>NW_027494399.1:0-329159 GCF_021521415.1 Bidens hawaiensis | reverse complement strand
GTGTTCTGGTTAACAGTGTCCCCAGAGGTTATTGGAAGTTTCTGGGTTAACAGTGTCCCCAGAGGTTATTAAATGTATTTATGGGTTAACAGTGTCCCCAGATAATATTATATTATGATATGGATTTATCATGGTTTACTAAAATTGTGAAACTCACCAACTATTCGTAGTTGACCCGTTTTCTCACATGCTTTTCAGGTACAACTAAGATAAAGTGATTGATTACGTGCTAAGTGCTTGATGTGTGTAAGGTTTGCGTGCTGGACGTTAGGATACATTATTGCAGATAGAATTATGAACCGTATTGTATGATGTGTGTATCACCTAGACGGTAATGAAAGATGAGATAATGTAATTTTGAAGTATATTAATGCATTCGGTTTTCTTTATAAACAATGTGGTTTGATATCAGAGGTGTCTGTCGCATCCCGTGTACGTTTCCGCTGCGGTCACGGGGTGTTACAGTATCAGAGCATAAGTTCGAGAGAATTAAGCATCCTACATGCTTAGACTCGAACAGAGATTTAGACATAAGTAATAAAAGAAAGAAGATGCTAGTTCAAGAAAGCCATGTGTTGCTCAAGCAAGCTAAGTAAAGGTAAAGTATATGTTTAATTTCACATGTAATGTAAGAATGTGTGAGGGAAGTTAGCTTAAATGCTAGGGATATGGGTATTTGATTATATGAACTGTTTGAATGAATAACTGTTAAAAGTAGAACTAGCACAAATGGACTCACAAAGAGAAGTGTATAGGACATGGAGAGTAACGTTATCAGCTAATCACAGCTGGCCACTATTATTACCTATTAGCCTTACTATCCATGTACTAAATAATTCCTCGAGTGATGATGTTTGTGTTTCCTTATAAAATACGAATGACCAAAGCAAGGAAAGTTGTTGGTCAAGGAGGTCGTAAGGGACGTTGGGGTAGGCCACGTATTATCCGAGAACCTTCTGTAGAACCAGTCACTAACACCAGAGACGAAAGAAGTGCTTCTGAACGAAATTCAAGCAACGATGAAGGATATTAGCTAGACCCCGTTGTTTAATCAGCCATTGCTCAAGCTGTAGATGCTACAGTGAAGAACCTGCAACCTGAAAAGTCTACTGGAAGCCATGAGAGTACCGCTGAGAGGGCAGGGGATAACGGTAAGACGGCTGATGATGGTTAAGGTGATTCGAGTGATTTTGATCTTTGAAAGTTGATGACAGAAGGAGAGGCCGAGGCAGGTGTAACTATAAGTCATTCAAAGGTTGTGACCCGCCGAAGTTAACTGGTTTAGGAGATGCAATCGCTTCTCTCCAATGGATACCCGCCATGGACAAGGTTATCCGAATTAGCGAGTGTCGTCCTGACCAACCAGTGGGTTATGCTACCCAGTCGTACGGAGAAGTTAAGGCTATGAGATGGAATGACCTGAAGGAGTTAGTAATGAGGAGGTCCAGTGCTGATGCTAAGGTTGAAAGGGCTGAGATGAAGTTTCTAAACTTGAAGGCGGGAAAGATGACACACCGCGAGTATACTACCGAATTCAACCGCATATCAAGATTGGTGCCTGACATGGTGTATACTGAAGCCAAAAGAGTCAAGTGCTACATAAGAAGACTGCCATAGAACGTCCGCACCTTGGTCAAGACAAGTAAACCTGCTACCTTTGACTCTGTTGTTGAATTCACAGAGATGGTTTACAAGGATCTATCTGTGGATGAGGTGGTGGTGGAAGAGAAGAAATAGAAGAAATGGGTTATTCCTTCTAAACGACCCGATACTCAATCGTGGAACCCTAGAGATAAGAAGCAGAGGGTATGGGAGAAGAGGCCATGTAAGATGTGTGGAAAGATGCACGGTGGTGAGTGCAAATGGGGTAAGGGTATTGATGTTTGTTTAAAGTGTGGTAAAGCTCACGGTAAAGAGTGCAGGTTTGGGTCAAATGCCTGTTACAAGTGTGGGAAGGTGTGGCATTATGCTCCAGATTGCATTGCAAAGCCCGCAAGTTACAAGTGTGGTAAGATGGGTCATTTGGCTAGGGAGTGCACTGAAGAAGCTGGAGGAAAGGGAAGGAAAGATGTTGAGCAAGCTAGGCCAAGGACCAAAGCCTACATGCTGACTCGGGAACAAGCTAAGCATATCCCTGATGTTGTGACGGGTACGTTTCTAGTAAATAGTATTTCTGCTTTCGTATTGTTTGATTCGGGTGCGAATAGAAGTTTTGTAGCTACAGCATTTAGTAAGTTAGCAAAGATGAAATGTTGTCGTGTTCCTGAAACTTTTAAAGGTGAAACCGCGAGTGAGACCTCGGTTTGAATATTGAGAATGGTTAAAGATTGTAAGATATAATTAGAGGGACATGAGTTTCCTGTTACTTTGTATGTTATGACCTTAGGAGGGTTAGATGTGATTTTGAGAAATGGATTGGCTTTTTGAGTATGAGGCTCAGATAGTGTCTAAGAGTAGATTAATAAGGTTAAAATCCTTGGATGGTGGTACGGTGATAGTTTATGGTGATGAAGAAAATTCAGGGCTTAATGTCATTTCAATGAAAAATAGCTGAAGGATTGTTAAAGCGAGGGTGCGGTGCCTACTTTGCGTATGTTGTCAAAGCTACGGCCGGGACGAAAGAAGTGAAAGATGTTCCTATTGTGTAACGGTTCCGGCAAATTCAGGTATACCTAGCCGGAATATACTATTTACGTGTTATTTAATACTAAATATATGAATTATAATGTGTTTATACGAGTATATAAGATTCACAGTACGAATTATACTCGAATGTACAGCTAGTCGTATTGAAATTACGATTAATTGATTATGCGATCAAACGAGCGATAGTTATTGAAACCTGAATGAATCGAGGGTTCAATTATAGACGAGATAATATGATATTTAGTGATGTTACGAAAGTATTAAAGCTTCGGGATAAGTGGATTAAAGCACAGAAAAGGATTTTGATTTAATAGTACGTCGGTACGTTTAAACGAAACCTTTAATACCAAACGAGCAAGAGACGATCGATCAAGCCGAAAAAGATGCACGATAATTAATGATATGATGTTTTAAGTTAATAAACATCATGGTTTAAGTTTTTAAAGTTTTTAAATCGGTTTTATATAAATTTCTTTTTTTAAAAGCCGAAAAAACGACCGTTTTAAGCCGAATTAGACGTTTAACTGAAAAACGAACTGAACCAGATTATCCAAAACATTATCCAGATCACGGAAATCCAAATGAGTGGACTAGATTGAACAAGTGGGTCCCACCCCACCCATCCTTTAGTCCGATCGGACTTCCCACACACTAACCATTTTCATTTTCTTTTTTCACACACCCAACTCAACAAACCTTCAACTCTCTCAAACCTTTGATCAAAAACCCGAGTTTTCAAGCAAGAACACAAGGCTCTGTATTTAGTGGTAGATAAGGCGGAAAGATGAGTTTGTAGCTTGTAGTGGCGGAAAACGAAAGGTATATTCGGTTTTTGTCGGTGTATGTGTTTGTTGGACAGATTGTTGGTCGTTTAGAGTTAGGTCATGAAATTTTACAGAGGTGTTAAACACATGGAAATATGAGTTCTGTGAAATTTTGGTAATTTTTGGATGAAGGATGAATATTTGGTGAATTTAATGCTCGGTTTGGCCAAAAATGGTGAAAAATAGTTAAATATCATGAAAAATTCTGAAAAATTGTGGATAAGCTTTTCATATCATGTATAAGTCACACGCAAAATTTGAGGTCCGTTGAGAAGTCTAAGTAGGCTTTTCGGTTAAAACGAGTTCTAGGGATTTCTAGCTCGGTTTTAGTAAAAATGGCATTTAAAAGAAGATTTTGGTTTTGGAAAAATTTACAGGGGACTATGTGGATGGCAGGGGACATCTAGGAGAAATTTGGGATTTTCTAAGATCGTTTGGTATTTACGACATATTTAGTGTTTAAATGGTGTTTAAAAATAGATAAGTAAATTTTAAATATAAGAATTAATTCTGGGAATATTTTTATAAAATTCCCCACTGTTAAAAAGTGATTTGTGAAAAATTTCAAGATCCGAGAGTAAACGGACATTTATTGTGCTAAATGGAACTAAAAAACAAACTTTTAAAGCTTAAAACGAGTAAACCGGCAAAGTTCGCCTAAGCGAGCTGACTGGTGTTTGAAAACCTTAAAAATGGATGATTTTTATGAAACTAAGTTAATCATGTAAAAATAAATCATCCGAAAATAATTCGGATGATTTGGGTAATTTTACCCGATTTAACCGTTTCCGGTGTATTAAAGGCGGAAACGGGCCCCGCGGCCAAACGGGGTGTCTAACCGAGCTCTAATTTCACCACTTTAATTAAAATATCAGTAACACAATTTCGGGTCGTATGTGACCAAACTCATTTTTTTTAAAACATAAAGAAGGATAACAGTGCTAGGCACGCAAAACGAGAAAAACGACTAATAGTAGTTGTGACCTTGGAACTCTAAACGACATCACAATCTAAGTCCGGAGGAAGTGTTTCTGGGTTAACCTTGCCCCCAGAACGGGTACAGTGCTGGGTTGACAGTGTCCCCAGGTGTACCGATTGATAAGATTAAAGATTATAAAAACAATAATTGTATAATAATGATCGTAGGGATCATATTACAGATTGGATGAGTTAATTGATGATGATTGTTGTTACCTGCTTGCATGTGCTAATGTGAGTTTTCACGAGCCCCTTTTTACTGAAATGTTTTAAATATTTTCCCGGGGCGGAAAGCATGTTTTCTATCAAAATGATTAAGTACGTGCTGAACGCATGAAATGAATGTATTTATATAATGTTTAATGTACGGGAACGTACGGTAATGTATTGAAATGGTAATTGTTTGAGTTGTTAATATTGTAAGGTCCCGCAACAGTTTCTGGGGGTAACAGAGTTCCCAGAGGTTAGTAAATGTGTTTCTGGGGTAACAGAGTTCCCAGAGGTTATTGGAAGTATGTTTCTGGGGTAACAGAGTTCCTAGAGGTTATTAAATGTGTTATGGGGTAACAGAGTTCCCAGAGGTTATTGGAAGTATGTTTTTGGGGTAACAGAGTTCCCAGAGGTTATTAAATGTATTTATGGGTTGACAGTGTCCCCAGATAATATTATATTATGATATGGATTTATCATGGTTTACTAAAATTGTGAAAACTCACCAACTATTCGTAGTTGACCCGTTTTCTCACATGCTTTTCAGGTACAACTAAGATAAAGTGATTGATTACGTTGCTAAGTGCTTGATGTGTGTAAGGTTTGCGTGCTGGACGTTAGGATACATTATAACAGAAAGAATTATGAACCGTATTGTACGATGTGTGTATCACCTAGACGGTAATGAAGGACGAGATAATGTAATTTTGAAGTATATTAAATGCATTCGGTTTTTCTTTATAAACAATGTGGTTGATATCAGAGGTGTCTGTCGCATCCCGTTTACGTTTCCGCTGCGGTTACGGGGTGTAACATATTGTGTGCGACTATCCAGAGGTGTTCCCAGAGGACCTTCCGGGGTTTCCACCGGAGCATGAGATAAAATTCCAGATAGACTTAACACCAGGAGCACAACCTATCGCGAAACACCTTACCGCCCGGCGCCATCTAAGATGAAAGAATTGTTGTCCCAACCTGCAAGAACTCCTCGATAAAGGTTTTATAAGACCAAGTGTTTCCTCGTGGGGCGCACTAGTGTTGTTTGTAAAGAATAAAGATGGAGGTATGAGAATGTGCATAGACTATCGTGAGTTGAACAAGCTTACGGTGAAGAATAGATTCTGTTGCCATGGATTGATGATTTGTTTGATCAACTACAAGGTTTGAGTTGGTTCTCACTAATAGACCTTAGATCGGGATATCATCAGCTGAAGGTGAAAGAGGCAGACATCCCTAAAACCACGTTTCGAACGCGTTATGGACAGTATGAGTTCCTCGTGATGTCATTCGATCTAATGAATGCTCCCGCTACATTTATGGACATGATTAATAGGGTGTGTCGGCCAATGTTAGATTAAGAGAAGTGTTGGAGGTCTTAAAGAAAGAGAAGTTGTATGCTAAGTTTTCAAAATGCGCATTCTGGTTGCGTGAAGTGTAGTTTCTTAGTCACGTGATAAATCCTGAAGGGGATTACCGTTGACCCAGCTAAGTTTGAGGCGATAAGAAACTAGAAGACTCTGCAAAACCCGACTGATATACGAAGTTTCTTAGGGTTGGCTCATTATTACAGGAGATTCATCGAAGGCTTCTCTAAGATAGCTGTACCGTTGACCAGAATGACCCGACAGACCGTTGTATTCAGTTGGGGTAAGTTTCAGGAAGAAGCTTTTGAGGAATTTAAGAAAAGTCTCACACAACCTCCAATCCTTCCTCTACCCGATGGTGACGAGGATTTGGTTATTTGTACTGATGCCTCGCATCGTGCGTTAGGTTGTGTGTTAATACAACGAGGGAAAATGATAGCTTATGCATCTAAACAGTTGAAGGTTCAAGAAAGTACTTATCCAACGCATGACTTAGAGCTAGCAGCCGTAGTGCATGCTCTCAAGATATGGAGACATTACCTGTATGGTACTAAGTGTACTATTTACACCGACCATAAGAGTTTGAAGTACTTCGATCAGAAGGAGTTGAACATGACACATAGGAGATGGTTGTAGTTGATAAAGGACTACGACTGCAATATCAAATACTACCCCGGTAAGGCTAACGTGGTTGCTGACGTATTAAGCCGTAAGAATGAAGAAGTCATTGCAACCGTGAAGTTGTATAAGTTGATCATTAACTCAGATCTTCTTGAAGAAATCATCAAGGTGCAGTCAGAGGTGCTTGAAAATGAAGGGCTAATGAAAATGGAAAAAATCTTCGGACAGCAAAACGAGCTGATGGATAACACACATGGTGTGAAGAATAGGTTTGACCGTATGTGACCTCCATGCCATGGAAATCTCAGAGGTCTAATCTTAGATGGAGCTCACAAGTCGAGATACTCAATTCATCCGGGATCCACCAAGATGTATAGAGATCTAAAGAGAGATTACTGGTGGCCGGGTATGAAGAATGATGTAGTGGATTATGTTAGTAACTGCTTAACTTGTGTGCAAGTCAAGAATGAACACCAGAAACCATATGGGAAGATGCAGGCTTTGGAGATACCTGTGGAAATGGGAACACATCACCATGGATTTCATAACTAAGCTACCCCGTACAGCTAAACATCATGATACCATTTGGGCGATTATGGACTGTTTGACGAAATGTGCTCACTTTCTGCCTATAAGAGAAGCCATCTCATCAGTGGTATTGGAATATATGTTCATAAAAGAAGTTGTGGCTAAGCATGGAGTGTCATTATCGATCGTGTTAGATAGAGAAACTCGTTTCACTTCATGATTCTGGAAGAAGTTCCATGAGGCTATGGGAATAAGACTGAACATCAGTATAGCGTATCATTCTCAAACAGATGGACAGTCTGAAAGGACTATCCAAACCCTTGAGGATATGCTATGTACTTGTGTTTTCGACTTGAAGGAAGTTGGGATGATCATCTGCGTCTTACAGAAATCTCTTACAACAACAGCTACAATTCGAGTATTGGTATGCCGCCGTTTGAGATGCTATACGGTAGACGTTGTAGAACTCATGTATGTTAGGGAGAGATTGGTCAGAAAGAGAATATAAACCTCGTCAAGGTTCGATCAAATTAAGGCAAGGATGAAAGCTGCTTAAGATCGTCAGAAGTCGATGCTGATAAGCGGCGACGACCAATCGAGTTTAACGTTGGTGACAATGTGATGCTCAAGGTCTTCCTTTGGGAGGGAATTATTAGTTTCAGGAAGAGAAGAAAGTTGAGTCCAAGGTACATTGGACCGTTTAAGATTGTAGGTCATGTAGGTGAAGTAGCTTACAAGCTAGACTTACCCGAGGAGATAGAAGGAATTCATCTTACCTTTCATGTGTCCCTTTTGAGAAAATGCTTAGCTGATGATAGGTCACACATGCCGTTAGTAGACATTCAAGTTGATGAATAGTTAAATTATATTGAGCAGCCTGAGGAGATCGTGGACCGCAAGGAAAAGCAACTTCGTCATAAAATTATCCCTTTGGTAAAAGTGATATGGAAGCATCGTAAGGGATCGGATGCCACTTGGGAAGCTGAAGAAGATATACGCAAGTTTTATCCAGATCTATTTAAGTAATAATTATGTTTCGAGGACGAAACCTCTTTTAAGGAGGGTAGACTTGTAACATCCCGTTTCCTGTTACGGTTAATAAAATAATAATATTAATTATTATGAGTTGGGCTTATTTTGGGTTAAGTAATTAAATGAATAAGAAAGATGGGCTTGGATGATAAAGGAAAAAAGAAAGACTATGGGCTTAGACCCATGACCCATGATCCATAAATACATAAACTATAATTATTCATTTTCCACCCATTCCATTCACCATCCAAAACACACACTTAAGCTCTCTCTCATCTTTCTCTCTTTCTCTAGCCGAAACCAAGAAGGAAACCGAGCATCGATATGAGGTAATGATAGTATGATCTTATATGGATCCAAACCCGCTAGATCCTGTCACGAATCGATGAACCGACACCCTCAACTATTAAAGTCATGAGATTCGGATGGAATTGGGTATAAACCAATCGATGAACGATCTTAGGGGTCACCTTAGCTCGGATCTGGATTGATCGGGGCGAAAAACGATGAAAAAACAATGTAAAAACCCGTTTTTTTTTTTTGCAACCACCCGTTTTTCCGGCACGACGGCGTCGGAAAGGCGGAGCATGATTATGGAGAATGTCAGGGAATGTTTTGACATTCTCTGCCCTAGCCCTAGGCACGTGTAATGAATGATTTGTGCCCATTCGTTAAGGAAGGAGTAACGAACGAGCTACATTCGTAAGCCCATTCATTACGGAGTGGTGACAAATGAACCCTCATTCGTTTGAAGGTTTATTCGCTATGAAAGTCCATTCGCAATGAAGGTTCATTCGTTATAAAAGTTCATTCGTTATAAAGGTCCATTCGTCAAGAAGTAACGAATGAGTCAATTCGTTATGAAAGAACACACGCGTTAGGAGGCAACGATTGAGCCCCATTCGTTAAGGAACTGGATAACGAATGAAGTTTGATAAAAAGGTCTCTGGATTTTGAATAAAATGGTGTAATTACATAGAGGCCCTTGTACTATATAAATAAATGAAAGATACCTTAAAGGGTCAATGATTAACAATTAACTAACCGGTTAAGGATTAATGAAGTGAAACCGGCATCGACAATTAAGACTAATCAAGCAAACAGTTAAGAATGGCTAGAGTAGTACTTAATATTGTGTTTATTAAACATTTAGTCACGCATAGTTAAAGAAAGAGATTACCATTAACTCTGAACGTAACCTCATTCAGGTGAGTTTCTAGCCCCATTTCCTGGATATGTTTTCGAGGCTGTGTGCATACTCGACGTGATTAGTTAATACACATACCCCATGTGGTAAGTGTATGCCTTATATGATTTATGTGATAACAATTAAGGTTATGGGTGAATGCTTGTTGGTACGTGAAAGATCCTCGGATCTTGCACGTATCGCTAGGAAAGGTGAGTTTTACATATGATCCATGAATGATATATGAATGTTTAAGAATATGTATGAATGTATATAATAGAACGTACGTGTAAAGAAGCATATGTATGGTTGTATGGAATGAAGGGATCAGACCCTAATAATATCTGAGATAGAAGGGACCAGACCCTAATAATATCTTAGATACAGAAGAAAGTGACCAGACCCTAATGATATCTGAGATAGAGAAGAAAGGGACCAGACACTACAAATATCTAATATGGTAAAGATAGTTATGTATGTATTATGGAAGTATGAAAGTGTGATGGTATGAAAGAATGTATGTATTATGAAAGATAGTTATGTATGTACTATGAAAGTATGAAAGTGTATTTGTACGAATGAAAAAAGGTAACAAGCTAAGTATGTAATATGTATCTTCGGATACGTATATATGTAAGTATGTGAACGTGTTGTATGTTGCCTAATTAACTAGAACTCACTCAGCGTAGCAGACATTTAGTATGCACGCAGGTGAGTAGAATGAGACAGCTGGCTTTAAGGGGGGCACATGGCAGATGAATAAAGAAGCTGGCATCTGAAGACTCAGTTGTTAATGTTTGAACTAAAAAGACATGTTTTATATTATTTTAAATTGAGACTGATGTAATGAATGGTTGACTTTTAATATTATTCCGCGAAAGTTTTAATTTACTCTGATATTTAGAACTGTGTTTATGAGTAAATCCAACACCAAAGTAGGGTACCGGGATCGAGGCCTTACAAGGATCAATCGGATAAGATGAGGCTTAGCATCCTGCTTGCTGAAGAGATATCGAATAGCAGCATGGTCCGTGTATACAATCGTCTTGGACAAAACTATATAGGACATAAATTTATCGAATGCAAACACCAGAGCTAAAAGCTCTTTCTCGGTGGTGGTATAACTCTTTCGTACACCATTTAAGGTCCGGCTAGCGTAGTATATCAGATGAAAGTGTTTATCCTTCCGCTGTCCATGAACCGCTCAGACTACGAAGTCGCTCCTGTCACACATCAACTCGAAGGGTAACGACCAGTCGGGAGCAATCATGATCGAGGCGTTAACGATTTTGACTTTCAAAAGATCAAGCGCGTCGATTCGCTGGTCAGAAAAAACGAATGGACCATCCTTCTCTTGAAGTTTGGTCATGGGTCTCGCGATCTTAGAAAAATCTTTGATGAAGAGGCGGTAGAACCCGAAATAACCTAGAAAACTCCAGATGGATCTCACAAAAGTGGGCAGGGGAAGATTAGAAATGGTCTCGGCCTTTGCTCGGTTAACCTCTATCCCCGCACTCCAAATCCGATGCCCCAAAAAAATGCGCTCACGTACCATGAAATGACACTTCTCCCAGTTAAGGACTAGGTTAGTGTCAACACAACGGGCCATCATCCTCTCAAAATTAGAAAGACAATGATCAAAGGAACTCCCAAATACAGAAAAATCATCCATGAACACCTCCATGGAGTCATCGATCGTATCGTGGAAAATAGCCACCATGCATCTCTGAAATGTGGCTGGAGCGTTACACAGCCCGAACGGCATACGCTTATAGGCAAACGTTCTGTAAGAACAGGTAAAAGTGGTTTTCTCCTGGTCATTGGGAGCTATCTAAGAAGCAGTAGTACTGCTGACCTTCCAAACGCTCCAACATCTTATCAATGAAGGGTAAAGAAAAGTGTTCTTTCCTGGTGGAATCATTCAGTTTGCAATAATCGATGGAGACTCTCCATCCAGTCATAGTCCTAGTGGGAATGAGCTCGTTCATCTCATTGGTGACGACAATCATGCCACCATTTTTAGGAACCACTTGAACTAGACTCGCCCAAGCACTATTAGAAATGGGTAAAATGATCCCCGCATCAAGGAGTTTTATGATCTCCTTCTTCACAACCTTCTGCATCTTCGGATTAAGCCGCCTTTGCGGCTGAAAGACTTTATTGAAATTATCCTCCATGAGGATTTTGTGTGTGCAAAACGAAGGTTTGATAACCTTAATGTCGATAATCTTCCATGAAATCGCCTCTTTGTGCTCTCGTAGTACCTTCAAAAACTTCCTCTTCTCAACCTCCGTCAAATCATATGCAATAATAACCGGCAGCTTCCTCTCTTCATCTCGTACGATCCCAGCAGACAAGCCAGATTCAAGGCCATGTGACTCGATGTTGTCATCCAAGGATTGATCGGTCATGGCAACCATCTCAATCTCTGGAATCTCCTTATCCAGAATCTGGGTGTTGGAGGAAGATCCTCCACATATCTCGCTGAAAAACTCCCCAACATGTTCCATGATGGCATCGATGAAGTATAAAGAGTCATCAGCAGACTTGGGGTGTTTCAGTGACTGTCGATCGTTAAAGGTGACGTTCTCATCCCCAACTCTCAAAATCAACTCACCTCGCAGACGTCAATCAATGGTTGTGCAGTGGCAAGGAATGGTCGGCCTAAGATAACTGGGACACTATCATCATCGTTCATGTCCAAGATGACAAAGTCCACAGGGAAGATGAACTTGTCGACACGAACGATCATGTTCTCGACCACCCCTCGGGGGTATTTCATAGAACGATCAGCAAGCTGGATACTCATCATGGTAGGCATCGGCTTGCCTAAACCCAACATGCAATACACAGAATATGGCGTGAGATTAATACTGGAACCAATATCCGTTAGTTCTTAAACTACTGTATCATCACACAAAATGTAGGGAATCGTGAAACTCTCAGGATCAGACATCTTCTCTAGTAACTTTCACTGCAAGACTACAGAGCAACTAGCACTTAATGGGATGGAAGAGACCTCACCTAACTTCTTCTTATTCGAAAGAATATTCTTAAGAAACATTTCATATTTCGGAATTTGAGTGAGTGCCTCAAGAAATGGAATGTTAAGGTGAAGCTGCTTCATAAGATCAAGAAATTTGGAATTTTGATCCTCGTCTGTATTCCTGCGAAGTCTCCCGGGGTATGGAACTCTAGGTTTATAGACGATGGTGTGTTGTGTAACTGCCGGTTTTCGGCCTGTGCGGTACTTCCTGGGATGCACCTTGGACGGCGGAGACTCCATCTGAATTTCCTCGTCCCCCTGCTGCTCAACATCTAACACAGGCTCCTCAACGAATCCTCTAGTAACGTCCTGAATAACGGGCTCATTGCTTGCCCCTGCACCGCTCCTTGTCGTCACAGCCTTTGCGAATCCCTTCAGGTTCTGCTCGGTATTGCTCGGAAGTGTTCCTAGTGCCTCTCATTCAGACGACTTACTATCTGTCCCATATGCTGATCAAGATTTTGAATTGACGCTCCCTGATCTCTCATGAATGACTCGTGCTCCCAAAATTCTCTTGGGTCTCTTTGTGACTGGAATCCTCTCGAGTCATGAGTTATTACAACATCTGTGTCTATTGTGCCATCATCTCATCTAAAGTGGGCTTCTTCTCTTTGCTACTAGCTCCCTCACCGGAATCCTGGAATAGACTCTAACGCTGCTGGAAGTCGGACTTATTTCCGTTCCTCTAGTTGGAATTTTGATTTCCCCTCCACCCCGAATTATACGAATTGAAAGAATTTTTATTTTGGTTCGGATTACTAACAAAGTCTCCACCTCTTCCTGGAAACCTACGAGGCACTGAATAGTATCATGCCCTCCTCAACAAAACAAACAACTTGCTCTTCACCTGCAAGTCCTTCACAATCTTCGCTAACGCCTCAACCTGTGCCGCAAGTGCAGTGCTCGTGTCGACCGAATGCATGTCGCGTGATGTATAACCGATGCTCCTATTACCCTTAGTTGGTGTTCGCTGGTATCCACTCATCGCTAACCCTTTAAACAAAGAAATGCACTCAACGGTATCCTTCATCGTCAACAAGTTACCTCCTGCCGCCGTATCAAGCATTCTCTGTGTCGCATACGTCACCCCGTTATAGAAATTCTCAAAAACAGCCTAATCTTGAAGGCTATAGTTCGAACATAAAGCAAGTAGATTTTTGAATCTCTCCCATGTCTCTTAGAAACTCTCAGTGTCCTGCATCTGAAAAGAATGAATCAAATTACGCAAACTAGCGGCCTTAGCCGGAGCATCGTATAAGAAACTGGGTATGCATGGCGGCCCAAGTAGCTATGGAGCCCCGTGGGAGAGACTCAAACCACATACTCGCATGACCAATGAGTGTGAACGGAAAAACGCGATGTTTGATGGCATCTTCGAATACGCCAACAAGATGGAAAGTGTCACAAATACGTGCAATTCGAGTGAGATGAGAATGCGGGTTTCGTGGTGTAACCTGTGAAATTGAGCTGAATGTGAGATGGTGTTCAGAATGTTCTAGGGAATCTACCAATTCGTGTTAATGATGATGGCTGGTGGAGCGATTCTGGATCTCGCGCCCACATCGACCGGACGGGCCCGGCCTGCAACTGTCCTCCTCTGTGGTGTGTCGGCCATAATCCAATCCCTAATGACGGATTATGAAAAAGTAGGAGACGAGAATGTATTACCAACAGATGAAGAAGAACTAGAAGACGGTCTGGTACCACTCTTTCATGCAACTCTCTCTGGTTCGGAAAATCCCTCAGTTTCAGGCGGTCCAATAGATCGAGTACGTCGCATACAACAATTAAAATAAACAAAAGAAACTAATATTAGCTAAACTATTTTAACTAACAAGCAAAGCAAAAGAAAAAAAAGTAGCAAATAAGGTTGGTCTTAACTCGAGTCGTTCTCACTATGCTTCAAACCGTGTTCCCGGCAGCGGCGCCAAAAACTTGATGTGTGTCTAAAGTTTGTTTCTATCTAAGTGACTCACAACTAAGCTTTAATTTTAAAACGGATTATCCTAATAATTCCACACACAACCAGCAAGTGCACCGGTCGTAAGTAGTATAGAACTAAGAAGTCCGAGTATCGAACACAAGGACATGTGAAAACGCTTATGATTACTAAACCCTAGACAAGACCTCCCTAAGAAAATATTTTTTTAATTGATTTATAAATAATTAAACTACTTGACTTAGATTACTTTGAACTAACTTAATTAGATTAACTTACTTAACTGGACTTAACTGAAACACTTAACGAAACTTAATGACTGTTATTGACAATGGAGAAAACGTCTACCTAGGTAGGAATCAAATTGGCGTTCTAACAACCAAATAGATTGAATGATCTCACGATACCGGTATCTAAATATGACACATCTAAGGTTCGCTCAAGCTAGCTAGATCACCTCTCGGTCTCACTAACAAACCCTAACTTACACTTAATGGATTTTAAAAACAAACGGGAAAACAATTACTAAGGTGTTCTAATGTCGAATCTCCTCTCGGACTCACCAACACTCGACCCTAATGGAAATGAATACTACCAAACTAAGTATAGAGGAACAATTTAGCTTAACACAAACTAGATCAACTAATCGCTCAAGAACCCAAACCCGACAAGAACTGAACCCGCTCTCGCGAAATCCTAATCCTAGCAAGCAAAGGCTATGAGACAACTTTACTTCTTCTCACCTCTCGGTCTCTAAGAATGTGTTAACCCGCTGAATTATACCGAACATACTCAACAAAACCCTGCGGTGATATCTACCACAAACAAATTATAAACACCAAGTAAAGAATCAAACAAGCAACAATCAATGAAAACAAATTCAACCAATCGAAGCAAGAGGTTATTGAGAGATAATTAATAAAATCCCAGCCACTAAACACAACCTAAAACAATATTAAACCATACTTTACAATGGTAATTTAAATCTTTTGATCAAACAATCCATAAAACTCGTCAAAACCGAACAATTTTCATCAAACCTGGGTAGAACTAACAAGTTTAGCCAAGCATGTGTTTTGGAAAGCAGAAAATACTCATTATAACCATCGTAATACTCATCCAAATCATAATCAAACTCAATCCACAATCAAGTATAATCAATAACAACTCAATCATAAACTCAAGTGCAAGACAAGTCAATTTCAAGATAAAAAACGCAATAAATATGGAACATAAAATAAACCCAAGAGTATGGAGATGTATTATAATGCTCTTGGCTACTCTTTGGATGTTTAAAATACATAGAGAACTTGTGAACTTGGCTGAAAAATCTCATTTTCTTTCTTCTTGGACCTAAACCCCAAAGGGGTTTTAATTCTTTTTTGCTTCTTGATTACTTTGTGGGCTGCTACTGTTGGCCACTTTATATAATATATATATTCTTCTTGTCACTTTCTATCGACCACAAGTCTCACCAAAATATATATAGGTGCCACTTGTCTTCCTACTAACTTCCGATCGGATGTTTTGGAATGCTTAAGGTTTTTTCTTCTCTTTCTTTTCTTCAAAATGCCGCACGGAAGAAGTTTATTTTTAATGTGCTTAGGGTTTTTAATTTTTATGTTTTATTATAGTATAACACATGTAAGGCTTCACACAAATGGGCTCGGGCTGGGCTTTAACTTGGTTCTTCAAGATGTGAGCGTAAAAAGCCTTTATGTCTTGCAAAAAAAACTGGTTCTTTTTCTCTTTAAAACCCGCAACCTACTAAAGATATGTAACTTTGTAAGATCATGTTAAAACAAGTTAAAATTATTATTTATTAGATATCTAAACGATTAAAATGATTATAAATGGTGCGGAAAACAAGTGTGTTTTACAACACAGCATATATATATATATATATATATATATATATATATATATATATATATATATATATATTTCAAGTTTCGTCAAGTTATAAATCAATCGTTTTCAATTCGTTTCGTTTAAATAACAAAACTCTAGTATTTATGGTTGTACTTAAACGAATCCCGAGTTACCCGAGTATAATACGAAAATATATAACTTCATAAACTTTTATGTCCTTTTTTTATAACATTCAAAAGTTTAAGGTTACTTTGTGAATATTTCAAATTATTATATTAAAATAATATATAAGATTCCCACCCAGCCATCCACCTTCCCCGATTTTCCGCGCACTCTTCGACGACTTTCCGTCCACCCCGTTTCTCCATTTTTAACGCGTTTTTGACTTAGATACTTGATCCAACGCGTTTCTCCACTAACTAATATCATTAATCAAGATAATTAACCCATTATAACAACCTTAAATCACGGATTTAAATCCGAGTAACCGTTGGATTCCGTCAACATCATTAACGACTCATTTAACACCTATACACTTTGATTAACACTGTAAATAGGACCCTCATCTTCAACTAAACTTGTCCCAATCAGATTTTTCATATCAAAAACTCTCAATATCTTGTAATAATCTCTCAATTTCGTTTTTCCGGTGAGGTCCCGTTCTCTATCAAACCGAAACCATTTGAGGTAATAATTATCTGGTTTTGATTCGTTTTTAGCTAATTAACAAAACCCCTAACATAAATTAATCAAACATGGAACAGTTTGAGAGCATTGAATCTAGGGTTTCTTGAAGAAGATGATGTTTTTGGGTAATAGTATATAATTAATAGTTTTCATATAATAACCAAATAACAAGTTGGTCTAGTGGTTAAGTTACTTTAGTTTGCCACAATGATTTGGGTTCAAGTTTGGGTGATGTTAGTTATGATGTTTGTTTTTTCAAACACACTTTTCTTTTATAAAAAAAATAAATTATTAAAAATTATAATAAATCAATTAAAAACTATTTTATGTTAAATAACATTAGTTATAATTTATATTTATCACTTTTCATCTAGAAACCCAACTTTTGTTTCCGTTAAGTTTTCGTTAGAAACCCGATTAATATTATATTAATAACAATTATTTCGTCAAACTTTATAACACGCTAATGTAGTTATCTTCAAATTAAAATACCGCTAAAGTTCATAAATCATACACGTTAAAAATCTCAAAACCCGTCAAGTTCGATTAAAATTAGTTTAACTTATATATATATATATATATATATATATATATATATATATATGAATACATATTTTTGTTCGTTAAACTTTAAAACTTGTTAACATAGTCTCTTTCAAAATAAAATAAACCAATAACACCCAAAATTTCGTGGGGTTATAATATTCAAACTTGATATTAATCTAGTAACTTAAAGTAATAATTCGTTAAAAAATTCGTTGAAGCTTAAAAATAATATTATAATATCAAACTCCTTTAAAACGACGAATATACATTCCAACATTTCTAAAATCCGACAAACCGATTTAACTACTTTTTATAAGTCGTTAGTTAATATTGATTTTGTAGTTTTATATTCTAGTTCGTGACGTTCAATTTCTTCGGTTTCATTCACGCACTTTCGGTTTTATTTCAAGTTTGTATTCAACTTCAAGGTGAGTTTCTCACACCCTTTTTTACTCTTTTACTTTTGGGGTTACCATATATATCCTATTAACGTTACAATTCCGTATATTCATTATTTATAAACTAAAATTCGTTACATGGACTTGTGTGTTTACTTGTTACTTGCCCAAAGATTACGTGCACGGTTTCCTCAATAAGTATGATCATGCCCCCCCCCCCCCTATGCACTCAGGACCTCGATTTTATTAGTGGAATAGGGACCCCTGGTCCGAGTACGTTGGTTGTCACCAACGGGAAATACACTTACTTGCGTTATTATCCGAGTACGTTGGTGCAATATCCCAACTAGAAAGGACCTTACTTGCTCATTTACACTTGTTCATGGAATTGTATAATTTTTGCGTATTATATCAAAACTTGTATGAACTCACCAACTATTCATTTAGTTGGCATTATTTTATATATGTGCTACAGGTACATCTGTTAGAAGACGAAGACATTACTTAGGACACTCAACTAAAAATGGACAAGTTACTTAAACGTGTAGTAATTTGTATTTTCTTTATTTGGAACAACTTGTGTACTTGATGCCTTTGAATCAATTAATGATATTATTGAAACTTAATAGTGTCACATGTGTTTTGTGCAATCTGTACGTCACACACAAGCGTTTCCGCTTTAGCCGGGGTGTTACACTGAATAATTGTTAACCGAAATAGTAAGGGCACAGAAATGTTTGTAGATCTATCAGGGTAACGCCCCTACTTCCAATCACGTTGGGTTAAAAGTGGGAATATTTTGAGTATGATATGTTTCTAGTTACAATTTTGATAGTCATACGCTTGTTGTATTCTTTACTCGTCTACAATAGTACGATTTGTTTAAAACATAAAATGCTATGTTTTCATGATAAATTGATTATTGTGATATAATGGTTGAGAACATTATATCATGGGATTATGTATAAATATATAAAATTATTGTTGTTTCATAAAGAGAACTCACCAACATTCTTGTTGACAAACGTTTTTAATATGATTTTCTGGTAAGTGATGGATTCGAGACGAAATGGGAAAGGAGTTGGTGTTGTGTTTGAATAGGAGTGAATATTGGGCATGTAATAAAACCGTGTCAATGACACGTGTAAACTTTGATGATGGAATAAAGTTAACTTTTTAAAATAAAAGTCCAGCTTTGTATATTATAATATTTTGCTTTATTATGATTGGCTATCGGCATCTGTCATGATCCGAATGACTTAGTCAAAGTCTTCCGATACATAGATTAAGGTTATCGGGGTGTGACAATAACGATCTTTCAACCTGTCAATAAATTATTGGAAATCTCTATCACCTACGAAAATCCTCATTCCAGTGTAAAAGTTCTTGAAGTCAATAGGAATACCTCTAACGTTATGATGACTACCCTTTATTGAGACAAGTAAACGCTGAGCCATAGTAGGACCAAGTCTATTTAAACTCTTCTTATGGAAAAAGTTTTTGGTTGAAAATGAAAGCTTTCTAGATATCTTAGTCAAATCACGGTTAAAAGTGTCAACAAGAGAATGATTGTGATTGATATAATGATAAATATATATATATATATATATATATATATATATATATTTCCCTTGTATATTTTAATTAATATTTAATTAGGTTTTATTCCTTTTTTAGTTAAGATTTGTATACTACTAACATTGTGTTTCGTATGTTCTGGGATTTGATCGTGGTACAAACAAAGGGCGAAAAACGAGCCAAAATAGCCAAAACAAGAAGCCGGAAGAAGAACCATTCGGACCGGCCGGTCAAACCAGCCCCATATTATTGCACGTCGCGCCGCACGACTACGGGGCCAGACAACATCGCGGGGCACGACCACCATCAGATTCCAGGTAGTTTACTCGTTTTTGTTCAGTATTGGGCCCTGTTTCAGTATATAAACATCTTTAACCATAACCTGAAAAAAGACCCTAGAGCCACCAGACTAATTTAGAGTTTACATGAGCTATATTTCGAGATTCTTGGCGATTTTGAAGGCAAGAGAGCATCCGGTGAAGAGTTAGACATTCGAGAGTGAAGATTACGGGTTTTTGACCTTTGATTTTCCGTTCTTTATTATTTCGCCATGTTTTCTTATTTTATTACTTTGTTTGATTTTGATTACATTATGCTAGGCTAAACTTTTTTAACAACCTAGGTCATGATTAACCTTTGTTTGGTTGGATTTTAATTGGGATTATGTTCGTTATGGATTTTATGTTTTAAGTAAATTGTTGAGTTTGATTTAATTGATGTGTATGATTACTTGGTTTTATTTGCTTAGTTTTATTGTATCACATTACCCTTGTTGATTGTTTCATAGGATAGGTTTTTGTTAGGTCATTTACTATGTGTTCTAGACTAGTTTGTGATTGATATGCATTAAAATCATAGAAACAATAAAACTAATCAAATAAATAAAAGTGAGCTGCTAGCCTAGAGAGTTGTAAGGTGATATATTATTAATAGATCTTTGTTAATTAGGATTGCTAGATTTAGTTCTTCATAAGGAGTCCGTCTAGGTTTGATTGTCAGCTTAGTCTATTAAGTCAACTGAGTTTGCTTAGCTATCTTTGATTTTCGAGCTGCAAAGTAGGATTTTCCCATAAAGATACTTTAACATAAACAATTGAATAACCGTTAGGAATTTAATACATAAAACTGGTGTGTCTTAAAACTTGTTAGAAACTCATAGGTGTCTTCTTGAAGGGTCAAGGGTCCTGTTTGGGTTTTCTTTCAAGGGTTTATCTTAGGGTCTCAATTCCATAACGTAATTTTCCTACTCAATTAATAGCCATAACTTAGGGGATTCTAGCTTAGGTAATTATTTTCATCATCTGAATTAATCTAAGTAATTTACTAGTTTATTAATCTTTTAATTAATTAGGTTTTATTAGTTTATTAATTTAATAATTAATTAGGGTTTAAGTAATCATTATATTTTAATATTATTTAATTAATTAGGTTTATGTTTTAGTTTAATATTAATTAGCTTAAAAAACCCCTTTAATAATAATATTTATATAGGCGTGTCAGTCAGTAGAGTCTAATTAGTTAATTTAAGTAATTTAAAGAGTCTCGTGGATTCTTTGTCCACACTTACTTAGTTGTACTAGAGTCGACCAGTACACTTGTCGGTTAGTAGTTTAAGAGTATAGAGTATTACTTAGTGTGTTTTTATTAGACTACTTTTAGCATATCAAGTTTTTGGCGCCGTTGCCAGGGACTCTTGGCGATTGCGTTCATTAACTTTCATTAGACTTACTTGCTACATATGTGCTATTTGCTTTGTTTTTGTTTTTGTTTTTGTTTTTGTTTTTGTTTTTGAGTCGTAAGAGTCTAAGTAGTTTATATGTTATTTTTCTTTTTGTTTTTCGAGTTTGTTTTAAGTCGTAGGAGTTAGGATAAAATAGTTTACTTTAATTGCTTTATATTAGTTTAGTTTTTCTTGAATATATTTTTTATTTTACTACTATTTGGTGCTCGTGATCCTTTTCTGTTCAAGTTTATCTTTGCAGTGATTTTCATGGAGTGTTACTACAGGACCAGATTTGAAGAGAATCCTCATAAAGATCAAAGAGGTTTAACTATACGGGAGTAAGATTTACAGGCAATTATGGACCACCTAGATAAAAACAGCTACGAGCTCAGATTCTGCGTGGTGTTTGATAAGATGGGGGAATATTATCGGTTGTAAAACTCATTTGGCGCAATGATATATCACATACCACATCCAGAATGAAATATTACACGATTTTTTACGTGTCATCCATAGCATTAATGCAAATGCACCACTTTCAGATATCATGGATGATTTACGGCTAGGCTTAAAGAGTCAAATACAATTTAATGAGCCGAAGATCGAGTTTGAGGATGTTGGTCTACATAATAAGATAGAGGAGTGTATTCCATCTTGGGAGAATGTGTTTAGAGATGAATTTTGTGAAGATTTAGTGGATTTAGCCGATGTGGTTGAGAGAGATTTTAACCCCGAAAGAGATCTTAATGAGCTTGAAATATTGTAATTCGGGGTGCCGGTTAAGAAATTAAATGTCAAAGTGGAATCACAAGAGATATTCGAAGAGTTGAAGAATAAAGAACGCATCTCATTGTGAAAAATCATTCTCATCTAAGCGGTGAAGCTAATCGGTTTTTATAAATACTTGTTTGTGGATCGCCAAGTAAATCAAGAGCCACAAGAAGAAGGGTATATGGACACAAGAATTCAAGCGTGCCAAGTTTGTCATATCCTCAGAATTTCAAGAAATAGTGGTACGAGCTGAATGCGTATTTTTTGGCCCACGTGAGTTTGGAAATTAGTTTCTTTCCAACTAATTATAAAAGGAGAATGTTGAAGAGCACCGATGGGAAGAGGATCAAGGAGAAGCCTCCAGATTGAGGTTTCGGAAGTAAGTATGGCTGAAGACTTTTTTGTAAAACTTAACACTTACTGGGAGGCAACCCGACACTATGTTTTCATTTTAGTTTATTTTTATTTTGGTTTTATTCCTTTGTTTTGCTGGGTGTTTCTTCAAATACTTGCAGATTGTGGCTGCTTATGAGATGGTTGATGAGATATGGTTTTAAACAAGTGTGGGGATGGCACTTGCTTCAAGGGGAGTCTGTTTCTTCAAGCGTTGGAATTGGAAGGCGCGGAACACGACTCACTAGGCATATCGTTAATTTACCAGGGGAGTCTGTTCCAATTCATTAGTTTCTTTTTATTTTTTTGCATAATTTTATTTTTAGTTTCCTTTTTCTCACATTGAAGACAATGCAAAATTTATGTTTAGGGATAGGATATTTGAGTCGCAGTTTAAATTTAACTTTAAAATAAATAATAATAATAATAATAATAATAATAATAATAATAATAATAATAATAATAATAATAATAATAATAAAAACAAATAATAAAAAATTTTAAAAAAAATTAATTAGAAAAATAGAAAGAGTTTTTTTTTTTAGTTTTGAAAAATGGCCCTTAAATTTAGTTTTCTGCGTGAAGGTAGGAGATGAAGATACTTTTCGGAAATTGGTTTTTCAAACTACTAAAAATATGAGATAATATAAATGAAAACGCACTTAACTTAGGATGTTTCGGAAGGCTCAACCTTGAGAATGAAATGACAATTTGATAAAATGGGTAAACAAAAATCTTTTGTGGTTAAAGCGTTTTGTCCGCGGAAAATAAGTAATAAAATGTTGGGCCATACTCAAGTCTCAATTTTTGGTATGAAATGTGAAAATATTATATATTTTAAATTTGAATATATTATCATATGATGCTTGGGTAGGTTTACATTTAGAGTATGCCAAGTAGCCGGTGATATAAATTTTAAATTGTCTAGCTTTAGTGTTTTACATTTCATTGGCGTATGGATTTATAACATTAAATCTTGTATTGATGGGATGCCTCGGTTCCGGAGATTATGGGTCTGTATGAAATTTATTCATCTGGATATTCACAACTTCTAAGTGGGGTTGTGTAATTAAAGTATGAGTTATTATGAGTCAGGCTTGTGTTGGGTAAGTAATATGGGTAATGGACTTAGGTAACAAGGAAAGGAGAAAGACCATGGGCTTAAGCCCATGACCCATGGTATAAGTACCATTATTATCCTTTAATTCCCTCATTCTCATCCATTCCATACACCATCCAAAACACACACTTAAGCTCTCTTTCATCTCTCTCTCTCTCTCTCTCTCTAGCCGATACACCCAAGGAAAACCCGAGTATCGATCCGAGGTAATGATAGAATGATATTGTATGGATCCAAACCCGCTAGATCTAGTCACGAAACGTTGAGCCGACACCCTAAACTGTTAAAGTCACGAGATCCGGATGGAATAAAATATAAAACGATCAAAATATGAGCTTAGGGGTCACCCTAACTCAGATCTGGATCGAACGGGATGAAAAACGGTGAAAAACGATGTAAAATGGGGTAAAATAAGCTTTTCCGGCCACCGCCTGGTTTTCCAGCACGGTGGCGCCGAAAAGGCGGCATATGAGGTAAGGATGTCATAGAATGTTCCCTAACATTCTGACCTAACCCTAGGCGCGCATGTAAAGAATTCGTTAAGCACTTCATTACGAAGAGTTAACCAATGCGCTCTGATTCATTAGGCTGATTCATTAATAAAGAATAGCGAATGAGTTTCACTCGTTAAGCAAATTCATTAATGAAGAACTGACGAATGAACCCCAGTTTGTTATAAGGGCCAGTTCATTATAAAGGTTCAATTCGTTATAAAGGTTCAGTTCGTTATAAAGACCAGTTCATTATAAAGCTTCAATTCGTTATAAAGTCGATTCGTCAAGAACTAACAAATGAGCCACATTCGTTAAGGAACTAGATAACGAATTAAACTTTGAAAGAATGACATAAAGGTCCCTGGACTTAGATAAAATGGATTAATTACAATGAAGCCCTCGAACTTTATGAGTTAGCAAATAAAATAACAAATTAGAATTCTATTGAAAAATGTGTTCAGACAGTAATTGGAAATAAAATTAATCAAGTTCGTTATAAAGACCAGTTCGTTATAAAGGTTTAATTCATTATAAAGTCCATTCGACCCCTGCCAGGGGCTCTGCACCTTGAACCCTACTAGGGGTTGTCGCCCCTAGACCACACTGCCAGGGGAGCTGCCCCCGGACCCCGTTCGTCGAGGGTTATAATCAAACTAGAATCGCGACATGGGTAGTGATAGTAATTGATACATGTAATTGTTATACAGTTAGTCACGCACAACTAAAGAAAGGAATACCTGTAAACGGTGAACGTAACCGCATTCAGGTGAGTTTCTAGCCCCACTTCCTTGTTATGTTTTCGGGGTTGTGTGCATACTCAATGTGAACGTTAATACACTTATCGTAAGTGGTAAGTGTATGCCATAATGATTGATGTGATAGTATGTATGAATTTTTGAATGAATTCAAGTTGGTGTGTGAACGATCTTCGGATGTTGCACGTATCAGCAGGGAAAGTAATATGTAGATTGCCTAGTATGAAATCTGTATGTATAAAAGTACGTAAAGAAATGAGTATGTACGAAAGGACAATTATATAAAGAAAGATACGTATGGTTATATGACGAACGAAAGGTATAGTTAGAAAAGGGAACCGACCCTAATAATATCGGAAAATGTAGGGAACTGACCCTAATAATATCGGCGAATGTAGGGAACCGACCCTAATAATATCGGTAAATGTAGGGAACCGACCCTAACAATATCGGCGAATGTAGGGAACAGAACCTAAAAATATCGGCGGAGGTTATGGGGCGGAATGCTCTTTAAAACGTATATGTATGAATGGAAGTATTTATGTAAGTATGAAAGAAAGAATGAAAGTACGTATGTATGTAAGTAAATATATTCGTATGTACCATCGGGTGCATATGTAAGTATGTGAATGTATTGCAAGTCATCTGATTAACTATAACCCACTCTGCGTAGCTGACTTTTAGTATGCACGCAGGTTAATCGACTGAGACAGCTGGCTTGAGAGAGACACATGAAAGGATTGGAAGAGATTGGCATCCGAAGATCTGTTATGATGTTTGATATTATATGTTATGTTATGTTTTTAAAAGACAAGTTATGGATGTTTATCTTGAATGGTTGACTATTATTATTATTTCGCGAAAGTTTTAATTAACTCTGATACTTAAAACTGTGTTTATGAGTAAATCCAACGTCCAAAGTGAGGCACCAGGTTCGGGTCCTTACAGGTTGTGAATATTTAAAAAAGAGAGCTAAAAAGAGCAAACCCGTGGTTATCAGCCACATAAGTCATTAAACATGATCACTTCGTACTAAAAGTACAAATACACTACTGACTTGATCATCCACACTATTAGTTATGTGGGGTCCCCTTGCTTGCGTCTCATTATCATTAAGAAACGGACCATAAGGGACACGCCACTTGTAAACCCTACAGATGAATTCGTGCATACTCACCTATGGTGATGGTTTCGGGGTATTGCTTGATAACGGGGGTATGTCATGTTGTGGGGAACACTAGCTAATTAATTAATTATACCGTAATCGTATCTATGGTTGCTTGGTAGACTTTGATGCTTAAGCTTAGGTGGATAAACAATACCCTTGATTGTCTTAACTGTTCATGAAAAAACTAGAGCAACAAAAGTTTTAAATCTGCTAATTTTGAGGTTTAAGTCAAGTTGGGGTGGTCTAGTCCGGTAAAAACTGAAAATAAGTGGGTCTTAATTGTGTAAATGACTGAGTAATATAATTGTTGGATCTTATTTGTCCTGGTAAAGATTAAGGCATAGGTTTAAGCGGAGAAAAATATCGGTGATCGCGGTTTTTGCGTTCTTCTAAAATTTAAATTAATCTATATGTTTTTAAGACTGTATTTTTCGATTCTGATTTCACTGTATTAGACTTTTTCAGGGACGAAAAAAGAGTAAGTGTGTGGATATTTGATATAATGATAAATATATATATTTCCCTTGTATATTTTATTTAATAGTTAATTAATATTTATTCGTTTATAGTTAAGATTTGTATACTATTAACATTATTGTGTTTTTTATGTTCCTGGAGTTGATCGCGGTCAAAGAAAGGGCGAAAAACGAGTCAAAATAGCCCAAACGAGAAACCGGAAGGAGAACCGGTCGGACCAGCCAGTCAGACCGGCCCCCTATTATTGCATGGTCGCGGGTGTAACAACTCCAATCTTTAAACTAATATTTTATCCGTTTGCCCGACCCACTTTTATGTTCGAGAAATTAACCGAGAAAATTTCGCGTCTACTAAGTATCTACTATTTTATTTATATTCGTTTATATTATATTTATTTAATAAATAATGAACAACTTTAACTTATATTCAATTTGTACCCTAAACTTAAACTTTTACCCATTTATCTTACCACCTTCAACTCCCGAGGACTAAACTGCAATTTCTGGTTATTATTATCCGTAACCCTTTTACCCAATCCCATATAACCGTTTAAACCTCAAACCCATAACCCATTAAGATATCTTGTGCCGTAATACTCATTCTATTGTTGGTATTGATTTATGGGTGATATTATTCATACTATTTACCTCACCAACGAATTTTATTAAGAATTGATGATCTTTGTGATTCGTATTTCCATTTTAACATCGCCTCTGACCCGTTTATGTTTATGCATTGAAACGATCATTATAATTCGATTAAACTTTCAGAAGCAACTCTCTTAACCTCGCCGTTATAACCCGTTAACTTATTGTATTATCTCAACGTCGTGATACATGGTTCGTATTGCGCGATTTCTGACCCTGTTTTGTTTATTTTAGCCATCGATTAATCATTGATTCAGGTAATTAGATATATGGTTCTACTCGTCATTGTCTGCTATTCAATAACCCTATCTTAAATCAAGAGAACGTCGAGTCACTTAATCATTTTGGATTCTAGGGTTCATCAAGGGTTTGGGTTATTTTAATTTGTTGGTTATAAACTTTCTTTTATGGTTTGTAGCAACTAGCAATCCCAGCTCAATTGGCTGGGTGTATGTGTGCATTAATACCTTGAGCCGGCCATGGCACGGGTTTGAGTCCCGCTCATGGCAGTTGTTCTTTCATTTTTTTATGTTGTTTCTATAGTTGTTAAATGATCAAAAGGTTTCTGATATTCTCTGACCTAATCTAACCCTAATTCATTACGGGAACGTAACGAATTAACCCCCCGTTCGTTATGCCAATTCTCTATGGAAGGATAACGAATTAGCTTCAGTCGCTAACTAATTCATTAAGCAATTCGTATGCTAATTCATTAATGAAAGAATGACGAACTAGCCCCAGTTCGTTAAGTCCAATTCGTTTTAAGGATTGGTTCGTTATAAGGGTTCAATTCACTATGAAGTTCAATTCGTTAACCAGACCAAACGAATGAGGTCCAATTCGTTACAAGGACCAGTTCTTTATAATAGTCAATTCGTTAAGAATTGTGTAACGAACTAGAAGTTTAATAAGATGACAGAACAGTCCCTTGACTTAGAGAAGAATGATTTAATTACATGGAAGCCCCTGAACTTTATTAATATATGAAAGATACCTTTAAAAGGTTAACGAGTAACGATTAACTAACCGATAAACGAATCAATGAAGTAAAACCGGCTTAGAAGCTTTAGATTAATTAAGTAAACAATAAGAAGGGCTAGAGTAGTATTTAATATTGTGTTTGTTAAATAGTTAGTCATGCACAGCTAATGAAAGGAATAACAATTAACGGTGAACGTAACCGTTTTCAGGTAAGTTTCTAGCGCCCGTGTTATGTTTTCGGGGCTGTGTGCATACTCAAATGTGATAGTTAATACACTTACCTTAAGTGGTAAGTGTATGCCTTGTATGATTCATGTATGATTAATTCTTGGCAGTGCATGAACGATCTTCGGATATTGCATGTACCGCCAGGTGGTAGTTAAAGATATGATTGATATATATGATGTATGAATGATGTATGTATGTTATATTGATAATTGCACGAAACATAGGGACCAGACCCTAATAATATCTGTGAGGATAGGGACCAAACCCTAATAATATCTGTGAGGATAGCGACCAGACCCTAATAATATCTGTGAGGATAGCGACCAGACCCTAATAATATCTGTGAGAATAGGTACCAGAACCTTATAATATATGTGAGGGTAGGGACCAAACCCTAATAATATCTGCGATGTTGGGGACCATACCCTTATAATATATGTGAGGTTATAGGGCGGAAGGCTCTTTAAGTAGTATGAATAGTGATGAATGTGAATTAATTGTATGTTGCATGATTAACTAGACCTCACTCAGCGTAGCTGACTTTTAGTATGCACGCAGGTGAGTAGATTGAGACAGTTCACTTGATGAAGACACATGGCATGGAATTGAAGATACTGGCATCTCAAGGATATGTTATGATGTTTGACAAGACAAGATTTGGAGGTCATGTAATATACTTTGTTCGAAGTTTTTATATTCCGTGAAAGTTTTAATTAACTCTGACATTTAGAACTATGTTTATGAGTAAATCTAACGTCCAATGTAGGCACCGGTAACGAGGCCTTACATTAATATTGAATACTCAACTTGCAACTGTTAGCCATGTGTGTTTAACATGTTATACCTAACGCGTTATATGCTTAAAGTATATGGTTATATAATGAATGTTACTATTAGCTCAATTGCTAAAGAAAGGATATGTGTGTGCTAGGGATAGGAATTCTTGACTGTTTGATTGATTAACTGTTTAAGAATAGAATTAGCACAAATAGACCCATAAGAGGAAGTGTATAGAACAAAAAAAGTAACCTGATAAGCTAATCACAGCTGGCCACTGTTTTTACTTGTTATCCTTGTACTAAATGGTTCCTTGAGTGATGACGTTTGTGTTTCCTTATAGAATACGAATGGCTGGAGCTTAGAAAGTTGCTGGAAAGGGAGGACGTATGGGACATCGTGGTAGGCCACGCATTGTCCAAGAACCGTCGGTAGAATCAGCTACTAACACTGAGGGAGAAGGAAGTGCAGCCGGTCGAAATCCGAGTAACAACAAGGGGTATCAACTTGACCCTGGTGTTCAAGCTACTATTGCTCAAGCGGTAGCAACTACTATGAAGAACATGAATCCCGAAAGTCTCCTAGAAGTCAGGCACGGACTGCTGAGAAGTCTGGGGAAAAGAGTAAGAAGGATGATGAGAAGGAGAAGGAGGAATCAAGTGCGGTTAAGTCGGTGAAAGTCGATGATAGGAAAAGAGGCCGAGGTGGGTGCAACTATAAGTCTTTCAAAGGATGTGACCCACCGAAGCTCACTGGCTTGGGAGACACAATCGCTACTCTCCAGCGGATAACCATGATGGACAAGGTTATCCGAATTAGGGAATGTCATCCCGACCAAGTTGTGGGTTATGCTACTCAATATTTTGGTGATGAAGCCATGTACTGGTGGGAATCTGTTGAACAGAGGATGACCCGGGATGAGATCAAAGCTATGAGGTGGGATGATCTGAAGGAATTGGTGATGAAGAGGTTAAGTGCGGATGCAAAGGTTGAAAGGATTGAAATGAAATTCTTGAGTCTGAAGGCGAGTAATATGACACACTGCGAATACACCATTGAATTCAACCGCATGTCAAGGTTTGTGTCAGACACGGTGAACACTGAGGCCAAGCGGATCAAGTGTTATCTTAGAGGACTGCCGCAAAATGTTCACGTCTTGGTCAAGGCTAGTAGACCTGGCACTTTTGATTCTGCTATAGGGCTGGCAGAAATGGTTTACGATGATTTGTCAGCAGATGATGTGGTGGCGGAAGAGAAGGAGGATAAGAAATGGGTCGCTTCTGCTAAACGAACCGTTACTCAGTTGTGGAACCCTAGGGACAAGAAACAAAGAGTATGGGAGAAGAAGTCGGCAAAACTTATGGTAAAACGCACGGAGGGGAATGCAAGTGGAGTAGGAGTTCTAATGTTTGTCACAAATGTGGGAAGGCTCATGGTGGGGAATGCAGGCTTGGGTCTAATGTGTGTAATAAGTGCGGCAAGGAAGGGCATTATGCCATTGAGTGAAGTGCAAAGCCCGCGTGTTACAAATGTGGCAAGACATGCCATATGGCAAGGGAGTGCACCGATGATGAGGCTGGAGGAAGTGGAAAGAAAGATGCCGATCAAGCAAGGCCAAGGACTAGAGCCTACATGCTGACCCAGGAACAAGCCAAACATATTCCTGATATCGTGACTGGTACGTTTTTAGTAAACGGTATTCCTGCTTCAGTATTGTTTGATTCGGGTGCAAATAAAAGTTTCGTAGCCACACCATTTAGTAAAATAGCTAAAATGAAATGTTGCCAAGTGTCTGAAATCTTTATAGTAGAAACCGCTAGTGACACTTCGGTTAAAATAATGAAAATGGTTAAGGACTGTAAGATAGAGTTAGAGGGACATGATTTCCCTATTACTTTGTATGTTATGACCATAGGAGGGTTTGTTGTGGTTTTGGGAATGGATTGGTTGTCCGAGTATGAAGCTCAGATAGTGTGTAAGAGTAGGATAATAAAGCTAAAGTCCTTGGATGGTAGTGTAGTGACGGTTTATGGTGATAAGGAAAGTTCTGGACATAATGTCATTTCGATGATGAAAGCCGAGGGTTTGTTAAGGCAAGGGTGCGGCGCCTACCTGGCGTATGTTGTCAACGCTACGGCCAACGACGAAGGAAATGAAAGACGTTCCTATCATGCACGACTACCCAGAAGTATTCCTTGAGGATCTTTTGGGGTTGCCACCGGAGCGAGAAATAGAATTCCAGATAGATTTAATACGAGAAGCCCAGCCCGTCGTGAAGTCGCCTTACCGTCTAGCACCGTCCGAGATGAAAGAATTGATGTCCCAACTGCAAGAACTCCTCGACAAGGGTTTTATAAGGCCAAGTGTTTACCCGTGGGGTGTACCAGTTTTGTTTGTTAAGAAGAAGGATGGAAGTATCAGGATGTGCATAGACTATCGCAAGTTGAAAAACCTTACGGTAAAGAATAGATATCCTTTGCCAAGGATTGATGATCTGTTTGACTAACTGCAAGGTTTAAGTTGGTTCTCACGAATAGATCTCATATCAGGCTATCATCAGCTAAAGGTGAAAGAGGCAAACATCCCTAAGACAACATTTCGGATGCGGTATGGACATTATGATTTCCTCGTACTGTCATTCGGTCTAACGAATGCCCCGCAGCATTTATGGACATGATGAATAGGGGGTGTCGGTCGATGTTGGATAAGTCAGTTATCATCTACATCGATAATATACTGATTTACTCAAAGAGCGAGTCTGATCATATTGAGCATCTGCGAGAAGTATTGGAGACTCTGAAGAAGGAGAAGTTGTATGCTAAGTTTTTGAAATGCACCTTTTGGTTGCGAGAAATGTAATTTGTAGGTCACGTGATTAATCCTGAAGGGATTACCGTGGACCCAGCTAAGATTGAGGCGATAACGAATTGGAAGACTCTGCAGAATCCGACCGATATACGAATCTTCTTAGGGTTAGCTGGCTACTATAGGAGATTCATCGAAGGTTTCTCCAAGATAGCAGCACCATTGACCGGTATGACCCGAAGGTCGGTAGTATTCAGTTGGGGTAAGTTTCAAGAGGAAGCTTTTGAGGAATTAAATAGAAGACTCATGCAAGCTCCAACCCTTGCTTTTCCCAACAGTGACGAGGATTTGGTTGTTTGTACTGATGCTTTGCATCGTGGGTTAGGTTGCATGAATATGCAACGAGGAAAGGTGATAGCATATGCGTCTAGACAGTTGAAAGTCCCCGAGAGTACTTACCCGACACATGATTTGGAGCTAGCAGCAGTAGTGCACGCTCTTAAGAAATGGAGACACTATCTGTACGGCACCAAGTGTACTATTTACACGGATCATAAAAGTTTAAAGTACTTCTTCGAGTAGAAAGAGCTAAACATGAGGCAGAGAAGATGGTTAGAGTTGATAAAGAATTACGACTGCGACATTAAATACTATCCTGGTAAAGCTAATGTAGTCGCCGAAGCGTTAGGCCGTAAGAATGAGGAAGTCCTTGCAACAGTGAAGTCATACAAGTTGATTATGAATTCAGGTCCTTTTGAAGAAATCATCAAGGTGAAGTTAGAGGTGCTGGTAGATGAAGGGCTAGTGAAGAATGAAAGGATTTTTGGTCAGCAAGACGAGTTGATGGAAAACACGCATGGTTTTAAAACTAGGTTTGACCGTATGTGGATTCCACTCCATGGAAATCTTAGAGGTCAAATCTCAGATGAAGCTCACAAGTCAAGATATTCAATCCACTCGGGAACTACTAAGATCTATCAGGATTTGAAAAGAGACTACTGGTGGCCCGGAATGAAGAGCAATGTGGTAGATTATGTCAGTACGTGCTTAACTTGTTTACAAGTAAAAGCATAGCACCAGAAACCTTACGGGAAGATGCAACCTCTGGAGATACCAGAATGGAAATGGGAACACATCACCATGGACTTCATAACTAAGCTACCTCGTACAGCTAAGCATCATGATACCATCTGGGTGATAGTGGATCGTTTGACCAAAAGTGCTCACTTTCTGCCTATACGAGAGGCTATCTCGTCAGAAACGTTAGCAAGCTTGTTCATTAAAGATGTTGTATCTAAGAATGGAGTACCGTTATTGATCGTGTCTGATAGGGATACTCGGTTTACTTCGAGGTTTTGGAAGAAGTTCCATGAAGCCATGGGAACAAGATTGAACATCAGCACGACGTATCATCCTCAAACAGATGGACAGTTTGAAAGGACGATCCAAACCCTTGAGGATATGCTACGTGCTTGTATTCTAGACTTTGGAGGAAGTTGGGATGATCATCTGCATCTGGCAGAGTTATCCTATAACAACAGCTACCATTTAAGTATTGGCATGCCACCGTTCGAGATGTTGTAGGGATGATGTTGTAGAACTCCCGTATGTTGGGGGGAGATTGGTCAGAAGGAGCTAGGAAGTCTAGAGGTTATGCAAGAAACCTCTTCAAAGTTTGAACAGATCAATGCAAGGAAGAAAGCTGCCCAAGATCGTCAGAAGTCCTATGCTGATAAGCGGTGACGACCAATCGAGTTTAACGTTGGTAACAATATGATGCTCAAGGTCTCGCCTAGGAAGGGAATCATTCGTTTCAGGAAGAGAGGAAAGTTGAGTCCGAGGTACATTTGACCGTTTAAGATTATAAACCGTGTGCGTGAAGTAGCTTACAAGTTGGATTTGCCCGAAGAGTTAGAAGGAATTCATTCAACCTTCCGTGGTTCTCATTGGAGGAAATGTCTAGCCGATGACACGTCTCATGTGCCATTAATGGACATTGAGGTTGATGAATAGTTGAACTACATTGAGCAACCCACAGGGATTGTTAATCATAAAGAAAAGCGACTTCGTCACAAGGTTATACCTTTGGTAAAGGTGATATGGAAGCACCGTAAAGGATCATATGCTACTTGGGAAGTTGAAGAAGAGATGCGCAAGTTTTATCCAAAATAGTTTTAGTAATAGTTAGGTTTCGAGGACGAAACCTCTTTAAGGAGGGAAGACTTGTAACATCCCGTTTTCTCGTTTCAGTTAATAAAATAGAATATGAGTTATTATGAGTCGTCCTAGTGTTGGGTAAAGTAAAATGGGTAATGGAATTGGATTAATAAAGAAGGAGGAAAAGACCATGGGCTTGAGCCCATGATCCATGGTATAAATACCTTAATTAACCAATTATTAATTCATTCTCACCCATTCCATACACTATAAAAACACACACTTAGCTCTCTCTCATCCTACTTTCTCTCTCTAGCCGAAATCACCAAGAAACCCGAACATCAACCTGAGGTAATGATAATATGATATTGTATAGATCCAAATCCGCTAGATCTAGTCGTGAAACGACCAGCCGACACCCTAAACCGTTAAATTCATGAGATCCTGATGGAATCGGGTATAAACCGATCAAAATATGAGCATAGGGGTCACCCTAGCTCAGATCTGGATTGAACAGAACGAAAAACAATGTAAAATGGGGTAAAATACGTTTTTTCGGCCACTGCCCGGTTTCCCGGCACGGCGGCGCCGGAAAGGCGGCACGAGTATTTAAGGTTATCAGAGAATGTTTCAGACATTCTCTAACCTAACCTAACCCTAATTCGTTACGGGAACATAACGAATTAACCCCCGGTTCGTTATGCCAATTCGCTATGGAAGGATAACGAATTAGCTTAAGTCGCTAACTAATTCGTTAAGCAATTCGTATGCCAATTCGTTAATGAAATAATGATGAACTAGCCCCAGTTTGTTAAGTCCAATTCGTTATGAGGACTGGTTCGTTATAAGGGTTCACGCTATGAAGTTCAATTCGTTAACCAGACCAAACGAATGAGGTCCAATTCGTTACAACGACCAGTTCGTTATAATAGTCAATTCATTACAAAGTAACGAATAGGTCCATTCGTCATGAACCCAATTTGTTAAGAACTGGGTAACGAACTAGAAGTTTAATAAGATGATAGAACAGTCCCTTGACTTAGAGAAGAATGATTTAATTACATAGAAGCCCCTGAACTTTATTAATATATGAAAGATACCTTTAAAAGGTTAACGAGTAACGATTAACTAACCGATTAACGAATCAATGTAATAAAACCGGCTTAGACGCTTTAGATTAATTAAGTAAACAATAAGAACGGCTAGAGTTGTATTTAATATTGTGTTTGTTAAACAGTTAGTCGTGCACAGCTAAGGAAAGGAATAACAATTAACGCTGAATGTAACCGTGTTTAGGTGAGTTTCTAGCCCCATTTGCTTGTTATGTTTTCGGGGCTGTGTGCATACTCGATGTGATAGTTAATATACATACCTTAAGTGGTAAGTGTATGCCTTGTTTGATTCATATATGATGAATGTTTAACGGTGCGTGAACGATCTTCGGATATTGCATGTACCACCAGGTGGTAGTTAAAGATACGATTGATATATATAATGTATGAATGGTGTTTGTATGTTATATTGATAGTACGCGAACAGTCTTCGGATATTGCACGTATTGTTAAGGAAAGTATGTAAAGAAAGGTATGGTATAGTTGCACAAAACAAATGGACCAGACCCTAATGATATCTGTGAGGATAGGGACCAGACCCTAAATATCTTTGAGGATAGTGACCAGACCCTAATAATATTTGTGAGGATACGGACTAGACCCTAATAATATATGTGAGGATTGGGACCCGACCCTAATAATATCTGTGAGGATAGGGACCAGACCCTTATAATATCTGTGAGGGTAGGGACCAAACCCTAATAATATCTGTGATGTTGGGGACCAGACCCCTATAATATCTGTGAGGTTATAGGGCGGAAGGCTCTTCAAGTAGTACGAATAGTGATGAATGTGAATTAGTTGTATGTTGCATGGTTAACTAGAACTCACTCAGCGTAGTTGACTTTTAGTATGCACGTAGGTGAGTAGATTGAGGCAATTTCGCTTGTTGAAGACACATAGCATGGAATTGAAGACACTGGCATCTCAAGGAAATGCTATGATGTTTGATAAGACAAGATTTGGAAGTCAGGTGATATACTTTGTTTGAAGATTTTACATTCCACAAAAGTTTTAATTAACTCTGACATTTAGAACTGTGTTTATGAGTAAATCTAACGTCCAATGTATGGCACCGATAACGGGGCCTTACATTAATATTGAATACTCAACTTGCAACTGTTAGTCATGTGTGTTTAATAGTTTATACCTAACGCGTTATATGCTTATATGTTTTTCTTCAATACATGTCGGAGAGGTCCAACATATTTCTCAGTATAGTATGATCATACGTCCATCGTGTTAGTCATTGTTAAGTTTCATCTGACATCAGGCTTACCATCATCATTATTTACTTGCTTATTGGTTAAATTGCTTATCCCACTTGACACAATTTGCGTTATTCTATATCTATTATATATTATATTATATCTCACTTAACTGGTGTTTTACTAACTCAACATTGTTTTTAACAAAATTCTATTTTATATGCATATGCAGGTTATCGTAGAAATTTAATGCAGGTTGGTGAAGACTTAGTGAAGAATTTAGTTAGAAGAATATTTTAATCAAGATAATTGGAAATATGAAATTTGTATTGTTTTATTTATGGATTATTTACTTGTTTGTATTTGATTTATTTGAAAACTAAAATTAATTAATGGATATTGTCATTTAATTATTGTATGATAGTACCTTGAGAGCTGTGAGCAATCAGCTCGCACCCCGGTATTTCAGGCGTATGTTGGGGTGTGATAGATTGGTATCAGAGCCGAAGGGTTAAGATATGTCGTTAGTGGTGCCATAGTAACATGCTTAGGAACCCCATACGTGCTTATCTGTTTACCTTATGTGTTCTAGTTGATTGCTTACAGCTTACGTAATTACTTGCTAGATTAAGTACTTATTTAATTGTTTAAATAGTGGTTGTTTATTATTATATTTTTATGCGCACACACACAACTCCGGGGCTATGCGTCAACATTCAAATAAAATTTTTCGTGCATATTTTATATCAAAGTAGATTGCCTTTTGTTATTGAGAAATTCGTTAAGAATCCCGTACTTTTGTTTTTACTCCTTCATCATGAGGATAGGTTGCATGACAAGTTGCTCTCGGCCAAAGAGGAACACAACTGTCATACAACCGACACCTTAGGTTGATTTTAAACTGAATTCACGGTGGTTCGTGTCTAAATTCGGTAAATTTCGATGATTGTGTTTTGTTATTTAATTGGGTAGTTGGGTGAAAAATCAATGGGAACTCCTACTATCCATTCCTCATATTGTTTTGAATGTTTTTGTTGGGTTTCATCATACGTGGTGGTTCGAGAGATGCTCCAACTACTCATATTTTTCTTTCGTTTATTTGTTATTTAGTTTGGTCGGTTAAAACATCATGTAACGATCATGGCCCGACAAACTCTTTTTATTGTTAATTCGTTAATTTTTCGGGACAGTTAAATGCCATGTAATGCTCATGGTCCATCCAACATCATTTCTTTTGTTTCTTAGTTTTGTTGGGTCATTCAAATTTTCATGGAAAGCTCATGGTAGAGGTGTTCAAAAAAACCGGTTACGGAACCGGTTTGGCCGGTTCAACCGGAAACCGGTTTTTTAAAAACCGGTTTTTTTAAAAACCGGTTTGACCGGTTTACGTAACCGGTTTACGTATCGGTTATACGTTTTGGAGCCAAAACCGGTTTTATAACCGGTTTTTTTTATAACCGGTTTTTTTTAATAACCGGTTATTAAAAAACCGGTTAACCGGTTTTTAAAATAACCGGTTTATTACCGTTATAAAAAAAACCGGTTAACCGGTTTTTTAATAACCGGTTAACCGGTTAAACCGGTTTTCGAACGTTACCAAACGGCTTTATAGCCGTTTTTTTTTTTTTTTTGACCGTTTTTTAGCCGTTTTTTTTTTGTTTTTTTACCATTTTACCCCCACAAACATCTATATATAGTTTAGGTTGGGTATTGGTTAGATCACACTTGATTATACAACTCCAAACGCTCTAAACGTTTATTTCATACGCGATTATACAACTCCAAACGCTCTTCTTTCGTAGTCGTTTATTTCATACTCGAGTATACCACTCTTAATTCGTAGTCGATTATCATGGCCTCCCAAAGTGCTGCTTCATCGGTCAACATGGGTGCCTCGAACACGGGAGAAACCGTCGTTCGGGTCATCCCCACGAAACGAAACCAAGATATTTGGCAACATTTCGACCTATGCGAAATGTCTAACGGAACCCAAAAAGCTAGATGCAAACATTGTTTGAAGTTTTATAACAAAGAAGCAAACTCCAGTTTAAGAGCTCATGTAGAAAAGCCCTCTTGCAAGGTCTTGAAGGACGAATCCGGAAGTAGTTCGCAGCCGGAGATGACGAATCAAGGAACGGTGTTTACGTACGACCTTGAAGCGGTACGTCAACAGTTTGGCAACTTTGTGATTCAACAATCACTTCCTTTCAACCACTTCGACAACCCTCAATTCACGGAGATGATGCAAAAGTATGTTCAACCACGCTACCAACACGTAAGTCGTTCGACCCTTAGAAGAGATTGTCTTAAAGCATGGAAAAACGCTAAATCCGAACTAATTTCATACTTTTCAAACTTACAAACTGGTGTGAACTTAACAACGGATGTGTGGTCGGTACCTAATGGTTCGCCCGACTCATACATTTGTGTGACGGCTCATTGGGTTGACCCCCGGTCGTGGCAAATGATGAAACGAACCGTTGCGTTTCAATTGTTTGATTACCCGCACACGGGTAGAAATATTTTTAAACTCTTGGATAAAGTCATTCGACAATACAAGATTGAAGATAAAATCTTTTCAATATCGTTTGATAACGCGTCCAACAATACGGCCGCGGTTGGCCATTTAAAATTAAAGTATAAACCTATCTGTGATGGAGCGTTTTTTCATAGCCGATGCATTGCACATATTATCAACTTGGCCGTGCAAGATGGGTTAAACGTGATCGAAACGCAAAGAAACAATTTTAAAAGAATGTTACGAGATGTTTTTAGCAACAATTCAACATTTTCAAGATACAAAAAATTTTGTGAAGAAGCTAACTGTCAATGGTTGGGGCCTAATTGGGATTGTCCAACAAGATGGAACTCGACTTGTGAAATGTTTGAGAAAGCCATCCAACAAAAACAATCGTTAATTGCGTTTCATCAAATTTTGTCAAATAGGGGTAAATGTGCACCGTACGATCCTAGAAACTGGTTATTGATTGAGATCGTTACGGAGGTTCTTCAAATTTTTAAATCTTGCACAACTAGTTTATCCGGGGTTTACTATCCAACAAGCCCCATTGCTTTACCAAAAATTGCTGTCATGTGCACAAAGTTGACTGAAATTCATTGTAGGGGTGCACCTTATTTTGATATGGGTGCAAAAATGAAAGAAAAATTTAGAAAATATTTTCAACAACTACCCGCTGTTTTGACCTGTGCGGCTGCGTTAAACCCTTGCATCAATGTTGGTGGTGTTGAAGCTTTAATAGAAAAAATTTGTGATGAGCTAGAGTTAAACGACGATCAAAACCCCCATTATAACCAAACTTTAAAGAATGCTTTCAACACCACCTTGGCAAACATGTATGATGTTTACCTTACAAAACACGGGTCGTCTTCCCAAATTCATGACTCGTTAAGAGCTGTTGCCCAATCCCAATCCCAAACCGACCTTGAAATGGGGATGTACTACATGATTTGGGAAGACGCCGGTAAACGTCAAAGGGTAAACACCCCAAGCAGTGAACTTGGAAGGTATGGTGGTACCAACTTTGTGAAACACATGACTCCGGATGAATTTAGAAGTCTTGATATGCTGGCTTGGTGGAGAGGTAAGGAGGATGAGTTTCCGATCCTCGCCGCCATGGCCAAAGATTTACTAACGGTCCAAGCTTCCACGGTAGCTTCGGAGTCTGCTTTTTCTGTTTCTGGCAGGGTTATATCGATTAGGAGGACTCGACTCACTCCACCAGCTGTAGAGATGTCGATTTGCTACAAGGATTACTTGGACTCTTTAGATAGGGCACAACATCAACGCTCACTCGAGGGGGAAATGGAGTATGAGGCGGCCTTGTATGAAGACGAGGTCAATCAAGGACACACTCAACCAATGACCGATGAAGAAGCCGCGTACGACGATTACCTAAGGAATAGCTCGGGATCGGGTAGCGAAGAAAATGAGTAACAAACATCAACTTGTTAATGTAATCGTGTCTAAGCATTCTTTAATGTTTGTATTTTTGAGTTACGAATATGCGATAACGATTTAATGTTTGTATTTTTAATGTAAAAGCTATAAATGAAAGTTATGTGTTTTTAATCTTCCAAGCAAAGAATGCTAACAACGAAACCCTAAACCCTAAACCCTAAAGCAAAAAAAAAAAAAAAAAAAAAAAAAAAAAAAAAAAAAAAAAAACCGGTTAACCGGTTAGACCGGTTATTAAAAACCGGTTGTAAAAAAACCGGTTTAATAACCGGTTCTAACCGGTTTCTAAACCGGTCCAAACCGGTTTGGCCGGTTTGAGTTTTCATTGACAAAAACCGGTTAATAACCGGTCCGGTTATTAACCGAACCGGTTTTTTTCTGGATAAAAAAAACCGGTCCGGTTAATAACCGAACCGGTTTTTTCAAAAAAAACCGATTTGTGCACCTCTAGCTCATGGTAGGCCAACATACACAACTATATTTTGTTAATTTATTGTAATGTTAACTTAATCAAATAAAAATCTAAATTTTAAACTGACCTTACCTTCTCGTGTAGTCATTACACATTAATCATATTGAATACAAAATCTAATACCTATTTACGCAATGTACCCCCTCTTCTTATAATATTTTACTTTTAACCCTTATGATGCAAATCCTCTTATTTCTTAAGGTAATGTTATTATAAGTTATTTGCAAATTAAACATTTTATTATTCTAATGTTTTCCTCAACTTATCTTTCATCTTATAAATCTTGATTTTTGTTCCTTGTAGAATGTCTCATCTAAGAAATCATTTTCGTCCTTGGCATCAATCGTCTAGTTCTCGTGACCACCGTATGGCCGCCTGTATCGCCAAGGAGATAGTTGTTGCGATCCCTAGGATAGTAACCCAAATTTAAAACATCAATGCAACTTATACAACCTTTTCCCCTAACCTCTCTTCTAGTAACTACGAACCATCTATCTCTACTCATCCTCAATACAAGAAATGTAAGAACTTTGCTGCATCCAATTCTAACCAAACGCAAGCCTCCTCAGACAATAAACCTTACCACGGTCATTTCCCGTTATGCTTCATTTGTAACCATCATCATCCAGTTAAGTCCCTATGCCGTCATTGCACCTACTATAACCGTTATGGCCATTTTGCTAAAGCTTGCTAGGCCCCGCCTAAAGCACAAGCCGTCCCAAAATAGCCTACCCCTCATGCTCAACCTGATGCCCCTGCTACCCGTGATTTCTACCATTCAGGAGTCCCTAATCCTCTCAACGATATGTGCCTCAGATTATCCAAACTAATCAAGTTCAAACTATAGTTACACCATACTACACTACCCATCAAGTCCAAACCTATCGATCCTACGCCCTTCAAGGTCCTCCCATCAATCAAGGCCAACCATACATAACCCAAACTTACCAAGTTCCACACCCACAAGCTTAAGTTTACCATACCTACTCTAATCAAGCAACCCTCTTGCAAACCGTTCACGCTCAAGTTATTCAAGAAATGTCGAATCAATCTACCTTAACTTTTCAAGCTCTTATGGATCAAATCATTCAAGATGCTCAAGTCCCAAGGTTCCAACTCATGCGCAACTGAAGATTCAAGCTACTAGAAGACCTTGCCGCTCGTCGTATTCTGTCTTACTTGAATTTGACTTTTCTTCCTTATATCGACTATCTAATAAATTTTGAATTAAAGTTTTTATGAATTATCGAAGTACTAATTTAAGATTTTTTATTATTTTATCTCTCGAGTAGAGTTTAAAACTTTTTTGAAGGGATTGTTTTATAAAATTCTCCATTTTAAATAATCAAGCTATAAAATGTTGTCTATTTAAAGACGTCTCCCTTAAAACTCCCTTCCTTAAAGGATTTGTATTCTTAAAATTATATTTTTAAATGTTTTGTAAATCCATACGATGGAACGAGTTATGTGGACCATCCGAAGATCTAAATAATTATGGTCTTGAACACAACTATCGAAGTCCTCATATGGAAATCATGATGCGTAAGATTGTGTGTCACAATATAGAATCGAAAGTAGTTGGGATAACGGTACAAATGTAAAGATGATAACGACATGGTGGATACGCCGCTGGTACATCCTAAATATAAATGCCCTTATCGGATTTGCATTTGTAGCGTTGTTTTTACTATTCGAAATTTTGTGTTATGATAAATTTTTAAATTTTATTTTAAAATTTATTTTCCTCAAATCTAATGATTTTGTTATAGTGTCATTTAATTTCGGGACGAAATTCCCTAAAGTGGGCGAGACTGTAACAACAACCCACTTTTATGTTCAAGAAATTTACCGAGAAAATATCACGTCTATTTAGTATTTACTATTTTATTTATATTCGTTTATATTATATTTATTTAATATATAAGGAGCAACTTTAACTTATCTTCAATTTGTACCATTAACTTAAACTTCTACCCATTTATGTTTCCACCTTCAACTCCCGAGGACTAAAATGCAATTTCTAGTTATTATTATCCGTAGCCCTTTTACCCAAACCCATATAACCGTTTAAACCTAAAACCTGTAACCCGTTTAGATATCTTGTGCCGTATTACTCGTTCTAATGTTGGAATTGATTTGTGGGTGATATTATTCATACTATAACGACCTCACCAACGAATTTGATTAGAATTGATGATCTTTGTGATACGTATTTTCATTTTAACAAAACTTCCTCTGACCAATTTATGTTTATACATTGAAACGATCATTATAATTCGATTAAACTTGCAGAAACAACTCTCTTAACCTCACCGTCATAATCCCTTAACTAATTGTATTATCTCAACCTCGTGATCCCCTGTTCGTATTGCAAGATTGTCGGCCCTGTTTTGTTCCTTTTAGCCATAGATTAATCGCTGATTCAAGTAATTAGATATATGGTTCTACTCGTCATTGTTTGCTAATCAATAACCCTAACTTAAATCAAGTGAACGTTGAGTTGTTTAATCAATTTGGATTCTAGGGTTCATCAAGGGTTTGGGTTATTTTAATTTGTTGGCTATAAACTTTCTTTCTGGTTCGTAACAACTAGCACACCCAGCCAGTTGTCTGGGTGTGTGTGTGTGCGTTAATACCTTGAGCCGGCCATGGCGCGGGTTCGAGTCTCGGCCATGGCAGTTGTTCTTTTATTTTTTTTATGTTGCTTCTATAGTTGTTAAATGATCAAAAGGTTTTTATAAATCATATAGTTCATATTGAAAACGTCATTTTATTAAAACCGACATTTAGTCAATTAATTTTTTCGAACCTTGCTTAAAGATCATATATATATATATGTTAGTTTTTTTTAAATTGATAAAGTTTTAATATATAAAAAGAGTTTTATTTAAAATATATATATTTAATATGATCTTGTTAATTAATATATTATAAATATAATTTAAGTTTTTATAAAAGTTCATATTGTATATTAATATTATTATTATTTATCATTTACAATATTTATTTAAAAAGGTATCTTTACTGATAATAAAAATATACATAAACATATAAAACGTATTTTTAGTTTAAAATAATTATCTAAAACAAATCTCTTTATATAATTTATCCAAAGTCTTATAAATATTTACTTAAATACTTTTATGTAATTTTGTATAATTAAAATAATATTATTTATGATAACCCGTTGTTAATTAAAAGTAATAAAATTGATAAGAAATCTTTATAATATTAAACTTTCGTTAGAATGTACCCGATCATCGAATCCTGAACCTTTATCTAGTGTTAGCTTCGTTATTGTAACCATATTTATTTCCTCAGTTATTGTAAATAGTATTCTTGTCGGTAAATCCCGAAAAGCTTGACTTACCGGTTTCTATTAATCATTCTCTCTTGCTTAATCGCTAAGGTGAGTAGCCACTCCCCTTTTTACTTATTTTAAATAATTTTGGGACATATGCGTACCTTATCTATTTACTTGCAACTGTTAGTCATGTGTGTTTAACAGTTTATACCTAACGCGTTATATGCTTATATGTTTTGCTTCAATACATGTCGGAGAGGTCCAACATATTCTCAGTCTAGTGTGATCATACATCTGTCGTGTTAGCCACGTTCAGTTTCATCTAACATCAGGCTTACCGACATCATTATTTACTTGCTTATTGGTTAAATTGCTTATCTCACTTGACACACTTTGCGTTTTTCTATATCTATTACATATTATATTATATCTCACTTAACTGTTGTTATACTCACTTAACATGTGTTGGTGACAAATTTCTATTTTATACGCATATGCGGGTTATCGTAGAAATTTAATACAGGTTGGTTAAGACTTAGTGAAGAATTTAGTTAGAAGAATATTTTAATCAAGATCATTAGAAATATAAAATTTGTATTGTTGTATTTATGGATTATGTACTTGTTTGTATTTGATATATTTGAAAACTTAAATTAATTAATAGACATTGTCATTTAATTTGTAACATCCCGAAATTTCTATACATAATATTAATATAATATTTACCTCAGAAGAATGAATTGATTTGGTAGATTAATAATGATAATATAATTCCCGTTTCCGGTTTCGGTTAACAAACTAGTAATATTAACTATTATGGGTTGGGTTTGTGTTGGGTTAAATAGATATGGGTGATGGACTTGGATCAATAAGGAAGGAAGAAAGACCATGGGGTTGAGCCCATGACCCATAACATATAAACCATAATTGTTCATTAATTCATCCATTTTTCACTCATTCCTTACACCACCCAAAACACACACATAAGTTCTCTCCCTCTTTCTCTCTTTCTCTAGCCGAAACCAAGAAGAAAAACCGAGCACCGATCCGAGGTATGATAGTATGATCTTATATGGATCCAAACCCACTAGATCTAGTCGCGAAACGTTGAACCGACACCCTCAACCGCTAAAGTCACGAGATTCGGGTGGAATTGGGTATAAGCTGATCGAATGACGAGCTTAGGGGTCACCCTAGATCGGATCCGGAATGATCGGGACAAAAAACGGTGAAAAACGATGTAGAAACATGTTTTTCCGTCACGACGGCGCCGGGAAGGCGGCGTACGAGGTTGAAGGAATGTTAGAGACTGTTCTGACACTCTCTGACCTAACCCTAGGAAGAATAACGAATTCGCTATGTCAATTCGTTAAGAAAGAATGACGAATTAACCACATTCTTTATGCAATTAGTTACGGAGAATTAACGAAGGAGCACTCATTCGTTAGGCTCATTCGCTATGCAAATTTGTAAAGAATGAATAACGAATGAGCTTCATTCGTTAAGCAATTCGTTAACAGAGAACTAACGAATGAACCCTCAATTCATTATAAAGACCAATTCGTTATAAAGGCCGATTCGTTATGAAAGGACACACGAATTAGGAAGTGACGAATGAGTCCTATTCGTTAAAGAACTGTATAACGAATTATAGTTTCAAAGAATGATAGAAAGGTCCGTAGACTTAGAATAAAATGGATTGATTACAAAGAAGCCCTCAACTTTATGAGTTAGCAAATAAAATAATAAAGTAAAAATTCTAATGAAAATTGTGTTAAGGCAGTTAATGGAAATAAAATTTTTCCAAACTGACCTGGCAGCTCGACCCCATCCAGGGACTCTACCCCTTGGACCCTACTAGGGGCTTCAGCCCCTAGAACCCCGCCGCCAGGGGCGCTGCCCCCGGACCCCCATTCGTTGAGGGTTATAATTAAACTAGAAACATGATATGGGCAGTGATAGTTAATTCAATCAATCAATCATACCTAGTGGAATTCCACTAATAGCAAAGCTATAATTAGGGTCTAGGGAGGGTGGGATCTAGGAACACCGTACCTCTATCCGATGGGATAGAGAGGTGGCTTCCAGGGAGACCCTCAGCTCCAGATAATATTGTATGGGAGAAAATTAGGGGCATCAAAGTACAATAGTGATAAAATTGATAATAGCACGTAGTAAAATTAATAATACTAATACATGTATAACCATATAGAACTATATGAGAAGAGAAAACATAATGGTGTGTGACCAAAATCAGGTAAAGAAAAACCGCTAAGGTATTCCTTTCACCCAAAAAATCCTTAGCCTTAATTCTAAGTCTCCAAGAATTCCTATCCTCAACCATGTCCTCTGAGAGGCTTAGGTCTAGAAAATCATGTCTAATCCCCTCATCCCAAGTCAATTTAGGTTGACCACTACCCCTCCTCCCCCCTATAGAAATGTTTTCTGTGGATCTAACAGGGTTCGTCATTTGTCTTCTCTTCACATGTCCAAACCATCTCAATTTCCACTCTCTTATCTTGTCGGATATGTTAGCTACCCCTAATCTCTCCCGAAACACCCTGTTTATTATTCGGTCTGACCTTGTGTGCCCACACATCCAGCGTAACATTCTCATCTCTGCTACCTCCAATTTCCGCTCTTGTTCCTTCTTGATGCCCAGCACTATGTTCCATATAGCATTGAAGGTCTAACTGCAACCCTATAAAATTTTCCCTTTAGTTTAGTTGGGAAACTCTTGTCGCACAATATACCTGTGGCTGCTCTCCATCTACACCATCCTACCTGAACTCGATGTGCCACATCGCTGTCTAATTCCCCATCCCTCTAAACAAATGATCCTAGGTACTTGAACTTCGTTACCTGCATAACCACTTGCCCTTCAACGGTGATGATAGTTAATTGATGCGTGTATTTTTTATACAGTTAGTCGCACAAAGCTAAAGAAAGGAATAACCATTAACGATGAACGTAACAGACTCAGGTTAGTTTCTAGCCTCACTTCCTTGTTATGTTTTAGGGGGTCTGTGCATACTCGATGTGATTAGTTAATACACTTACCTTAAGTTGTAAGTGTATGCCATATATGATAATTATATGGAGGATATGAATGAAAGCTTGTTGGATCGTGAACGATCTTCGGATATTGCACGAAGATTATTGTGAAGGATACCTAGAGTGTCTGTATGTTATATCATGAATTGCTACGTTATATATACTCATTGTACAAGTGGTACGTGTAAGCAGGTGTATGTCCGGTATGCGGGCTCAATGTCTAACATAGTAAGTTAGGATGCCAAATCCCTCTACATATCGTTGGACATAGATTTGGCATGTGACAGCCTAGTCAAGGACTGTAGGCCATATACGTGTAAAAGATGATAGCTGTAAACATAGTTAAGGATTTTGGGCCTTATACGTGTTGTAGATAATAGATGTCAACGTCGATAAGGGCTGTGGACCTTATACGTTTTGTAGATAGGAGTCAGCATAAGAAAGGACTAGGGATCTTATACGTGCTATAAATGTAATAGCATTGGGGAGGACTACCCATAATTTAGCTATAAAATTAGTTCTATGTATGATTTAGTGTACAAATTAGATAATATACAATCTAAAAAGCTTGTTGTACAAATCCAAATGCATAAAAACTCCAAGCGTACAAGAGGCATGTGCCTCACATAGTCACATGCGCCTTTTCGACTATTTATGTAATAAAAGTGAAGACGTGTGCCTAGGAGTGGGTTTTTAAATCAAAGTAGTCGTCGTATTCTATACGCTCGGTTCACCAACTATTGGTGTCCCTTAAATTGTGCCTCGTGCCTAGGATCAGTTTTGTAAACCAAAGTACTTGTCATATTATTTACGCTTACTTCACCAACTATTGGTGTGCCTTAAATTGTGCCTCGTGCCAAAGAGCGGATTTTTAAATCAAAGTAGTCGTTGTGTTCTCTACGTTCACATCACCAACTATTGGCTATTACCGGAAAAGAGGTTTTGAACTGTTCATGTATAATGGAAGTGAAGGTAGTAAACTGGGCTTTGTGCCTAGTCGCCCTTTTTAAACTCACTTAAATCTCAAAAACAAGACTAGGGTGAAGAAAATGCTTATAATTTGTTGGGGATGGTAAGACTTATGCTCCAAAACACAAACCAAATACAAATTTATCTTCTCATTTCATAGGTTTTTGGTTGGTTCTTTGCTTGAGGTCGACACCCCACTGGAAACACACACTTAGCACTACTTTGGATTTATCTAGAGACTTCACATTGAGCGTTCGATATAAAGGGCCCATCATCAAATTAAACATCAATAATGAAAGTCAGGTGCATTTACTTTTCGACTTCAATTTAATTGATTTAAATTTATAGTCTACTAGTTCTAAATGTCTACTTTTAGGTAATCCGACTATGTATTACCTAATATTGCACCCGTAACCGAATCTTTTACTTCTTTTATCCATCTCATACTTGATCACGTTACATGTTTCGATATTTCAGGTATCCCTCAGGTTTAGATTCTTTCGTCCACTACGATAGGAAAGTTAGATATTGCGGTGCTTAAATATATACATTTATAATTAAAAATAATACCTATAGTAATGTTATAAAAAGATACTATAAATCTATCCTTTTCATCTTAATCATTATTATTTTGTTGCAATACAAAAATATAAAAATTGAACAATCCAACGAGACTTGTAGTCTTATTAGAATTCTAAACTTATGAAGCATCTTAGAGCATTCGCATCTCATCCATCATCTTCTCTCATTTCTTTAAATATTATTTTTATAAAAAAATCTACTAAAAACTAACTTCGTCTCATCCGTTATTTGTTTACCTCATCCTTAAATCATAAAAAAAGTTGCTATACAAGCTTTTTATATAAAAAAAAGTTAATATTTATTATTTTTTAAATTATTGTGATTGTATAAAAACAAAAAAAAAAATATAGTAAAGTATCGTATATGAGTAAAATAAAGATAAAATGAATTCTATTGAATTTCAAATGTATATGACCCTTTTTTTTTAAATAAAGTAAAATAAAGATAAAATGTATATGACCCTTTTTTTTAATAGAATTTCAAATGTTAAAAAGTAAAAGCTATTGATTTGTGAAGGCAACGAAAAAACGTAAGATGAAAAGAGATTCCAAGGAATTATCCAAACGAGTGTGACATGGACCTTTCTTTTCACCCGATTAGGGTGTGTGTAGTGGGCGGGAATAAGGGGTGAAGAGGGGCGATTTTATGGAGGAACACCGCCCCCCCCTCCGGCGATAATTGGGCGAAAAGGGGCGGGGGCGGGATATATTTGTCGCCCGGTTGAAGAAGAAAATAATAATAATATATTAAAACGACCGTTGTGAAACGGTCAATTTTTTTTAAAAAAATTAAACAATATATATATATATATATATATATATATATATATATATATATATATATATATATATATATAAACATACACCATTCTTCTCCATTTTATATCCATTTTATACACAAACACACCCTCCGATGCTCGTAGCTTCTTCCTCGACGACACGGTCCATTTAGCCGATGATTTGAATATACCCAACGAAGATGAGGTAGAGGAGTTGCCTCGACCACGCGGGAGATCGAGGAAAAATAAGGGGGAAGGTTCGTCGTCAACACGATTCAATACGGAGTCCGTTGAAATAAACGAGTGGGTCGGCCGTTTGGAAACAAATGCCACCGTAATTGGAGCCGACATTCGAGCATCCAACAAACAACAAGAAAAGCTGAACCAGATATTCGAATTAAAACAAATGAAAGACGACTACGAATCCTTCAAAGCGGAGGGGTTTCACGAGAATGCCGAATTATTGATGCAACGCCGACGTGAATAAATGCGCGAATATTACGGATATTAGTTTCTTTTTTAGTTATGTTTTTTTTTCTTTAGTTATGTTTTTTAATATTTTTAGTTATGTATTTTTTTTAGTTATGTTTTTTTTGTATTTCTTTTTAATTTTAATGCATTTTAATTTAATTATTTAAATAAATTGGTTTTTACTTAATTAGTTTAATTATAAAAAGAAAATAATAAAAACACACTGTGGGCCTAACTTGTAGCCCCTACACCATTACACCCCAAAAACAAATTTCCATTCCATGCTGACTGGGCGCCACGTGTCACAATTCGCCCCCAATTATAGCCCCTTCACTACACATCAGCACCACGACTTCAATCTCCACCGTCCACGTGTCTACTCTCTCAGCAACCCATAAAAACCCGTATCCCATTTGTTCTCCCGTGAACCCTCGGCTCTTCTAGTTTAAATTTGGATCTTCACTTGTCATCAAAAGATACATACTCAAGCTCGTTAGTTCTAAATGGGTCTCCAAATATCGTTCTTATCATCATCATTCGCTTGTTTGATTAGGAAATTCGAATCTGAACCTCGCAACTCGTTCGGGTTAGTGAAATTTGGTTTGGGTTTGGGGAGAAATGGACGGAGAGCGGGATTCGTTCGGTGTGGTGAGGAGACCGCGGTCGTTAGTGGAGTCTTGTTTCAGCCGTTCGAAGAAGTGAACAAGGAGGAGTTGGTTGTTCCGATTACTCCGTAAACGTCGCTTGCTCGTCAATGGTATTTTAATGAGTGTGAAGCCGCCATCAATGACCAAATCACTTATATTAGTATTGCCTTTTATATCATCGGTATGTAGTTATATTTTCTTTCGTGTTATCGCTTATCTAAAAATTTTTAAAAATACAACCAGCTATTTCTAGTTTTCTTAAATATATAATATATTAATGTTCTTAGTTTAATTTAATCACTTATTGTATGTATATTTACAATTACAATTATGAAAATTAGCATTTAAGTGTATCTAATTTTTTTTACAAATACGTAACTTTGTTATTACATATATGGGTGAAAGTTAACGTACAAATGTAATTAACGTGCTAATTGTGGGAATCAAGTAAAGTAATTATATATACAAGCAGAATAGATTAATTATGTAATTACTCAATAATGTAATTACATAACTAACATACTTAATTCTCACAATTAACATGTTAATTTCATTTGTATATGATCCAAACCCTACATACATATCTAATTCGTTTATTTACACATGTTTAAACTTGTGATTCATATGTTTAATCACAAATCTATATATAAGAAAACGATAAAATTGTTCTCAAATAATATTAATATTGAGGAAAAAATCTAAACAATGGTTTGGTTTTTAAGAGTTCTTAAAGTCTTAAAATTTTTGGAGTTCTTAAAGATTAATTATAATTTTAAATATAGCATAATATGTGCTATTTAGTTAATTTGTCTCATATATTATATATGATGATAACTATTAACTATTTATTATAAAATATAAAAATATAATGTATAATAATAGGCTCGAGCTTGATACTTGAAGGTCGAGCTTGGGCTCGTTTATTTAATAAGCTTATTTTTAGGCTGAGCTCGAGCTCGTTTAATCTCGGATCGATTCAAGCTCTTTTACGAGTCGATCTCAAGTAGATCACGAGTGACTTGCCATAAAATGAATGACTTTTGTTGGTTAATCATCGATCTCGTTAAAGTTTCGTTAAATATTTTGTTAGTTTATTAAGGAATAGATAAACTTTGTTAAGAATGTTCTGTTAACAAAGTTAGGGTACAAAGTGTAATTAATAAATAGTTTGTGTATATTATTGTAATTAGTTAGAAAATAAACAAAGGGTTGCGTCGTTTATATGTACCGTTGTGACGGTAGAAAGTAACCGCCGGCGAGGGTATAAATACCTCCGACCAACATCATGGTAAATCATCTGTTTCAATTACAAATCAATAATACAATATTCGTTTATGTTATTTGTTGTTATTTACGTATTATTGTTCGATTATTCGATCCCGTGGCCCTCAATTGGTATCAGAGCGAGGCTCTAAAAACCCCCAATTCGGAACCGTAATCGGCGAATTGCAATAACCAGGAAAGAAGACGGATAAGAAGTACCTGTTGAACGGCCAGCGTGGCTAGTGTTAGTCGTAAAAGGAACGGCAACCAGCGGTAGTTTTGGAGAAATCCAACTATCTGGACCGGAAAGATCAAGCACCGGTGGTAAAGACATCCAGAACGTAAAGTTGTTTCAACTTCTTGGTTTTTGCAACGTGAGGACAAAAAGTCAAGGAATTAAAACAAATTAAAAGAATTTTTCTTTATTTTGAATTAAAATCAAGTGTTAGAAAAAAAAAGTAATTGTTTTAAAAACAATTTATATTTAGAAATAAATTCAAGAATTTGATTTTGGAAAAATTAAAAAACTTGAATAAACAATTCGAACATGTGTGATTCGAATAGCAAGACTCCGAACCTTCGTGATTCGTTGAGAATAAGTGGCTCCGAACCATCGTGATTCGTAGAGCAAGAGTAAGACCTGTGTGGCAATTTAAGTCCTGTGTGGCAATCTAAGTCCTGTGTGGCAATAAGACCTGTGTGGTAAACAAAGACCTGTGTGGCAAATAAATCCTGTGTGGTAAGAGCAAAAACCTGTGTGGTTCAATTGAGTTAGAAGTAAATATGTCTAGCAAAGAAGATTCATCAAGTGGATCAACAAAAAATCGTGAGCAAGGGAATATATCTCTTCAATGTCCAAAATTTGACTGAGTCAAACTATACGACATGGGCAATATTGATGGAGACAATCTTAAAGGCTTATGGTCTTTGGGAAGCGGTAAGCTCAGAAGAAGAAGTTGATGAAAAGAAGGCATATACGACCAAGGCAATGATCCTACAAACGTTGCCGGAAGATATTTTGAAGCAAGTGGCACAACACCCGACAACAAAAGAAGTGTGGGACGCGATAAAAGTTCGACAACTAGGAGCGGATCTAGTTTAGAAAGCACGTCTACAGACATTAAGGAGCGAGTTTGAGAAGTTAAAGATGAAAGAAAATGAAATCGTGAGTGATTTCTCTGGAAAATTGGGAAGCATAAGAGCCAAATTTAAAAGTTTTGGTTCCAATCTCAAGGATAAGATAATTGTAAGGAAATTGCTCAATTCACTTCCAAAGAAATTTCTACCAATCGTGGCATCTATCGAGCAATATTTGGAAATTGACAAAATGCCATTTGAAGAAGCGGTAGGAAGAATAATAGCTTTTGAAGAACGCCTTAAAAGTCAAGACGAACAAGAAGACGATAACGAAAGAAAGATTTTGATGGCTAGTAATCATCCTAAGAACTGGCGTCATGGAAAAGGTCGTGGTAATAGAAGCCAAGACAAAGATCAAGGAAGAGAACCTTTCAAAGAAGAAAGAAGACGTGGAAATGCGAGTCGCGGAAACAAAGACAAGAGTGATCTCAAGTGCTATGAATGTAATGAATATCGTCACTTCGCATATGAATGCCCAAAGTGGAAAGGCAAAGAAAAAGAAGATCCGGAGGCTCATCTCATACATAGTTTAACTACACTACTATGAAGACAAAGCAAGTCGTGTTGAAGATCGAGATTAAGGGGGTGATTGTTGGTTAATCATCGATCTCGTTAAAGTTTCGTTAAATATTTCGTTAGTTTATTAAGGAATAGATAAACTTTGTTAAGAATGTTCTGTTAACAAAGTTAGGGTACAAAGTGTAATTAATAGATAGTTTGTGTATATTATTGTAATTAGTTAGAAAATAAACAAAGGGTTGCGTCGTTTATACGTACCCTCGTGATGGTAGAAAGTAACCGCCGGCGAGGGTATAAATACCTCCGACCAACATCATTGTAAATCATCCGTTTCAATTACAAATCAATAATACAAGATTCGTTTATGTTATTTGTTGTTATTTACGTATTATTGTTCGATTATTCGATCCAGTGGCCCTCAATTATTTTTGCAGAGGACTAAAGGAACTGTTTGTTTTGAATCTGTAAATTGGCACTTGAATTGATCCACAAGTTTGAGTCCAGTTGAAATAAATTGTAGATATATCTGATAATAGTTCATAAGTCTTGAATTACTTTTAACTATCATTGGAACTTTGATATACTAAATGTTTGTTATTTTCTTCATGATGCAGTGTGGAATACACTCTCCTATATGTACCATGCTCTTTACGCATACTTTGACCGTGACAATATAGCTCTCAAAGTCCTTGCAAAGTAAACAAATCACATAAACACATACCCTTTATATCTTTAAAGCCGAATCTTTACATGCTTATAAAATTTCATTTGTTTTTATCAGGTTCTTAAGGAATCAAGTGAAGAAGAAAGAGAACATGCAGAGAAGTTAATGAAATATCATGTCATTTTTGCACTATTTATTTATTTATTAGTTTTGAAGAACATAGATTAACAAGAATCTCTATTTTGTTTAAATCCATTGTTATGCACATACTTAAACATATGCACACTTGCAAATAAACATTAATTTAGACTCTATTTTTTGAATATGTTGATGGATGTGTAGAATATGCATGGTGGAAGAGTGAAGTTGAGCACATTAGTTTCACCACCTTTAGAGTTTGAACTGTTGAAAATATGGACCGGTCCGCTTAAGTCAACGCGGCCGACCGGGTTATGACCCGTAAGAGTTACACTGTGGGTAACGGATATAGACCGCTTACATTAGTTAACCGGTAACGACTAACAAACGAGATATGAACATTTAAATGAGATTGTGCTTGATATGGGCTTGGTGGTCCGACATGATTAACTAGTTATATAAACTAGTTAATATGTCATTAGGAAAATGAATCAAGAGATTAATTATCAAACCCTAGCCACCACCCCTTTACTCTCTCTCTCTCTCTCGGTTCCAGCAACTGCCAGTCAGCCATCGCTGCCAGCCGCAGCCCAGCCGAGCCGCAGCCCGCCGTCTCAATTGGTCGCGCCGTCATCGTTGCTGGTCCACTCGTGCACCACCAGCGTTGTTTGTCCATCTCGTTTGGTCACCTAGCGTTGTCTGTTAGCTCTCGGTGTCTCAACCGGTTATTGATTAACCGAGGTAAAATTAAATAATGTCTTGTATATTTTTTATTTACTTTGGTTGTTTTGTTTCGTACTTGTATTTTATGTAACCGGATCCTGTGTGGTTCCTAAAATTGGTGATTACTCTTTTTTGTATTCTGCTGCGTATTAATTTATTAACATGATTAATAATTATGAAACCAATTTAATTAAACCGACTTTAATTGTTAAACCGTTGACTGATCACCACTGGAACCCAACAGTGGTATCAGAGCCTTGGTTACAACATACAAGTCGAATCCGGTCTTTTCACTGGATCTAGATAAGTTTTTTGAGCAATCTTGGTTTGGTCAATTTTTATTTATTTTATTTGACCAAAATATTGCTTAATTTTAATTTTTATTGAATATGTAAATCTGGCCCGACCTTGTGTTATTGGTTCTTTGTTTTTTATTTTGGCCATATGGATGGTTCAATGTTGTATTTTATTTTTCGGTTTTATTTTATGGTTTTTGGCCACTTTGATGGTTCAAAATTGTAATAGATAGAGTTTGGTTTTTCATTATATGTATTTTGTAATATTGTAATGAAGAAGACCCGAAGGAAAACCAAGGACGAGCTCACGGAGTTCTTGAATTGAGTGGGTGTTAGCAAAGATGACGGGATGCACCAAGATTGGTCTTGCTAATAGGCTCTAGCAAGACCAATTACCTTTTTGGCCATTTCAGATTTACATATTCTTTTTTCTATTGTGGTTTCTTGCTTTATTATAATATGTTATAATACCACCAACCAAATACCAAATATATTAAAATAAAATTTAATCAACCAGTTAAGTTTTTGTCAAATTAAACTAAATTTGGTTTTCCAAAACCTTATAGCTTAATAGTTTAACTATTAATTTAAAATTGGTTAGTCATATCCCGACAAACTTAGTTTTAATAGGTTATTTAAAACTATGTGTTCTGAGAGATGAAAGGGTTCATCTTGTTGTCCCGATTAATACAGTAAAACTTGACTTTTACTTTATTCGGTAAATTCTAAAATTAATTCCAATTTTTAAAATCAATAGTTTATGCCAACCTACTATAAGTCACACTTGAGGCATACTGTGAAATTTCAAGTGTTTGGAGCTACAACACCGCACTTGTTTTATAGCCTATCCCTTCAAGGTGAAAGGGTTTCGTTGACATATCTGGCCCTTTCACACGTGTCTGTACTAGGGCGACTATTACTTTACTCTTCAGTTACGTGATACAGCTGTCTAAAGACTAAAGTGGACATAGATGAGGCTAAACATATCTACTTAGCCAATTGTTGTCACACCCCGACCAAAGGCGGCGGAACATGCCGGGGTGCAACGGATTGCTCAAGAACACAAGACACTATTAAAGTGACAATATTTAATCAACTCATTTAAATTCATAAAATTATAAAGTGCCACATAACTTGTTCATACAATAATCAAATTCAATCATAGCAAATAATATATTGTTCGTTTTGCTAATATCCAAATAGTATTGATAACGTTTTTCTTCAAGTTCTCGAGTCAACCTAAAGTCAAACCTGTAACATTGCATAAAATAGAATTTGTCAACACAAAGGTTGGTGAGCAATTTCATAGTTTTGAACAATAAGTATATAATAGGAAATTCCATAACTTTTATACAAAACAATAAATAATAGCAACAATTTAGATGATGAAATCGTTAATAAGACTACATTAACGACAACATTCTATAAGGGGATGCCAAATAGATTCGGGTTTTTTATGAAATCGTTAATAAGAATACATTAACGATACCTTTCTATTAGGGGATGCCAAATATACTCGGATTTATGAATTAACCAACCAAAAGCGGTAAACACAATAGCAATTAAGCATGTATGCATATAACACCAAATCGAGCATTTATATAGGTAAGGTATACAATAAAGTTTGTGGTTTTAGATTCAAGTATAAAATATTTAACTTGAATAGGTATGCAATATCACCCCCAAAACGAAAGATGGAAAACGAGGAATGAAAAGTACTCACATTAAAGTAATAAACTTAATCGGTAAAATGACGAGTAACCAAAAGGATGAGGTTTAATGAGCAAAGCCTAGAAGAAAGAAAGTCTTGAATTAGGAAGGTTGTCTAGGAAGTCTTTAAATAAAATAAATGATTGGAAATATAGTTAATTTAAAGTTTAAGGTTTAAAATGTAAATATTTAAGAAATTATAATAATAGTCCTTTAAAAATATAAGTTTGCTTGAAACCGGGTTAAAGTATCTTGCCCTTAATTTTACTCAACATATGTTAAGTAATAAGGTGGGTAAATATGCAAGAATTCAAGTCCCTTTATAATATAGATACTAAAACGGGTTTTAATGAGTGTTCGGGTTGTTGGTTCGGGTCTTGGTAATTGGTCAAGCCCAAAGTCAACTATCCAAAATAATAAATGTTATGAGACAGCTCAATAAAATTTAAGAAGACTTAACCAAGTATGTAGTTCTATTGTTTTAGAACTAACAACGCCCATTAAGTAAGTGTTTGGTTTCGTCGGTCCAACCTTTGTTATAAGATCAAGTTGGATTCAACATTCCAAGTAATTTAAGAAAATAATTAAAATCAGTTTATAAAATATTTTTAAAGCAATATACAAGTCTTGATAGCTAGTTACACACTTGTGTACAAGTCTTAAGCGAGTGAAATTGGTTTAGTTCGGTTTTTATCATGGAATAAGGTCGAGAATGGTTACCACGTGCCCAAACATCAAAGAACTTGTATAATAATTTATAAATGATGATACTTAAGTTTTACAACCAACAAGTCAACAATAAAGTCTTTAAACGAAAGTTCGGTTTTCGGTTCAGATCTTGTTTCGGGTCAAGATCGAGGTTAGATTCTACAAACCCATAACCATGGAACTCATAAAAATGATTTTAGAAATTTAAATTTAACACAAAGCATGTTTATACAATTATTTAATAAAACTAGTAAACAAAGTTCGGTTTACGGTTTAGAGCTATTTGCGGTTAAACTGAGGCTAGTCTCTACAAACCCATAACCATGGAACTCAATAAATAAGCAAAATCAGCAGAAGTTAAGCATGGTTAGTAAGCATAAACAAGTTATATAATTATATATATATCAAGGACCACGTGAGTCCTCCATGAAGCCTTGCCTTACGAGGCCCGACACTCCACCGACCGAGACTGGAGAAGTGACCACCAATGGTAACAAGGGGTGTATATTATATATATGTTGTATAATAAGCTTCAAGTATTAATAAGACTTAACAAGTTAATTAAAATGAAAGAACATGGTCAGTTTGACATTGGAAAGTCAAACTACCAAGAATTCATGAAGAACAACCTTAAGATCTTTGAATTTGAGGGAGAATTTGGAGTATGAGTAAGTGTAAAATGAAGGAGATGGTCATGTATATATAGGGTAAGTTGAAATGATCAAGTATAAAGAGTCTTACATGGAAATGGGTTGGTTAAAGTCACAAGATGGCATAAAAAAACACAAAAGTTCGAATCTGCAACTGCATGCCATAGAGATACGCTATGGCCATATGTCCCAAGCCATCACGTATCGCTATGCCTACGTGGGTAAAACCATCAGCTTTCCATTATTGGCGTTTTTAGTCCCTGGAGTTCGTTTTGAGTGTTTTAAGGGCATTTTTGGAACTGAAAAGGGTGTTTTTGAGACCCAACAAGTATAAAACAAATATGTAACATAAAATCCACCATTTTGAATGTATCATAGGTTTCGGTTTACAAAATTGTCACACCCTCAAATTCCACTAACGGTGTTTAACGGTTAGAGGGTGTGAACTAACTGGATCGGAATCATTAGTTATATCAAACACCATGATTAAAGTTTTAAAAACAACCATGACATCAAGTCTTAAGTAAAGACGCGGAAGTGTAAACTGTAAGTTATATAGTTGCGTCACACAGGACGACTTAAAGCAACAGTTATCATGACAAAATTTAAAAGAAAGGTTAAAGCAATAGAGTATGCATGCCCTATACCGCTCGCCCGCTTCGACTACCTGAGATAAACATACTAAAAGTGTTAACACAGGGTTGGTGAGTTCACAGGTTTAAGTAAATTTAAGCGTTGCGTTTTAGCGTTACCAGATAGTATTAAGTCAATTATATATCAATAGGTAGCTAACCTATCAAGCATGTATTACCAAGTGTTCGACACCGAAGTTGACTGTTTATACGATTGCCTTGCCACCATGTCAACCACGACCATGGTAAATGTGTTAGCCAAAATTACACCCACTCAACCTACAGTCGAGTTTAGAGTTAGGTGGGGTTTGTCAAACCCAGTAGTACTACTCAAAGGTGACTCGCTATTATCCAATATTATCCGGTTCGATGTTCAGAAGGACTTAGTTGGTTTGTTGTCACTTAGCCTTACAAGTGATATATAAAGAGTAACAAAATCTAAAGTGTTGGAGTATGTTATCTCCCCCTAATAAAGCGTTAAAGAGTAAAAGGGGCCGTGAAATTCACTGTTTGCGAAGTTATCAAAAATCCGAGAAAAGCGTTCGTCACAGAAAAATGAGATTTCTAAGTGTTTGAACTACGAGCGAGTCTCTAGACTCGACACATAAAAATTATGCATGAGATGTGTTCGTTTGTGAAACAAGTGCGACTCGACAAACACGTTAATGAATAAGTTATATGTGTGAACAAATATGACGTTAAGTGTTACTATGGTGCATCATCAATAAAATATCTACCACAAGGACAAATATGTCAAACACATAGTAGACATCGGTCAAATCATCACTTTTCATGTTAAATCATAAATTCAGCAGCTAAGTTACCAAGACAGATTTTAACACATCAAGATTACTCATTTTCAATAACCATACATAAAGATAAAATCACCAAAAATTCATCATGAGGTCCATAAATACGGCTGGTGCATTGGTTAGGCTAAAAGGCATAACCGAAAACTCATAGTGACCGTACCGAGTTCTGAATGTCGTCTTTGAAATGTCTTCTTTGCGCACTCTTAATTGATGGTAACCAGATCTCATATCGATCTTCGAGTAGTAACTCGATCCTTGAAGTTGGTCGAAAAGATCATCAATTTAGGGTTGGGGATAACGGTTCTTGACCATCACCTTGTTCAACTCCCGATAGTCGATGCACATGCGGAAAGTCCCGTCTTTCTTTCGGGCAAATAGGATACCTGAATATGATACCTTTTAATGTTAACTGATATGTGCTTAAGTGATCATCTATGCAAATTAGGTGTCATTGATGCTTATGATTGCTTGTCAGTTAATTGTTTTGATGTCAAGATAAGTAGTTCTTGAATTGTCAAAATTGAATTTGTTTGTCTAATGTTATAATTAAATGTTTGATTATGTGAGTAATCTGATCTGACGATGCTGTTAGGATAAATTAGACTATGCATATGATGAAGTCTGCTTGTTTTATTGATGTCATTGATGATCATGATTTGATTATGCTATGCTTGTTTTGTGTCAAAATGTGCTTTCATGTCAAAATGTTGTGCTAAATTGAAACTGCAAAAAAAAAATTACCTTTTTGAACAAAACTATTTTGATATCGCAGAGCAAGTTATTAATGGTGTAGAGACATGACAATACTATTCAGTTCAAGCTTTGTGGAAGCCTAAAAGAAATTTTTCAATGAAAAGTCTCAAAAAGTTACTTTTGCTGAAAATTATGTCATTTGCTCAAGTTGGAAAGGCATATACTTGTTTATGTTTGGTCCTGTCATATGTTCTCAGATTGATAGGAAAGCCATTAACATGAAAAATTGAAAGAATTTGGGACAATGGTAACTTGTTTTCTATTCTCTCACTTAAAATTATGTCAATAACTCTATTTTGAAAGGACATGTACTCACATATATGTTTGGTCCTGTTGACCACTTGTGGTCAAACATGGTAGCCATTTACCTGCCAAATAGGAGATATTGGGGTGACTGAATTTGAAACTGTTTTAAATGGGAAATGATAGTATATTGACTACTTAGCCAATCATATGGATTTATTAGGCCAAAAGGGCACTTAACACAGTCATTAACATGTATGATTGCTTTCTCATGATGTGTAAAATTTAAGGTGATATAAACATAAGAAACTGCTATGTCTTATGTGGAGTTACATTATTATCTATGCACGTTCCTAGATAAATCTTTCCAAATGATAGGCAGAAAAGTAATTATCCAGTCATACACAAGCCTGTTGGTATTTGGTCACCAAAATGAAATGTCTGATTTAAAGAATCACACAGAACAACTGTGAACTACATGATTTTAAATATTTTATCAACCAAAAGTTGATCTCTGTTCACAAACTTTTATAAAGAAAATACAAACATGAGGGTTAATTCTAGAACTACAGGGGTGTAGACAATCATATAAGTCCTTTAAACATTCTGAATGAAAGGTATGTAAGTCCGACATGCGTGGCATGTAAGTCCAACGTTCAACCTCATATATGTTTGTAAATTTTAAAAAGGAAAAATCCAACATTTTTATAAATATGTTCTGTCATTAAAATTTTGACCAAATCTAGGGGGTCAAAGTTAAATTGGGGTGATCTGGAGAAAGGAAAATAAGCCTTGAGAATAGATAAGGAGTATCAGAAAACAACATGTGTTATCCATTAAGAATTATGCATATTAATTGAAACTTAATCATATCACCAAAAAAATGAAATTCATGTTAAGTCTAGACCTGCTGTTGACCTGTCTATGTTGTCATAATAATGCTGAGAATAAAGTATTAAGAAAGCTACTTAGTCAATATGATCCCATTCCTGAGATCATTGCAGCAAAAGAAAAGAAATTGTTTTGGAAAGAATAATAACTGAAATTTGATCTCTAGATGCACCATTTCCTCTTAAACAATGATTTTTATTGTTAAATATAACTAATATTGTGTTTAAAGCAAAAAGTGTTGCATTTTACCTACAATAGGTTGATTATGTAATTTCGGGTAAGGTTTGCTGATTTATGACCTTTCCGGGCACACTTAGATGATTTCATCTAAGTTTGTTAATTTCGGGCATGCTTTGAAGTACTTGATACTTTTCGGGTAGAGTTTACTATTCTAATCACTTTCCGAGCAAGCCTAATTGTTTATGTTTGCATATGATGTTTTTTAGCAAGCTTTGTGATCAATTGATGCTATCTAGCAAGCTTTAGTGATTTTGTCCTCTCTAGCACACTTATGTGTGTTTTACTGTTAAAAATTCATTTCTAGCAAGCTATGTGTTTTTCTGATTATGATTCTTTGAAATAACAAGTGTTTTCGGGTAAACCTTGTTTCCCTGGTAAACTTATATTTCGGGCACACTTTGAATTTTTCATATGTTCCCTCAATATACTTGGTAATTTCAAGTGACTTTCCGTACACTTTGTGTTGGGAATCCACTCCTAGCATACTTTGTATTTCTTGAAGGTTGTTCGAGCATACTTTGTTTCAAAGTATACTCGACTGAGTATTGTGAATAATTTTCGGGCTAGGTTTGCGATAGGCTAAGTTATTCGGGTAAACCTCTTCTAATCTATAATGAAGATTTTCGGGTAAGGTTTGATACTTGAACTTTTTCGGGTAAGGTTTGATACTTAACTTTTATCGGGTAAGGATTTAGGTGTTAAAACTTTTAATGGATAAGATCAGTATTTGACAGCTATTAACTCACTAAACGACAAAATGGATTTAAAACCCACTTTCAAAAGCTATATAAGAGGGAGTGAGAGAAGTTTTTCAACATTATTTTCCCTCTCTCTCTCTCTCCTTCCACTGATTGCTCTCCAAAAACCTAACCGACTTATCGCATTTGTCATTATTCCTAACCCAAATTTATCAACCCTTACAATCCGACTCGGTAAGCATTAATTAACTGTTTTCCGATCACGATTAAGTGATTATGGGCTCTGATTATTCATGTTTACTAAAATCTCTTTTTTATGTGTAGGTTATAAACTTGTCGAAGAACAGGTTCTTAATGATATTCCTTTCTTTCTTCTTCAAAATTATAACTTGAAATTAGTTAAAGTTGTGAACTTTAGGACTAATTTCTTCTTTGAATGTGTTTGATTATGTTTTTCAGATATGGCGGATGATAACCCACCAAAATATGAGTTTGAGCACAAGCATAATATGTGTGCCTTGTTGCAAGTGATTCCATCAAATGAAGAGGTCGCTGTGATGATCAGATGGCTGCAACGATCCAACATTGACTTTGCTTTGACTGAATATCCAACGATCTATCGAAATCATTCCCTTGATTTTTGGAGATCAGCAAGGTTTTATGACGATGTCAACGGTAAACGGATTGAAGCCACTGTTGCAAATCAAGAAATTCGGATTCATGAAGGAGTTATTAGAAGATGCTTGCGATTAAATAATGATAACCCAAATTCAATTCATTTGACAACTGCTCAACTTTTCAGAATATTTAGTCAAATGATGGGTTATCAGGGGACTGTTCATGAAGGACAATTCCAGAAAGGAATGTTCCCCTTGTTAAATCGATTTGTGATTCATCACATCATTTAGGGCTTTGCCCCTAGAAAGGGATCATCGACTCCTATGAGTCGAGATCTGGCTAATGCCAAAATTGCTGTCTTATTCAGATATACTTTCAATTTTTCGAAGATGATATTTGAAGGACTGGTGAGCAATTTGAAGAAGGGACACCATGATAGTATCTTACAATATCCCAGATTTTTGCAAATCATTTTCAACCAAGATTTGGAAGATCCACCTGTTACAGGAACCACACGTTCATTGCAAAATCCAGACACTCTCAAGAGAATTTCCATGCCAAGTAGTACCAACAAATTCGATCCAAATATTGTACATGAAGATTTACCATGGCTAATGGTTGATAATATCCAAATTCCTCATCTACATGAGTTATTAGCTGAAGAGGAACAAGTTGTAGAGAATGTGAATGATGAAGATGATGACTCTGATGGAGGAGATGAGAATGTGAATGATGATGATAGAAATGATGGAGATGATGGTGATGATAGAAATGATGGAGATGATGGTGATGATGGGAATAATGAGACAAGAGATGATGCTGATGCTGGTTTTGCAGAAGGAGGAGATGTCAATTTTGATGATAATGAACAACATCAGGGGGAGGTTCAAATCACTCCAACACTACAAACCACACCCCTTGATTCACCACAACAAACACCACCCTACCCACCATCACCAATTGCCCAATCCAGTCACTCACCTCCACCAGCTTTAAGCCAAACCTCACAACCTCAAATCCAACCCCAACCTCAAACCCAATCCCAACCTCAAACCCAACACCAGACACAAACCTCAAATCCTTTACCAGACCCATTTCCCATGACACAACCCACTACACCTCCCCATATTTCTAATCTTTACCAAAAACATTTTGACTTGATGATTGAAGCTGTGAAGTAGAGAAATGAAAATGCAGATTTAAGGGAAGAAAATGTGGAGCCTAAGGCTCATTTGGCTGATGCAAAATCAAGAATTCAAGCCCTGGAGCAGGAGGTTGAGAAGACCTCAGCTGCCCCATAACAGGGGGAGAATATTATTGTACCAACTAATGAAGCTGATAATGTTGTGATTAAAAATACTGGTACTGATGAGGCTGTGATGGTAAATGCTGGCGTGATGTCAATATATGATGGTTTGACTTTTCTAGTAAATGCATATGGTTCTTCTGAGGGAAGTAGTGAAAGACAGATATCAGAAGAAGACTATGAAGCTGATGAATCTGAAGATCAGCAGAACTATGATGCTAATAATGAAATTCTAAATGTATTGAACAGAGATGAGAATGAGGGAAGAGGAGAGAAGGAGACTGAGATCGGAGATGAATTGATGAATATTGATGAAATGTGGCGACAACTGATGTGATTACTGATGTGCAATCTGATGCAGCCACTGACATACAAACTGATGTATTGACTGACATTTTAACTGAAGCTCAAACTGATGTGATCAATGATGATGATGCTACTACTGAGGAGCTTATAATTACTGAAACTGAAACTGAACAACCTGAAAGCTCCAAGAGGGTAGAGCATGATGGAGAAATGGATGCTTTGGATAAGGAAATTGATGACTTTGAATTTGAAACTGAAAGTGATAAGCAAAGAAGACTATTTTAAGGAAAAGAAAAAATAAATGAGAATGATGAGATAGAAGAGCCTATTAAGGAAAATCTTGTTAGAGAAGAGGATGAAGAAAGTAAAGCCACTGCTGCTGCATGGAGATTAAAACAAGTCATAAATGAAACATGGGAGAGGGAACACATTGCCTGAACCATGGATCCATTGGAATTGGTAGAGCAGGAGATTCTTATTAATCAAGCCAACATTTCAAGAGTTCTTGATGAAGAGGAGGCTGATGATCAAGAAGTGATAGAAACCTTGATAAACTTGAAGAAAGTGGAAGAAATTGACATTTCCCTAGCCATTGTAGTGAGTATGTTTGCACAGTCCTCAAGCCAACCTCAACAGGAACCTGAAAAGGAACATGAGCAACAAACTAAAGAAACATTTCAGGAAATGATGGCTAATGCTGCAAATATTCATCATAAGAATGCAAGCAGATTTGAAAAGTTTTACTAAAGAAAAAGAAAAGCTGATGAACAGGCCAAGGGAAATGAATTTGTGAAGAAGGGGAGATGGGATGAAAAGAATAACTCTTTTGTGGAAACACCTGATGATGAATCAAGTCATCTGAGACTAGTTCCACTACAAACATTGAGGCCTGAGGAATTTGTTCAAGGAGTACCAAATGTTCCAGTCCCTGAGAATCCAACTCCATATGAACCTAAAATTGATGCAAGTATGAAATAACTGAGGAGGAGGATAAATCTGATGAATCTGATAATGATAATGATGATGACAATGAAAGGGATCAGGCAAATGTTGAAAGTGCTAATGTTAAAGCTCTTGAAGTAACAATAACTGAAGAGCAAAGGAGAAGCATTCAACAGAGTTTGATTGATGCTAAGAAGAAAAATCCTTTGGTTGTTAAACTGAGAAGTTATGGAATAAGCTTTGAAAGTATAGCTTCATTAATTGATGATGAACTGCAGAAGAGATTGGAGAAAGAAAGGGACACTGTTGAAAAATTGATATAGGAAAAGAACAAAGACAGCAAAAAATATAGAGATTATTTGAGAAAACATGGCTATTCTGAAAAAGATTTGAGCCATTTCAAGTTTGAACAACTCAAAGATGCTTATAATAACACAAATAGTGGATAGCCTAACTAAGGCTGCTGTTGAGTCACTCTACAACAAGTTTAAAAATAAAGATCAATTGAAGAGAGTGCAACCTAAACCATCCAGTGTACAGCCAAGGGGATATCAACATAAACCCCTAGTGAAGAAAAGAAAAATCATAATTAAGGGAAAAACAAAAGGCCCAAAGTGAAAAAAGAAAATCAGAAGGGGCAACTGCTGATGAAACCCCAATCCCAATGGAAGTGAAACCTGAACCCGTAGATGAACCTATTGTTCCTTGGGAAAATGAAGAAATGATCAAAATACTAAGGGGTATAATGGTGAATCAAAGGGGAATGGATGTGGATATGTTTAATGCATTAAGTAGAGATGATTTGAAAGAACTATTTTATTTGCCAAAGGCTGAGTGGGAGAAAGTCTTGTTGGAGGGTGATAACCCCAGAAGGTTTATAGAAGGGAGATTTGTGCCAGCAAGGTTGTCGAACAATCCCGGGGTAAGGGAACACATTGCCCGAACCATGGATCCATTGGAATTGGCAGAGCAAGAGATTCTTATTAATCAAGCCAACATTTCAAGAGTTCTTGATGAAGAGGAGGTTGATGATCAAGAAGTGATAGAAACCTTGATAAACTTGAAGAAAGCGAAGGAAATTGACAATTCCCTAGCCATTGTACTGAGTATGTTTGCACAATCCTCAAGCCAAACTCAACAGGAACCTGAGCAACAAACTAAAGAAACATTTGGGGAAATGATGGCTAATGCTGCAAATATTCATCAAAAGAATGCAAGCAGATTTGAAAAGTATTACTCAAGAAAAAGAAAATCTGATGAACAGGCCAAGGGAAATGAATTTGTGAAGAAGGGGAGATGGGATGAAAAGAATAACTCTTTTGTGGAAACACCTGATGATGAATCAAGTCATCTGAGACTAGTTCCACTACAAACATTGAGGCCTGAGGAATTTGTTCAAGGAGTACCAAATGTTCCAGTCCCTGAGAATCCAACTCCATATGAACCTAAAATTGATGCAAGTATGAAATAACTGAGGAGGAGGATAAATCTGATGAATCTGATAATGATAATGATGATGACAATGAAAGGGATCAGGCAAATGTTGAAAGTGCTAATGTTAAAGCTCCTGAAGTAACAATAACTGAAGAGCAAAGGAGAAGCATTCAACAGTGTTTGATTGATGCTAAGAAGAAAAATCCTTTGGTTGTTAAACTGAGAAGTTATGGAATAAGCTTTGAAAGTATAGCTTCATTAATTGATGATGAACTGCAGAAGAGATTGGAGAAAGTAAGGGACACTGTTGAAAAATTGATACAGGAAAAGAACAAAGACAGCAAAAAATATAGAGATTATTTGAGAAAACATGGCTATTCTGAAAAAGATTTGAGCCATTTCAAGTTTGAACAACTCAAAGATGCTTATAATAACACAAATAGTGGATAGCCTAACTAAGGCTGCTGTTGAGTCACTCTACAACAAGTTTAAAAATAAAGATCAATTGAAGAGAGTGCAACCTAAACCATCCAGTGTACAGCCAAGGGGATATCAACATAAACCCCTAGTGAAGAAAAGAAAAATCATAATTAAGGGAAAAACAAAAGGCCCAAAGTGAAAAAGGAAAATCAGAAGGGGCAACTGCTGATGAAACCCCAATCCCAATGGAAGTGAAACCTGAACCCGTAGATGAACCTATTGTTCCTTGGGAAAATGAAGAAATGATCAAAATACTAAGGGGTATAATGGTGAATCAAAGGGGAATGGATGTGGATATGTTTAATGCATTAAGTAGAGATGATTTGAAAGAACTATTTTATTTGCCAAAGGCTGAGTGGGAGAAAGTCTTGTTGGAGGGTGATAACCCCAGAAGGTTTATAGAAGGGAGATTTGTGCCAGCAAGGTTGTCGAACAATCCCGGGGTAAGGGAACACATTGCCCGAACCATGGATCCATTGGAATTGGCAGACCAAGAGATTCTTATTAATCAAGCCAACATTTCAAGAGTTCTTGATGAAGAGGAGGTTGATGATCAAGAAGTGATAGAAACCTTGATAAACTTGAAGAAAGCGAACGAAATTGACAATTCCCTAGCCATTGTAGTGAGTATGTTTGCACAATCCTCAAGCCAACCTCAACAGGAACCTGAGCAACAAACTAAAGAAACATTTGGGGAAATGATGGCTAATGCTGCAAATATTCAAAATGAATGCAAGCAGATTTGAAAAGTATTACTCAAGAAAAAGAAAATCTGATGAACAGGCCAAGGGAAATGAATTTGTGAAGAAGGGGAGATGGGATGAAAAGAATAACTATTTTGTGGAAACACCTAATGATGAATCAAGTCATCTGAGACTAGTTCCACTACAAACATTGAGGCCTGAGGAATTTGTTCAAGGAGTACCAAATGTTCCAGTCCCTGAGAATCCACTCCAGATGAACCTAAAATTGATGCAGTTATGAAACAACTGAGGAGGAGGATAAATCTGATGAATCTGATAATGATAATGATGATGACAATGAAAGGGATCAGGCAAATGTTGAAAGTGCTAATGTTAAAGCTCCTGAAGTAACAATAACTGAAGAGCAAAGGAGAAGCATTCAACAGAGTTTGATTGATGCTAAGAAGAAAAATCCTTTGGTTGTTAAACTGAGAAGTTATGGAATAAGCTTTGAAAGTATAGCTTCATTAATTGATGATGAACTGCAGAAGAGATTGGAGAAAGAAAGGGACACTGTTGAAAAATTGATACAGGAAAAGAACAAAGATAGCAAAAAATATAGAGATTATTTGAGAAAACATGGCTATTCTGAAAAAGATTTGAGCCATTTCAAGTTTGAACAACTCAAAGATGCTTATAATAACATAAGAGAAGAAATCAAAGAAAAATTTGTAAGATAAGATGAACTGGCTAAGAAACTTGAAGATCTTAAAAGGAAATATGCTGGAAAATGTGATTATTTGATGGATAAGGGAATGGCACCGGAAACAGTGGATAGCCTAACTAAGGCTGCTGTTGAGTCACTCTACAACAAGTTTAATAAGAAAGATCAATTGAAGAGAGTGCAACTTGAACCATCTAGTGTACAGCCAATGGGTGATCAACATGAACCCCCAGTGAAGAAAAGAAAAATCATAACTCTAAGGGAGAAACAAAAGGCCTAATGTGAAAAAGGAAAATCAAAAGGGGCAACTGCTGCCGAAACTCCAATCCCAATGGAAGTGAAACCTGAACCAGTAGATGAACCTATTGTTCCTTGGGAAAATAAAGAAATGATCAAAATACTAAGGGGTATAATGGTGAATCAAAGGGGAATGGATGTGGATACGTTTAATGCATTGACTAGAGATGATTTGAAATAACTGTTTTATTTGTAAAAGGCTGAGTGGGAGAATGTCTTGTTGGAGGGTGATAACCCCAGGAGTTTTATAGAAGGGAGATTTGTGCCTGCAGGGTTGTCGAACAATCCTGGGGTAATGAAAATGATTTTGAGACTTTGTAAAGATGCAGGAGAAAATTTTGCAGAACTCATCAACCTCCCTGCTGAAATGATAGAATCAATGTTCATAAAAATTTTCAAGGTAAGGCCCAGCAAACCAATGAAATCTATCCCTTTTAGGCCCCATTTGTCAATACGACATCCATCAGCAAGCAGAGGTGAATCAAGTAGAGCCGGATCACAAAAAGAAATGAGACCACAATCCAATGTGGATTTACCAAGAACTCTCTACTTTGACTCAGTCTCTGAGTCTTTGAAGGTGATTTGCAAAGCAGACAATTGAGAGATATTGTATTCAGAAACGATTTTGCTGAGTATTCAAGAGAACAATTGGAGAAAATGGCCACACTGAACTTATATGATTATCATGATAGAAATAAGTTGGCCGGGAGACAGCAAAACGAACTCTCCAAGTATCTGAAAAGTGAAGTTGAAAAGGGATTTCCATTTTTGAAGGAAAGAAAAGTTGGAAGTTGACAAAACAGGATAGAATAAGAAGAGCAACAACAATGAAAAAGATAAGTAGTGCTGAATTGAACTATCAGTTTTCAGTGAGAGATAAAAATCCCCTGTCAAATATGAATACATGTATAAGCATCGGAAGAAGAATGAAACACCCAAATTACACAGTTCATAAGAATGGCATCATTGCTGAAATTGAATATAAAGAAAATGATGGCCACTATGTTCTTCGCAATTCAGATGGGCTTATCTTGGGGATAATCAAAAGGGATGAAGACCTGACATATTTACATGATGAAGATCTTAGAGATATAAGGGATATGGATATTCCTGAAAGTCACATCCATTACCAGATCCTCTCTATCTTTAGACAAAGGGTAGGAACAGTGATAGTCAATCGAAGACAAGCAGCCTATAATGCCCGAAGAAGATAAAGATCTTAGAATAGGCTTTATTCTAATTTGTAATGTCTTAGGACAAAATTCTGAATATGTAATTGTTTACTTTTTGATTATGTAAAATTTGATTTTGATTTAATGTGTATTTTGACTATGTGTAAGTAACTGTAGAAATGTTTTGGGACAGCTGAGGTGTTCCAATCTAGGGGAGATTGTTGAGTCAAGATTTTACCCAAAAGAAGTATAATGAAGATTGGAATCTTCTCAACCTCCTCTGGAATCCCTAAGTATATGTAACACCCCGTAACCGCAGCGGAAACGTACACGGGATGCAACAGACAGATCTGATATCAACAGCATTGTTTATAAAGAAAACACCACTACATTAATTTAAACGTATTACATTGTTCTGAATTTCATAACCATCTAAGCGTTATCACATAAGTGTTACCGATAGTACATTAACATATTTAATGCAAAATATAGATCTCTAGACTTCCACAAAATAGCACACAGCATCGAACACATATCACTCATTCCAATTTGAGTGTACCTAGAAAGCATGTAAAGAAAACGGGTCAACTACGAATAGTTGGTGAGTTTCACTAATTTAAATAAACCATAACAAATCATTATAATAATCATAAATAAGCGATGTAATTATGCTGAGCCCACAAGTGAGAACTCTGTTAATCCCAAAACATATCGATTAACCTCCGGGAACTCTGTTACCCCAGAATACTTCCAATAACCTCTGGGAACTCTGTTACCCCAGAAACACATTTAATAACCTCTGGGAACTCTGTTACCCCAGAAACACATTTAATAACCTCTGGGAACTCGGTTACCCCAGAACACATTTAATAACCTCTGGGAACTCGGTTACCCCAGAACACTGTTTCGGGCCTTACACTGTTAGCAACTCAGACAATTACCATCTTAATTCAATACCGTACGATTCCCGTACAATAAACATTATATAAATACGTTCATTTCCATGCGATCAGCATGGACTTAAACACTTTGATAAAAACATACTTTCCGCCCCGGGAAAATATTTAAAACAGTTCAGTAAAAGGGGCTCGTGAAAACTCACTTTCTTGTTAGCAAAGATGTACTACGGTGCACGGCTACTGGTACAGATCTGTAATACGATCCCCAAATCGTTACTACACAATTTCTATCAATATAACTTAAATTCGTGTTAACCGGTACGTCTGGGGACACTGCTAACCCAGTACCGTACACGATCCGGGGACAATGTTAACCCCGAAATACTTTTAAGGACTTAGATCGTGATATCACTTAGAGTTCTTTAGTCAAAACTACCGTTAATTTGTTTTCTCGTTTTACGTGCCTAGCACGGTTATCCGTCTTTATGTTTTCAAAAAAAATGAGTTTGACCACATACGACCCGAAAATAGTTATTATTGATATTATCATTAAAGTGGTGAAATTAGAGCTCGGTTAGACACCCCGTTTGGCCGCGGGGCCCGTTTCCGCCTTTAATACACCGGAAACGGTTAAGTCGGGTAAAATTACCCAAATCATCCGAATTATTTTCGGATGATTTATTTTTACTTGATTAACTTAGTTTCATAAAAATCATCCATTTTTAAGGTTTTCAAACACCAGTCAGCTCGCTTAGGCGAACTTCGCCGGTTTACTCGTTTTAAGCTTTAAAAGTTTGTTTTCAAGTTCCATTTAGCACAAATAAATATCCGTTTAGTCTCGGACCTTGAAATTTTGTACAAACCATATTTTGACAGTAAGGAATTTTATAAAATTTTTCCAGAATTAATTTTTATATCTAAAATTTATTTAACCATTTTTAAACGTCATTTAAACACCAAATATGTCGAAAATACCAAACGACCTTCGAAAAATCCCAAATTTTTCTGGGATGACCCCTGTCACCTACATATTTCCCTGTAATTTTTCCAGAACTAAAAACTCATTTTTCATGCCATATTTACCAAAACCGAGCTAGAAATCCCTAGAACTCGTTTTACCGAAAAGCCTACTTAGACTTCTCCAATGAACCCGAAATTTTTTGTGTGACTTTTATATGTTATATAAAGCTTATCTTAAATTTTCCAGAATTTTTCATGATGTTTAGCTATTTTTCACCATTTTTGGCCAAAACCGAGCATTAAATTCACCAAATATTCATCCTTTATCCAAAAATTACCAAAACTTCACAGATCTCATATTTTCATGTGTAGATCATCTATGTGAAATTTCGTGACCCAACTCTAGGTCTATCACAATCTGTCCAAATTATCTAAATCATACGAAAACCGAACTACCTTGTGTTTTCTAGCGTTAGATCGCAAATATATTGGTTTCTAGCCTTTGCTAGCCACTAGATACAACACCTACAAGCACAACAACACCACACCAAGCAAGTTATACCCACAATCAAGCCATTTCTTTCATGGTTTCGATTAAAACATCAAAACAAAGATTTTGACCGTAAAAATTCGTTTTTGACTCTTTTAACTACTTTCTTGGACCAAGATCCTTTGTATAACTTGTATACATCACTTGATCCTCCAAGAATCGGTTTCATCTCGGGTTTTCACCCATTTTTCATTTGAAACCTCATTTTCTCAAGATTTGGAATTAAAAACCAAGATTAAACCATGACAACAAGTTTATACCTTGTGATTCTTGCTTAAAAAGTTGAATTTAGGATGGATGTGTAAAAGGGTTGAGAGGATTTGGAGAGTTGAGATGTAGAAAAAAGAAAAATGAATGTGTAATGTGGATGCATAGGACCGATCGATCCATAATGGAGGGTGGGGTGGGACCCACATCTTCATTCTTGGCCACAAACTTGGATTGTGTAATCCGGATAATGTTGTGGATAATCTGGTTCAGTTCGTTTTTCAGTTAAACGTTTAATTCGGCTTAAAACGAGGCTAAAACGGTCGTTTTTCGGCTTAAAATTTAAATTTATATAAAACCGATTTAAAGACTTTAAAAACTTAAACCATGACATTTGTTGACTCAACACATCATATTGTCGGTCATTGTGCATCTTTTTCGGCTTGATCGATCGTCTCTTGCTTGGTTTGATGTTAAAGGTTTCGTTTAACGTACCGACGTACTAATAAATCGAAATCCTTTTTCTGTGCTATAATTCACTTATCCCGAAGCCTCAATACTTCGTACACATCACTAAACATTATATATTTCGTCTATAATGTAATCCCTGATTCGTTCGGGTTTCAATAATCGTTTATCGATTAATCGTAATTTCAATACGACTAGCTGTATATTCGAGTATAATTCGTACGGTGAATCTTATATACTCGTATAAACACATTATAATTCATATATTCAGTATTGGATAACAAGTAAATAGTATATTCCGGCTAGGGTATACCTGAATTTGCCGGAATCGTTACAGTATGGAAATCCGAGCACACTTGGATTCCCGGGCAAGGTTTTCTTAATCTACCAAGGTATTTTGTCCATCGGGCAAGGTTATCTTATAGAATTCTTCTTTAGTGTATACCCGAGTAGGGTTCACTATGTCTAGTAGGATTGTTATTTATAGCCGAGTAAGGTTTACCTCCGGGTAAGCTCTCGACTAACCAAGCTCATGAAGCCAAGTGATTGGAAGATCGGGCAAGGTATTTATCAATAACAGTGGTCCGAGTAAGCGTGATGTGAGTAATGTAATATCTCAAGTAACATCGGGCATGGTTCAACTCTAGTAGGCTATAGTGTTACCAAGAACACTTTGCTTTGCTAATAAGCTATTCCTAGAAAGGAGTTGAAGGGACCATGGAAGAACAAGGTTGCTCGTAAGGTCATGTCGGGCAAAGTTTGATGTGATCAAGAATATTGAAGACTCTCTAAGTAAAGCATACCCGGAAAACTGTTTCAAAGCACACTTCAAGGTTACCAGGTCTACCCGAAGAAGACTAGGCACAAGCCTACCCGGTGAATACAACCTATGCAAAGTCTACCCGGAAGACCTGTTTTTACACTTAACTTAGTTTTGAATATGTAATTTGAATATGTATATTATATTTATGGTTTCTAGATGGAATGACATCTATCTGGAGGAGTCAGGCCTATAAAAGGAATATTTTAGGGCACGCCTCAGAGACAGGCGAGAATAGATTATTGAGAGAATATTTGTTGAGCGTGACGGCTGTCATAGAATAGTACGGACATAACTTTCCATCAAGAAACCCTAAATCGATTAACATTTGTATGATTTATATTATATGAATGGAAATCTTTTGAGTGATTCTTGTGTGTTAGTTACCTGTTATTAATCCTTTAGCAACTACACTGTTTGTTATTGATTCCGCCTTTAACAAACAGTTTTCTTTCCTAAAATTGCAACTGTCATTTACTCTCTTGTCGACACTCTTATTGTGTGAGTTATGACTTGATTGTGATTGTGGATGAATATTTGGGACCGACAAATACAGTGTACTCGGAAAGTAAAGTGTGCTTGAAAACTTCTTAAATATGAAAATATGCTTGGAGACCACTCGAAATATTATTTAATATACAAGGGTGCTCTATGTATGAAGTTTGGTCGATAAACAAAGTTTACTCGAAAACACCTGCAATTTCAGAAAAAGTATTCAGACATATTCAATAATTAAATAAAATTAATATTTTAACAAGTATGCTTGACAAATATACCATGTTTACTCAATAGAGCTAAACAATAAATAAATAGTCAAGATTTCTCGAAAAATATTCATTTTGATCAAATTCAAACCAAAGTCATTAAGTATGCTAGAAATAAGCAAGTTTCAACTAAAACACCCAAGTTTACTCGAAACACTTATTCTGTCACACCCTCAAATTCCACTAACGAAGTTTTACCGTTAGAGGGTGTGAACTAATAGGATCGGAATCATTAGTTATAATCAAACCAAAAAAACGTTTAAATGAAATTAAGTGCGGAAGCGTAAAAACCAAAAAAAAAAGTTGCGTCACGCAGGACGACTTAAAAACCCAAGTAATAATAGTTAAAAACATGTTTGCATATCAGAATGTTGAAAAACCATGCATGATCCTATACCGCGCGCCCGTCTCGGCTACCTGAGAATAACATACTAAAAGTGTCAACACGAGGTTGGTGAGTTCACAAGTTTATATAAAATAAAGCGTTTAGCGTTTTGCGTTCAGCGTTTTGCGTTACCAGATAGTGTTAAATCAATTATATATCGATAGGTAGCTAGCCTATACAACAAGTATTACTAAGTGTTCGACACCGAAGCTGACTGTTTATCAAGTGCCTTGCCACCAGGTCATCCAGACCAGGGTATGTGTTAGCCAAAATTACACCCGCTCGACCTCCAGTCGAGTTTAGCGTTGGGTGGGGTTTGTCAAACCCAGTAGTACTACTCAACAGTGACTCGCTATTATCCAAATATTAACCGGTTCGATGTGTAGGACTTCAATTGTTTCGTTTGCCACTTAGCCTTTACAAGTGATATATAATTTACTAACAAAATCTTAAATGCGTTTTTCGGAGTATGTTATCTCCCCCAAGTGAAAAGCGTTTAAAACGGTTTAAAGGGGTAAGTGAAACTCACTGTTTGCGAAGAATTCCCAAAATAAATCACCAAGTGATGCGCGTCACAGAAAACTCTCTCTTGTGTTCTAAAACAACAAGGAGATTTTCTAAGTATCGGAACTAATATCGAGTCTCTAGACCCGGCACATAATTCCTAAGCACAAGATACGTTTCGTGTTTGTTTGTGAATCGTGTGTGACTTAACAAGTACATTTGTGATACGATACATGTGTGAACAATTATTTACGTGTCATGTATTAATAATGTACATCCCTAGCAATTACTTCCCGTAAGGGCAATTTGGTCAAAACACGACAACTATTTAGCAAGTATTCCCCGCAGGGGCAATTTGGTCAAAACATAACAATTATATAGCAAGTATTCCCCACAGGGGCAATTTGGTCAAAACATAACAATTATATAGCAAGTTTTCCCCACAGGGGCAATTTGGTCAAAACATAACAATTAACTAGCAATTATCACGTTTCATGCATTTTCACAAAATTCCGCAGCTAGTTTCACCGAGATGGAAATTCTACTTGAAAGATTGTACTATTCTACCGATCATAGCATCTCAATTAATTTACCAAAAATAATCACTAAAGCATGCATTTGTTAGGTTTCCAGAAAATATTTTATTTTATTTTTATTCCACATAGATTTCTCATAATAATCAAAACACTACAGCAAGCTCATAACAGTCAAATTCATGCGCAACAGAATTTTATTTGAAATTCCCGTTAAACGAAAAATCCAACAAATGCAAGACTACTTGGGTTAGGTTCCTAACTCAACAAGTCAACTTCCAGAAGTGGAACCAACCCAATTGGTCTCGTAGTTCATGAGATATAATATTTACAAGATAACCTAACAGCAGGTCTAACAACTCAGCTTTGCACAACGTTTTTGTAAAATCATAAAGGTTAACTTTTACACGTCCAAAAATTGCAAATTTATATTCTTAGAAACTAGACTCAACCTAGTTTACTTTAGTATCAATAATCTCAACCAGTTTTCACATTTACACCCCGATACAGTCAATTGAACATCAACAACACAATCTGTCCAGAAACTGTTTGCAACAAAATTCAACATATTAATCATCTATAGACCATAATCCGTTCATATGACACTCTAGACACCATAACCACTATCCATGCACATCAATTACACCATACATACATGGTTAGGGTTTTATTTGATCTCAAAATCAAAGACACAACAATTAACATGTAACAATATCAATCCTAGTTATCAAATCATCATCAATACATCATCAAATCAAACGAATCATATGAGCACATTATATGAAGATTTTCGGAACCTAGGGTTCACAATTATACCTTCAAAAACACCAACACAAGCAATAGGAAGGTAGAAGATGGCTAGAAACGGATGTAGGATGCTTCAATTGTGAAAGACAAGATCAAAATCAAGTATTATGTGTGTGTGTGAAGGCCGATCGCAAGGAGGGGGGGGGGGGTAGCTGCCGTCGGGTTTGGGGAGGGAGAGAAGGAGGTTAGGTTTTAGGTTAATATTAATAATAATAATATATTACTCTTAAGTCCCTCAACTTTCAAATGCTACTTTTCTAGCTTAATTAACTTAGTTTGCACATTGAGTTAACGTTATATAACATGTTATCACATAACACATAAGTCTAACACATAATTATCACATAATTATTGTTTTGACGTTTTTCGTTTATTCACCAATTGTTTGCGTCAACTCGTTTGCGTTTCGGTGCAATTCCTGAAAGACTACACATGTAGTAAGTGTCAAGCGTCATTTAAACCCTAGTTTAAATGTAATGAGGTGTGCGTTATAGATTCAATGATCTTAAGTTTGAATCGACGGAGTTGAGTTAACGGAGTTAACCTAAAATTGACGATTGTCACATATTCAAAGCATACATAGACACATTCATATCACATATTCATCAAGTATGCTTAATTGAGATGACCTTCTAAAACAACCAAGTTTACTCGAAAGTGCATAATCATCAAAGTTTACTCAAAAATATGTGATTAGACATATTCAAAGCGAATAAGTATTAAGTATGCTTGAATGAGTTTGAACTTCAAACAAAACATTCAAGTTTACTCGAAAGTTTAAAAAACATCAAAGTTTACTCGAAGTAACATATGCAAACATATTCAAAGTGAAAATGCAACACTTTTGACTTAAGCTTTACATCAAACAGTTTTCTCATTTAAGTTCAAAATTTAAGAGCAAATGGTGCATAATGAGACAAAATTTTAGTTTAATCATTTGAAATCCTTTTCCTTTATAAAGATCCTAACATGGGATCATATTGATTAAGTCACCTTTCAATACTTTATTCTAAGCATTATTATGACACATTAGTCTGGTTAATAGCAGATAATTACTTTGCCTGAATTTCATTACTTTGGTGATATGCTTAATGTTTAATTATTTTGCATAATACATAAAATGGATAACACGTATTGCACTATGATGTTCCATATCTCTTGTCAAGGCTTATTTGGTTTTCTCCAGATCACCCCAAATTGACTTCAACCCCCTGATATTTGATCCAAATATTTTATGACAGAACATTTAAACTTTCTTAATAAAATTTTCTTTTCAAAAACTTTTCAAACTTTGAGGTTGAACGTTTGACTTACATGCCACACAGTTCGGACTCACAGGCCTTTCATTCAAGGTGTTTAGGACTTATATTGATGCCCCACCTCTGTAGTTCTAGTTTGAACCCTCATGTTTGTTTTTTTAAACTTTTTAACATTTATCAACACTTTTGGTTGATGTATACATAAGATGTTTCATTTTGAGTGACCAAATACCAACAGGCTTGTGTATGACTGGGTAATTACTTTTCCGCCTATAATTCCGAGAGATTTATTTAGAAACATGCATATTTCAACAATGTATCTCCACATTAAGTTTAGCACATTCATTATGTTTATATCACATCAGTTTTTACAGCTCATGGAAAGCTACCATACATATCAATGACTGCATTAATAGCTTTTTTTAGCATATTAAATCCATATGATTGGTATAAATAATCAATCTACAATCATTTTCCATAAGGTTGGATCAATTTTCATTGAAAAACCTTTTATGCTTCTATAAAGCTTAAAATGAATACTCTTATCATTTCTCCACACCATTAACTTGCTCAGTTTGTCAAAAATAGCTTACACTGATAAACTTATTTGAAAAATGTTCATTTAAGCACACAAGTTTAAAATCAAAGCACATATTTGACACTAGCATTGAATAACATATTCAAGAATAACCACAAATGAATGGTATGCATTAACACAATTTAGACTAACATATAGTTTTGTTCAAGACTAATTATGCAAAGTCTATCCTATCCTAAGCACATCATCATTTCTAATCATCAAATCAAAAATAAGATATCAGATAAGCATGTGGATTCAACATTTCAAAGCTAAGCATCATTGATACCTAAGTCCAATATAGTCATTTAAAGAACATATCAGTCAAACAGAATCACATAGTCAAACATAGAACACAACTTACTCACCCAAGAGCTTTTAAAAGATAGTAGCTAGCACAATGAGCATAAATCATCAATCAGACTTCATCGGAGTTGATCCTGCCTAAAGCTTTTAATAGAAAGTGAAACTTGTTTTATCTAATGGCTAGGTAAAAGAATCTGCCAAGTTTTAACTAGTGTCAAATTTTTTCATTTCTATTAGATCTTTCTCACTGCAATCTCTGATAATATGGTGTCATATTTCAATATGCTTGGTCTTTGAGTGTTGGATTGGAATCTTAACTTTGAACAAAGCAACAATATTATCAATATAAATAGAGTGTTCAAGTAATTCAAAACATAGTCCAGTAGTTGATTCTGAATCCAGAGGATTTGAGCACATCAAGCAGAGGAAGCAATGCATTCAACTTCAGCAGTTGAGATTGAAAAAGTTGTTTGCTTCTTGCATTGCCATAACACTAGCCTGTCTCCCAATAATTGACAACCACCTGAAGTAGACTTTCCGCTCATGTTACATCCATTATAATCACTGTCTATATATACAAGTAGATCAAATGCAAGGTTCTTAGGATACCATATACCCAAATCAGGCTTTCCTTTCAGATATCTAATGATTCTCTTGACATCAGTCATATGAGAAACTTTTGGATTTGATTGGAATCTTGCACACACCCATACAATAAAGATAATGTCTGGTCTTGAAGCGGTTAGGTACATAAGTGATCCAATCTTAACTCTATACTCATGTTGATCTAAGGGCTCCCCATTTTCATCAATTACCATCTTCTCATGTGTGTCCATTGTAGTAGAAACTGTTTTCAAGTCTTGACATTTGAACATGTTCAAGATGTCTTGTACATATTTAAATTGACAGATGAATATACCATCTTTCTTCTAGTTGAACTTGCAATCCAAGAACGAAATTCATCTCTCCCATTAAGCTCATACAATACTTAGACTTCATAACCTCCTTAAACTCTAAACACATTTTTTCATTTGTAGATCCGATGATGATATCATCAAAATATACTTGAACCAGAAGTAAATCTCTTCCTCTTTTCTTGAAGAAGAGGGTCTTATCAGGGGCTCCTCTTTGAAAACCATTTGCTAGTAGATGGTTTAACAACTCATCATACCAAGCTCTTAGACCTTAATGTAGTCCATATAGAGCTTTGTTCAGTTTATAAACTCTATTTGGATACTCAGGATACTCAAAACCTGCAGGTTGAGTGACATACACCTCCTTTTCTATCTTGCCATTTAAGAAAGCAGATTTGACATCGAATTGAAATAGTCTGAAATTTTTAGAAGCACATATGCTAAGAATATTCTGATAGCTTCTAGCCTTGCTACCGGAGCAAACACCTCTTTAAAATCAATCCCTTCTTCCTGTAAGCATCCTAGAGCAACTAGTCTTGCTTTGTTCTTCATTACAATCCCTCTTTCATCATTTTTATAACTGAAAACCCATTTGGTGCCAATTGAAAACTTTCCTCTTGGCTTATCAACAAGTTCCCAGACTTGCAAATTTCTAAATTGACCCAACTCCTCTTGAATAGCTTCCACCCAACTATTGTCTTTCATGGCTTGAACTATGTTCTTGGGTTCAATTTGGGATAAAAAGCAGGAGTACAAACAGATGTTTGCAGATTCAGATGAACTTCTAGTTATTCTCTCATGCAGATCACCAATTATGTTTTCAGCAGGATGATTTCTTTCTATAGAAGAAGTTTGGATGATATGATTTGAGGTAATTTTTGAATAAAGATTTGTGTCATTGAGATCAGGTTCTTCAATGACTAAATCTGATGATGCATTGTTCATTTCAGCTACTTCTCTAGCAATCTGACTTAATGTTGAAGCAAGATCACTTCCCATATTCAAGTTTTGAAACAAGGTTTCAAATCTTAATTGTCTGTAATCTTGGTCTTGATCTTGCTAGTTACTTGTTTGTTCATCATTCAAGACATGGTTTTCTTTCTTAGGATGAGAAAAGACTTAAGGAAGATTGGAATCTTCTCAACCTCCTTAGAAAATGCCAAAGTATGGAAACCGAGCAAACTTAGGCCTCCCAACAAGCTTATACTTGGTCAAGCAAGGTATTTTTCTTAGGTGTTAGATCGAGAAAACTACAATTCATCAAGAAATGTTGTTCTTCAAGTCAAGAAAGGTTTGGTTCAAAGAAAATTCTTGACTAAACCAAGCTAAAACAAAGTATATTGGCGAATCGAGCAAGGTTTATTCATAATAAACAGTGGTCCGAGCAAGGTTGGAGGAAGTTGATAAAGAAATTACTTAAGGACTTCAAACGAGCAAGGTTCAACCCGAGCAAGCTACAATGTCACCAGCACTGTTGGGTTTGTTCACATAAGTTAATGCAACAAAAGGTTAAAGGGATCCCTGAAGAAGTTTGCTCGTAGAATATAGACCGAGCAAATTTTGGTATTATCAAGAAGTTTGAAGCCTTCTTAATGAATATTTTGTAAGGAAAGTATTCTAAGTAAAGATTACTCGGAGAACTATTCCCCAGCATACTTAATGGTTACCAGGTCTACTCACTAAAGACAGAAGCTGCAAAGGTTGCTTGAAGACCTGTTTACACTTAGAATCATTTGTAATACATTTGAATTTGTTTAGTATCAATCATTAGTGTTTCTAGTAAGAATGTAGGGTGTCAGAGCAGGCCTATATAAGGAAACTGTTAGTGCATGCCTAAAAAGAACAAAAGACACAAAGCGGATATTGTGATTTGACGGCTGTCTCCCTCCTATACGGAAAGATGCCATAAACACTTACATTCCACCTTGAAACTCTCATTGATTTTCATTGTATCCTTCACAATATATATGGAAATATTTTGAGTTACTTTGTGTGTTTGTTACTTTCTTGTCCGTTAAGCAACATTAAGAGTATTATTAGCCTTCTTGTCAACACTTTTGTGTGGGTTACGATTATGAACGATTGAGCTATTGAGTGAGCTATACAGGACTGTTAGCTGACAACTGTTACATTGGTTTGTGACGTCAGTTGCCCCAATTTTTTCATTTTAAACAGATCTACAATATTGTTGAGATTTAAAAGTGTTTTCTTACTCAGATCTTCGTTAAAGTTCTTTCCTATATTATAGATCTTGCTCTAATCCGTCCAGATACATCAGATCTGAGGTTTTTGTCCACAGATCTGATTGTTTTTCAAGAGTGTTCAATTTTTTGTTTATGTTTTTAAGTTTCTTTGTTTTTCATAAATATTTTAAAATACCAAAAAGATGTCAGGATCAATGGATGAGCAAGAAGTTTCCACTAATAAGATTCCTATGCTGTATGGACAGGAAAACTACATCAAATGGAAAGTGTTGTTTGAGGCTACAGTTTGTTACAATGATGTTGAGATGTGGAATTGTATTAAAATGGGCCTTATGTTCCTAATGGCACAACAAACAATCAAAAAGTTGAAAGAACAATAAAAAAGAAAGATGACAGAGCCTTAGCAATGTTGAAGCTGGGATTATCATGGGAAATCTTGTTTAGTGTTGCTCATCATAAAGCAAAAGTAATGTTTGACGCAATAGTAGAGATGTTTAAACGAAACACCGAGTTGAAGGATATCAAGAAGGACAGGCTGAAGCAACAGCTAGATTGTTTCAAGTTTAGGGAGGGAGAATGATTGAAGTAAGTTTTGGACAGGTTCATGGCTATTGTGAAGGAGATAAGAACAACTGGCCTTGCTATCACATATTTCGATCTGAACAAGAAATAGTTGTCATCCTTACCTAAAAAATGGTACACTACCAGCAAATTTATCAAGCAGAAACCAAACTTTTCAGACCTCAAGCTTGATGATGTTATATGTGTTGGGTTTTAACAAGATTATCAAAGTCCATATAACCCATTATATGTAAAACAAAAAAAGTAGCGGATCAAAGTTTTAAATCTTGTTAGTTTATTCATGTTAAAGCCGATTTTGAGATAAAACCCAAAACCAGATCCAAAAATGGACATGCATGCTATCAAAACTCAAAAAACAAGAACATGCAACTTAGCATTTCTACCATAGAATGCTTCTTATTATTACTACCTTTTAGAGTTAAGGAAGATAAAGGTAGATGATGCTCTTTGAATGGAAGCCTTCAAAACCAAATGCCTCAAGCTTACATACCCTTCAAGCCACTAACCAACACCTTGTTGCTAGGATTTTGACTTGATTTTGACCTCCGTTCTTGGTCCTCTTTTGGCGGAAATTGAGAGAAAGAGGAAGAAGGAGTTCTTGTAAAGATGAAAGCTTAGAGAGAGTTAAATGAGAGAAGAGAGTTATGTGCTTGGATTGATGTAATAACAAAACAAAATTGAATGTGTTTTGGTTGGGTGAGGCCTAAAGTGGCCGGCCTCATGTGGGTCCCACCATGGGTTTTGAATTTCAAATTTTGTTAAAATATCACATGCATCTTGTATTTGTTACATGCAACATAATATACATGTTATAAAGTTGATGCAACATATACATGTATAACTCTTTTTAAATGTTACTTAACCAAATAAATAACATTAAAATTAATCTCTCTAAAGTAAATTATCCATATAATTTATTATCCTTTTAAGTGAAATTGCTTAGGAAACCAATTCCCAAAATCAAGTGTTGATATTTATTAACTATGATCACATCATTTAAACAAATATCTATGGTGTTCGTCTAGCTTGTTATTGGGTATGACCCGACTTGGATCATAACGCACTAGCCACATCAATACTATATGTGTCTTGGGCAGACCGAGTCCTACAATATGCTTTTTGCAAGCAGCAGATAATGAGATGATAGAGAAGAATATGATCATAGAAGACATACCTAGCTTTCAAGTGACCAATGCTCTCATTGCACCCATGGGAAATATGTGATGAGTGTATAATAATGCTTTCACAACTAAGCTTTAAATTTATTAAACGAAAATCCTAAAGAAGCCACACAAAACCGGCAAATGTAATGATCACTAATAGTATAGCACTAAGGAAGTCCGAGTATCGAACACAAGGACACTTGAAAACGTATCTAATACTTAACCCTAAATAAGACTCACCTAAGAATAATATATTTTTAATAGATTTTTAATTATTAACTACTTAACCTAACTTAAATTAACTTAAAAGACTTAAATTAAGTAAACTAGAAGAAAATGTGAAAATAAGTTTTATCAATGGGAAAAACGTCTACCTAGGTAAGAATCCTATTAAAGGTATAATAAGCTACTGGATTGTAGAATCTCACGACACCGGTATCTAAGGATAACACAACTAAGGTTCCCTTAGGAAGCTAGATTACCTCTCGGTCTCACTAACAAACCCTAACCTACACTTAGTTGATTTTAAGAACTAACCGGGTGACAAATTGTTAAAGTGCTCTAATGCTGAATCACCTCTAGGTCTCACTGACACACTATCCTAATGGAGAAGAATACTACGCAACCAAGGATAGAGGAAAAAATCTAGTTTAACGTAAACTAGGTCAACTAATCGCTCACAAACCCAAACCCGACAAGAACCGAACCCGCTCTCGCGCGATCCTAATCCTAACAAGTAAAAGCTAAGAGACGAGTTTACTTCCTATCACCTCTCGGCCTCTAAGAAGGTGTCTACCCACTGATTATATTCAATTAATACACTCATTTAAACCCTACGGTTGTACTTCCCGCAAACAAACCCTAAACACCAAGTAAAGATTTCTAACAAGAAACAATCAATCAAAACTCATTCAATTAATCAAAGCAAGAGGTATATGAGTGTAATTAACAAATTCACAGCCACTAAAAACAACCTAATTCAATGTTAAAACAAACTTTTCATTAACAATTCAAGCCATGATGATCAACAATCCATATTACTTGCTAAAACCTAACAATAATCATCTAACCTAGGTAGGACTAAGAAGATTAGCTACTCATAACTTTTGGACAGCAGCCAACAATGGATTTAAACATCATAAACATCAACATAAACATAATAAAACTCATTCAACATTCCAGAAAAATCAAACACAAGTCAATCTCTAAGTTACTTGCAAAACAATCCAACATAAAAGATCAAACTTATCTAGTTAAGTATCTTGAACAAAAACACAAAGTTTATGAGTGATTACTTAATGATTATGGCTGAGTTTATGGATGTATATTGACCCGTAGCTGTTGTACCAAGTCTCCCTTAACGTTCTTCTTCCTTTAATAGCTGCCAATAACCCCACAAAAAAGATTTTTCTTCTCTTCCTTTGCTGTCCAAAGTTGCGATCGGCAGTATGTTTGGAGCTGTTAGGGTTTTTGGTTAGTTTTAATATATAATATATTAGTTGTGCTGCTTCCGTGAGTAATGATCCAGCCACACAAATCAAAATAATTGGTTTTTCTCCTTAAACAAAACAGCGACCACCTCAACACAAACAAACAACAAACTTATGTTTTTTTTTGATAATTCCCGATCGGAAAAGTGAGTTGCCAACTTGGGTGCTTAGGGTTTTATTTTTTTTCAGTTATATTATATATTAAGACATGTAATGCTTTCTCTAGCAGGCTCGGGTCGGGCTTTGAGATTTGGTCTTGTTAACTTGATCATAAAGGCCTCAAATATCTTCAAAAATCCGAACCTTTTCTCTTTTAAAACTCGTCACGTACACAAAATAATAAACTTTGTAAGATCATATAAAAACAAGCCATAATTATTATTTATTATACGATTAAGCACTTAAAACATGATAAAAAGGATAGGAAAAGTTAGTGTGTTTTACAACACATCAAACATCCCCACACTTAAGTCTTTTTCGTCCCTGAAAAAGTAATCTACACAGGATCATAACCAAGTGAAAAACAACAAACTATCAGATTATTATCATTTTCAAAGCACAAGAAACAACCTGACATATTGACAGCGATTGCCGATATTGTTGTCTACATAAACCCAGCCACCAGCCAATCAAGCCTCCCGTTTACATTAAACGTTTAAAGTCCAAAAATCAAGGCTATACCTACCCCATCTCAGACAAGGAGATCTAGAAGAACTAGAGTCGAAGCAGACTGGTTCGACAAATCACCATAAGCCAAGGACTCGTTTATGGTACTAATTAGATGCAGTCGGTGAAATTTGGATGGATGAATGGTCATGTGGAGGTCGAACGAGCTATTCCAAAATATTATTGGACTTTGTCCTATAAATTCCTAATTTCATATTTATTAACTAAGAACCTTCGAGCTCCAATAGTGTATCCTCAGAGTCACCATCCCCAAGGTAACACGTAAACTCTAAGTCCCGTCTAGTATGTGTATCATTGGCCTCTTTTTCTAACTTTAAACAATGCTCATTTGGCATTTTACAATACATAACTTTCTTCATAAGCATTTTGCTTGTCTTGAACAACTTTGGATAATACAATACATAACAAACTTTCAAAACATAATTTTTTTTTCAATCTTTTATATCACCCTAAAATATATAACTATTTCTAAGCTCATAAAAGATGGACATGTGGTGTGTGCTGATTTGAGTGCATTTAATTCTTACCATCTCAAAGTTTTCAGATTATGGTAATCCTCCATAAGCATCGAAATTCGGTTTCACCGTTTTTAAATTATTATATATATAAAAACATGCTAAAGAGGACTATCAAAGCTAGTTGGGCCTACCAACACATCCCAAATCAGATATGCAAACCATCCCTTTTATTATTATTATTATTATATTTCAAAAGTATCCGAGAGTTCGTTAGCACATTGGTAATAATATCATCTCCTGCTTAACGTAGAACAAAAATAATTTTTAAGGGACATTTTTTTTTTTAATTTTTTTCTACAACTAAGTAAAATAAATTCCCATCCCCAAACTTAGAACGAAATCGTCCTCGATGAGAACAAGTAAAAGAAATAAAATAAAATTAAAACTAAAAAAAATAAAATTAAAACTTAAAGCAAAAAGTAAAACAGAGAACGAGTTACTCCCCTGGTTTAGATGCAGATTCTTCATCAGTTGTGTATCAATCAAACGACTGTATAGCATTTCATTCGCGGCCGCAACCTCAGGTGAACCAGTTGCAAAACGCCATCAGAGCTACCATGCGCATAATAATACCTGCAATCTCTCAAACTCGCTCGCATGTAGCGGCGTACAAAACAGATAACAAAAACATAAGAAATAAAAATATTTTTGTGTTTTTGATTTTTGATTTTTTTTTATTTTTATGAAATATTTAATTTTCTTTTTTGTATTTTTATGTTTTTATAAATAAAAATAAAACAAATAAGAACAGATAATAAAGAAAATCATAATACAAACTCTACAACTCGGATGTCTCCCAAGTGATGCATCCATCACGTCTACGTTTCGGTGAATGAGTCAAGGTAGAATATCTCGACTGTCTGATCAGTTATCGGCTCGCCTATGTAGTGCTTCAATCTATTACCGTTCACCTTAAACTTCCCGCTCGGATCTTTTATCTCAATCGTGCCATACGGGAAAACCTCAGTGACTGTGAACGGTCCCGACCATCGGGATTTCAACTTTCCCGGTAATAACCTCAACCGGGAGTTATACAGTAAGACCTTATCCCCACACTTGAACTGCTTATTACCCTTCAATTTCCTTTCATGTAGTTCCTTCGTGTGCTCCTTATATCTAAATGATTGTGCATATGTGTGATCCCGGAGCTCCTCTAACTCGTGTAATTGATGGAAACGATTACCCTCTGCGGCGGATAAATCAAGATTAACCTTTTGAAGGGCCCATGAAGTGCGGTATTCCAACTCAACTGAAAGATGACAGGCCTTCCCATAAATCATCCGAAATGGTGTGGAACCAGTCGGAGTCTTGTAGGCTGTACTGAAGGCCCACAAAGCGTCATCTAATTTGTCAGACCAATCCCGACGATTTGAACCAACCATTTTCTCGAGAATACGTTTGATTCCCCGATTACTCACTTCTACTTGCCCACTAGTCTATGGGTGGTAGGCGGTCGCAAGCCGATGGGTGACCCCATAACGATGCAACGCCTTATCCATCTGCGAGTTGCAGAAGTGAGTACCTCGATCTCTGATCAAGGCTTTCGGGACTCCAAAACGAGCAAATAGACTTTTTAGAAAATGGACTACCACTTGGGCATCATTCGTGGTTAGAGCTTTGGCCTCAACCCACTTAGACACGTAATTAACAGCCACGAGTATGTACTTGTTCCCACGCGAAGATGGAAACGGTCCCATGAAATCAATGCCCCACACATCGAATACCTCACAAACTTGAATAGCGTTTTGGGGCATTTCTTTTCGCGACGAAATGTTGCCGACACGCTGGCAACGATCACAACTCTTAACGAACAAATGAGCATCCTTAAAGATAGACGGCCAATAAAAACCTGAATCAAAGACATTCTTCGCCGTAGAACTCACACCGTGGTGACCTCCTGTCGGTCCCATATGGCAATGGCTTAGAATCTGCCATCCTTCCTTGACATCTACACACCTCCTAATAAGCTGATCAGCACCGATGCGGAAAAGATACGGGTCATCCCATAGGTAAAATTTGATGCCAGCAAAGAATTTCTTCTTTTGCTGGTAAGGCATCTTAGGGAGGTATCCGTCAGCAAGATAGTTCACGAAATCAGCGAACCATGGAAAACCTTCCTCTTGTGCAGTAACAAACATCAGACTCTCCGTCGGAAAACGATCGTCGATCCTGACCCCCGAATCTCCTAAATCAACTCCCTCTATACGTGAAAGATGATCGGCTGCCACATTCTCGGCCCCCTTTTTATCACGGATATCTATATCAAACTCTTGAAGCAACAGGATCCATCGGATAAGACGAGGCTTAGCATCCTGCTTGCTGAAGAGATATCGAATAGCGGCATGATCTGTGTAAACAATCGTCTTGGACAGAACCAAATAGGACCTAAATTTGTCGAAAGCGAACACCACAGCTAAAAGATCTTTTTCTGTGGTGGTATATGTTGGTACATGTGTGTCAGTAGTTCATAGTCTAGCATTTGTAATCGAGTCTGTAATGTAATTATGTTTATGATTATGTTTATGTTTTTGTACGTGCGAAGTTGTCAACAAGTTCGCTCAGGCGAACTTGTTGAACCAGCGAAGTTATTGACAACTTCGCCTATGGCGAAGTTGTCATGTATATAAACTGTTCAGCGGAACAATTTGTGTGTTGGTTTTTTAGGTTTTCGTTTCAGTTGTTCAGTGAACGTGTTACGTGTCAGTGTCTGTAATAGTGACCTCGAGTCACGTGTTCGGTTATCAATATAACGTGTGCGTTCATTGTTCGTGTGTTTGGTTTATACATATTCTGCACTCGTATCTAACTACGCAGGGATTCCGCACCTGCGCAGATAGCGACATCCCGTGTACGATCCGTCCAGGAACCTACAATTGGTATCAGAGCCGTCGGCTCGATTGTGAGGTTCGGGATTTCACGCGGGTGTAGAAAACGTCTCGTTTTGACCTATTCGCGGGACGTGTTTTTATTGGGATTTTGTTTTACTCGTGTTTGACAGTCATTTTCAAGCCATTACATCGATCGGAAACTGCTAGATTGACGAAATCAGATCTGAACAGTTTCCTTGTTCATCGGGCGAAGTTAACGTTCTTCAGGCGAAGTTGCCGTCACAGGAAGTAGGGTTTTGGCGAAGATATAAGGATTAAGCGAAGTTAACCACAACTTCGCCTACCTCATAAGTTCGCCTCAGCGAAGTTATCCTCAACTTCGCTTACCTCCCAAGTTCGCTTACCTCCTAAGTTCGCTCATTCTAAGCGAAGTTATTTTTAACTTCGCCCAGTCAAGCGAATTTAAGACCCAGCGAAGTTACACTTTCCAGCGAAGTTAATAACTTCGCCTACTGTGCTGTTTGGAAGATTTTTTTTAAATTTTCGGGTTTTCGTGTTTTCGCAAAGATGTCGTCGATTAACATCTCCGATTTAGTCAAGATGGAAGTAGAAGCGGGGTCTGCTACTAAGGCCCCGAGGTTGATGAAAGGAACTGACTTCGTGGCATGGAAGGACAGATTCATCCAATACATTAAATATCAGGATGCAAAAATGTGGGTGTGCATCCAGGATGGATATATCCCTCCAACTATGCAATACGAAGATCGTGATGTGGTTAAGAAGTATAGCAAAATGGAGGACGAAGAAAAGAAAATGTATGAGGCCGAGAGCAAGGCCCATGCTGCGATAACAATGGCACTTCCTCAAGAGGTTCTCCATACGTTCCGAAAGTACACTTCTGCGAGAGAGCTTTGGGATGCTCTTGAAAATAGATTCGAGGGGAACGTGGGTATCCGTGCATCAAAAATTAAACTTTTGAAAACTCAGTTCTCCGTCTTCAAATTTTTGAAGAACGAATCACTGGATGATATTATCATCAGATACTATCATCTAATGACAGAGCTTAGCAATTATTCGATTGCTTACCGAGAAGAAGAGATCGTTGAAAAGCTTCTCGATGCTCTCCCACCGAAGTGGGAAATGTACACCGTTCTTATGAGGGAAGACAGAGACTTTCCGAATTATGATTTGGAAACGGCAGTAAACAAGCTCAGAACTTATGAGCTTAATATGGTTCGAAAAGAAACACCAACAGATCAGATACAAGACCCTGGTATGTATGGTGCAAAGGTTAACTCAGGCTCAAGTTCGAGGCCTGAATCTGCTGCTTATTACTCAAAAGGGGAGTCAGGCTCTGACTCTTCTCATGAAGGAAACGTTTCTGTAAACTCGAACGGTGATGTCTGTTTCGTTGCTGGAGGATCAAGTACTTCAAAGCCTCAAGCATCCACAAGTGGTTTCTCTGCAAATGCCTCAAGCAATAATTATTCCAAGATGCCTATGAGTGTAAAATCTGCTGAAGAGCAGTTTGCAGTCTATGCATCATTTATTGCTTCCTACGAAAACTACATCCAGGGGAAGATTGTGGACCCTGCTGTTCTGGATGAGGATTACGACCAGATCGATGCTGATGATCTGGAGGAGATGGATTTGCAATGGCAAATGGCAATGATTGTGAGGCGAGTAAAACGGTTTATGAATAAAACTGAGAGAAAGTTTGTTGGTGGTAGGCCTGGATTCGACAAATCTAAGGTAAGGTGCTATAATTGTCAGCAATACGGGCACTTTGCCAAAGAATGCAGAAATGAAAGAGTTGAACGTGGACAAGGTCGGCCTACACAACACTTTGGAGTTAACAGAGAGATTAATGCCATGTTGACCAGAGAAGCAGGTGAGTACAACTGGAACCTGCATTCAAGTGAATCTGGTGAGCAAGCGAACATGGCTGAGGCTGAAGTTGAAGAATGTGAGAAGGTTGTTGGGAATGAGAAAGCTACTGAAGAAGAAACCGCTTTCATGGCAGATGACAAGGATAATCGCTCCGAGGTAAGTACTAAGAATATTTGTACTAGTTGTGAGAATTTGTCTGAGCAACTTACAACGATAACTGATCAGTACGTCCGTTTAGATGCTGATTTTAAAACTATTAAAGAAGATCACCATTTTACGAAAGCAAGAGAAACAATTTATAAAATTAAAATAAAAGCATGTGAAAAAGACATTCAAAGCTTAAAAACTAAACTTGCTGAGAAAATTGAAATAATTGATCTTAGTTATGAAGTCTTAGAAGAAAAAACTAAATTGATTGCTGATCGGGATAAACAGATTGCTGACCACCAGGTGAAGGTGGTGGAATTGAACCGCAAACTTGAGCAGTTCAGGAATTCCTCGACAATCCTTGATCATCTCGTGAGTGATCAAGGTACCTCTGCAAAGAGGGGAGGAATCGGTTATCACGAGGTTCCACCACCCTTTAACCACAACTATACTTATAATCCGAGTGTTCAGAAATCTGTTGATTTCGAAGTTCCTCAGACAACTCCAATCAAGATTACAAGTGTAGAACCAAGTGTTAGCTGTGGCGAAACAAGTTCGCCTGTTTCTAGTGTGAATATTTCTGTTTCGAGTCCAGTCTCATCGGATTCGGATAAGTTGTCCGAATCTGGACAGCCAAAAGAGAAGGTAGGGTTACCCACCGGTGGAGATAAAAATAAAATTTCTAAAAAGAGTTCTCCACTCAATCCGTACGTCCCACCTTATGTGAGACGAACGAATGGTAACACTGCCTCTACATCCAAACCAACATTTGACAAGAAAATGGAGAGTCGATGTTGCTTTAGATGTAACAAGTTAGGACATCTAGTTGCAGATTGCCCTTTGAAGCCGAGATTCAGAGGTGTGAAGCCAAATAAAACTGAGTATAAGCGTCATTTTGTTACTGCTAAAAATGAAAACTTTACAAAATGCCAAAATGTAACGAATTCAAGTTTTCATAAAAACAAACCTCAGTTTTACAACCAAACCACAAGAAACAACACTTTCAATTCACAAAGGTTTGGGAGGCTTTACTCTAAATCTGCAAGGAGATTTCCTAACAGGACTTACAGAAATTATCCTGATGCTAACTTGAGAAAGCCAGGGTACGGGACGTATCGATCCAAGACCAATTGGTCTTGGGTCCCAAGATTCTAACTCTTTGTTTTATTGTGCAGGAACAGTTGAACAGGGCTGCCAACAATCTCTGGATTGTAGATAGCGGCTGTTCCCGGCACATGACGGGCAACAAACACTTGTTGCAAGATTTAAAACCTGTTCAGGGAGCAAGAGTTAGTTTTGCTGGTGAGAGCGGTGGTAGGATTACTGGTAGAGGAACAGTGTCGAATGGGAGAATGACACTCGAGAATGTAAACTTTGTGGAGGAGTTAAAGCACAATCTGCTGAGTGTGTCGCAGATTTGTGATAAAGATTACACTGTCCATTTCACGAAGAATGAAGCGATAGTATTGAAGCCTGGTTTTCAGATACCAGACGAATGGATAGTAATGAAAGCTCCACGTGAAACGAATACATATGTGATGGACATGAGGTCTACTGAAATGGCCACCGGAGAATCTTGTTTAATGACAAAAGCAAGCAAATCAGAATCAGAATTGTGGCACAGGAGAATGGGACATATTCATCTTCGGAAGATGAACTTCATTGTCAAGAATGGGCTTGTGATGGGCGTTCCCTTAAAAAGTTTTAACTTTGAAGACAAATGTATAGCATGCAAGAAGGGAAAACAACACAAGAAAACCCATCTCACCAAGAAGATCAATTCAATTGCCGGTACTCTAGAACTACTTCATATGGATCTCTTCGGTCCCGTGAATGTAAAAAGTCTAGGTGGTACTTCTTACTGCTTGGTGATAACTGATGACTACTCGCGATACTCGTGGGTATATTTTCTGAAAACGAAAGACGAGACGGCTCAGATGGTGAAGAATCTAATTACAAAAGTTGAGAATGTCATGAGTAAATCAGTTAAATACATCAGAAGCGACAATGGGACAGAGTTCAAGAACTTTGAAATGGAAATCTTCTGTCTTCAGAAAGGAATTGAACATCAATACAGCGCTCCGTATACTCCGCAACAGAATGGAGTGGCTGAAAGGAAGAACCGAACGTTAATTGAAGGAGCCAGAACTATGCTGGCAGACTCGAAGCTTCCTATGATGTTCTGGGCTGAAGCAGTTGCTACAGCCTGCTATGTTCTGAATAGGGTATTAACCGTTAAGAGACTTGGAAAAACTTGTTACGAGCTTATGCATGGAAGGAATCCCAACTTGTGTGGTCTTGAACCATTTGGGTCTCCTTGTTCGATTTTGAAGACTAATTCGAAGTTTGGTTAAGTAGCTGATGAAGGAATCTTAGTCGGTTATGTAGTTGGGACTCCCAACAGACGGATCTTCAATACGTCGACTTGCAAGGTGGAGGTGGTTTGTAACACCGACATTACTAGTTACCAATCGCCAAAACCAAGCAATGGACCTGCTGAGCTTTTCGACTATGTTAAGCTTTTTAAGTCGTTTAACGTACCTGATTTGGAAATTTCTGAAGAAGACGAAAAAGCTGTGACGAAGATGATACTTGATGAGGAAGAGAATCTATTGCAACGACAGCTTATTGAGAAAAGTCAACCTTCCACATCAAACACTTTTGATACCCCTGCTGCCTTTCCTGAAGATGAGTTTATCAATCCATTTCACTCTCAGCCAGAAACAACCATTGATGAGATCTCTTCAAATTTGGAAGATAATTTGCATGTCGGTGCTATTCCGACCACGAGAATTCACAAAGATAACCCATTGGAGAATATTATAGGTGATGTGTCCTCCAGTGTACAAACCAGAAGTAGCTTGAATGAGCACACCTGTGTTTATACAAGCATTAAGGAAACGGGTATACTGAACGAATGTTTGTACTCCTGCTTTATAAGCCAAATTGAACCAAAGAATTATCAAATGGCTTTAAAGGACAGCTCGTGGGTCGAAGCCATGCAAGAAGAGTTGGCTCAGTTCGAGAAAATGGAAGTTTGGACTTTGGTTGAAAAACCAAGGAATGTGCATGCTATAGGCACAAAATGGGTGTTCAAGTGCAAGAGAGATGATAAGGGGATTATCATAAGAAATAAGGCAAGGCTGGTTGTTAAAGGATTTAATCAGCAAGAGGGTATTGATTACAATGAGGTGTTTGCTCCTGTTGCCTGGTTAGAAGCGATTCGATTGTTTTTGGCGTTTGCTGCATTTAAAAAGATGAAGGTATTTCAGTTGGATGTGAAGAGCGCGTTCCTAAATGGGAAAGTTGATGAGGTTGTGTATGTTGAGCAACCTCCGGGTTTTCCTGACCCAGACTTTCCTGATCACGTTTACAAGTTGAGCAAGGCGCTATATGGATTACATCAGGCACCTCGTGCCTGGTATTCAACGTTATCAGACTACTTGCTGGAAAATGGTTTTGAAAGGGGATTGATCGACAGTACGTTGTTTGTGAAAAGAGAAGGATGTGACTTCCTGCTGGTTCAAGTCTACGTGGATGATATCATTTTTGCTGCATCAAGAGCATCCATGTGTCAGGATTTTGAGGCTGTCATGAAGAAACGATTCGAGATGAGTGCTATGGGTGAACTAACTTTCTTTCTAGGATTGCAGGTTGATCAGAAGAAGGACGGGATGTTCATTCATCAGACGAAGTACGTTCATGATGTGCTGAAGAGATTCAAGATGGAGGACAGTTCTCCATATGACACTCCAATCTGCGTCAATCACAAATTGGGCGCAGAATCAGATGGTGACGCAGATGTGGACCCAACTCTGTATCGGGCGATAATAGGTTCATTAATGTATTTAACTGCTTCTAGGCCTGATATAATGTTTGCTGTTTGTCTTTGTGCACGTTTTCAGGCAAATCCGAAAGAATCTCATTTGAAAGGTGCAAAGAGGATACTACGGTATCTCAAGGGCAAGCCGAAGCTAGGGTTGTGGTACCCAAAGGGAGGAGACGTTGAACTGGTGGCATATACAGATTCTGATTATGGAGGTTGCAATCAGAGTCGGAAGTCGACAACAGGAGGCTGTCAGTTTCTTGGAGGAAGATTAGTTTCCTGGCAGTGCAAGAAACAGACATCAGTTGCAATCTCAACATGTGAAGCTGAATACATGGCAGCATCCAACTGCTGCTCTCAGGTTTTATGGATTCAGCAACAATTGCGCGACTATGGTCTGAATTTCTTACTCACTCCTATTTTAATTGATAACACTGCCGCCATCTCAGTAATTAACAATCCCGTGAAACATAGTAAAACTAAGCATATTGACATTCGTCATCACTTCATACGGGATTGTGCTGAGAAGAAACTGATCAAGATCGAAAAAGTTGATACACTGGAAAATTTTGCTGATCTGTTTACAAAAGCGTTTGATAAATCCAGATTTCAAAACCTAATTGAGCTGAACGGGATGATCAATCCCGAGTAACCATGTCTTTGTGTTTATTAAAAAAAAAAAAAAAAAAAAAAAAAAAAAAAAAAACGTCACTATTGCTTAAAATTAGTCGGTTACCTCCGTTTGACGGACATATCCACGGATATGTTTTGGTCCTCTTTTCTACTTAGAAAATGAGGGTCGCCATTAACCAGATGACTGAAAGTGACCGGGGCAGTTATGATGTGTTTTCTTTCTGTCGCTGAAAATTAGTCGGTCATACATAGTTAGAAGGACACATACTTGTATGTGGTCGGTCCAGTTGATCCATTGGATCTTCAGGATTGCCGTATACCTGAAGACTTTGACTTGATCGGGGTGACTGAAGTCAAAAGTTTTGTTAATGGGAAATGAAATTACTTTTCAAGTCTATTACTTCGTATGAAGTAACTGTGCTATGTTTAACAGAAAATTGATCTAACCTTGGAAAATGATATATATACTGATTGTGTGTGCTTAACTGGTGAAGTTATTAGGCTTAAAAGGCTTTAGGACAATCATTGTATGTCATGGTAACTTTTTATGGTGCGTAAAAATAGATGTGATACAAACTAATTTTACTTGATTTTACGTGGAAACTCCTTAAGAGTTTTGTGTGTCTTCATATATATCTTTTCGAATGACAGGCAGAAAAGCGATTACCCAGTCATACACGAGCCCATGTGTGTTCTGATTCCCGTGAAGAAAGCGTTTCAAGACACTGCAGTGATCCAAATTCGGGACTTGCAGTAAAATTCTACTTTGAAGTATATGTTAAAAAAAAAAAAAAAATAAAAAAAAAAAAAATATTTTTTTTTGAGGTATTGTAACATATTAGTAATCATAAATTCAAGAACAGAAGAAGAATACATACAAGATAATCAGACACTATGGGTCGAAGTCAATTCGGGGTGACTTGGGGAAAGCCAAATACGCTTTGAGGATAGATAGGAGGCATCACTATTTCTGAGTTGTTGCCCACTTAAATTTTAAGGATTAATTGAACCTAACTCGTATCACAGAAACGATGAAAACCATCTTAAGTATATTACCTGCTTACAACCTGTCTCTATATGTCATAATACAGCTAAACATGGATCTATGTAACAGTCACATAGTTAGTATGATTCCTGTTAGGATCTTTTCTAAAAACGTAGTGGTCCCTGACTAGACTGAAATTTGATCCCTTATTTCGTTAAATTTTTATAAGTTTTTTTTTCTATTTTTGTAATTGTATTATTGTATAACTGGTTACTTGGACATGATCATTTTTTGTTTAACTCTTTTTGGAAGCTTCTAATGTTAAGTGCAAGATTCTTCAAACTTAAAGGGTTGATTTTGAAATTACGGGCGAAGTTGTTGAATTCGGCGAGGTTGTGCTTAACTTCGCCTAGGCGAAGTTAAGGGTAACTTCGCCTGAACAAACTCTGCCCTATATAAGGACTTTTTATACTGGTACAGTACCATAATTTTCAAAGTTCCGGCGAACATATAATCAAAAACCAAATTATCAGGAGATCTTGTTTGCTTTTCGATTTCGATCTTTGATTTCAGTATCTATTATTCATTGACGGTATGTGTTGTCGATATCTTTCAAAAACATACTCTTTCGTTATACCCGGTTCGAGACCTCGGGTCTTCGAACCTTCAAAACCAAGATTTTCAACCTTATGTTACGTGTTCATGGACGAGCTTTACGTCTTAACACCATTATTATGTGTTGTTCGTCTCTCCTTGATCGTCAATTTGTGCGAAAACATCGGATCTTGGCCGATTGAATCTGAACAGTCGCCGTTTCAGATTCAGGCGAAGTTATGGTTGGAGCTTAATTTCGCCTGTGGCGAAGTTATCCGTAACTTCGCCTTGAACTCAAGTTCGCCTGAGGCGATGTTGTGATAAGGCGAAGTTATCATCAACTTCGCCTATACCAATTTACTTAACAGGTTTTAGACGAACTTACAGATGAAGCGAAGTTGTTCCCAACTTCGACTCACCTTTAAGTTCGCCTGTACAGGTTTAATCACAACTTCGCTCGTGGTACATAGCGAACTTGTGAGTTGCTTACACATTGTCTAACTTGTTTTGTTTTGTGCAGATATGGCTGCTATTGGCGGTGCTGGTGGTGACGACGGTGATGATCAACGACAATTCTTTCCGGCCCATAACCAGTATATCATTTTAGATCCAGACGCAAGAGGCGTAGAAGACTACAGGGAGATTATCACGTTTCTCCAGAGATCAAGAATCTTTCATGCGATCACAAATACACTGCCCATTTCACTGCCTAACATTGAAGACTTTTGGCAGACAGTGTACTATGTTTGCAGGCCTGAGCCTCCGGTGATGCGAGCAACCGTAAATGGTCATGACATACAGTTTTCTTCGGAAGATATACGGTTGGCTTTGCGGTTTGGGGAAGAAACAAGAGATGACCCAACGAAGTTCGTAGCTCCTTTTCGTGATGGAGCGTATTTGAGGATGGGTTATTCGGGTCCGCTGGGGGACTCGCAGAGGAGGAAAGGGTTTTTGCTGGATCAGTGGCGCTTCCTAATGCATGTTTTGATTGTATGCATGTCTGGGAGGAAGGCAGGAACGGATGGGATGGGCGCGACGATGCAGTCTGCCATGGCTGCACTGACTTACAACCGACGATATTCATTTAGTCAGATGATCTTTTACGAGATCGATCGTCAGAGAAGGGCTGTGGCGCGCGAGCGATTTATCATGTATCCTCGGTTCTTACAAATGATTCTGAATCATGTCGCTCCGTCGCTACCGCAGAGACGCCCTATTAGATACGTCGAATGCGTGACGAAACGTATCTTTGCTCAGTGCCGCACTTCGAGCACTCGTAGCTAGCCTGAGCTGCGTCCCAGGCATACTCCATTATTCGGGTATCTCATCAACCCGGGGTATGTTCCTGCAGGAGGGGACGAGTTCAGAGACCCACAGCCACATCAGCAGGCAGCACCCCATGCTGTACCAGCTGCGCCTGTTGTATCTACTGTGGTTTCTGCTGCTGTGCCAGCTGCTGCATCTTCTGCTGTGCCTACTACTGAAGATGTCGATCTTGATGCTGCTTTTAGCGGCCATGGTTTGTTTGATATGGATGTATCAGTTTCTCAGGTCATGGATGTTACTAGAGCAGTTACTTCGGTAGCTGACTCCGATCTTGACGAAACGTTTGCTGAAGCGAGACGACTGATGGTGTCTCGGGAGAGAACTACGGGAAAGAGGCCGAGAACTGTTGACGAGGATGATGAGGAAGTTGATGAAGAGGAAGCAGTTCAGATTGTGCTCAGACGTTAACGAAGAGAACGGACAGGTATGGGTTCGGGAGCTGGAGAATCTTCGAGGCTGGTACGTTTTGCTCCACCTGCCTTGTCTGGTATGTCTCTTATTCCTACTACAGCACAGGTTACTGCTGTCGAGACGTCGGCCCCAGCAGTTGTGTCTCTACCACCCCAATCGCTTACTACACCGGTGGTGGTTGCACGATTTGTGGAGTCGACCGTCACTACTACTGCAGGGTCACCAAGTGTACCACCTGCGGTCACTTCTGCTGCTGATGTCCCGCCAACTCCAACTCCTACTTCAGATTCCGAAAGGATTTCATCGCTAGAGCGGATTGTTGATGTACAGTCAAAGACCATTGAACGCCTAGTGGAATCCAATCGACTACAAGCCGCCCTCCTGGTTGAACACGGAAAAGTAATAGATGCCTTCAAGGCATTCTTGGCATCTCAGGGGGAGAAGACTTGTAGGGGAGATGAGTTGAGGATGAAACGGAGAGAAGATCATGACGATGATCCCAATGCACCGGAAGGTGCAGGTGGTGAGCTGCCAAGAACCTCTCAGGCTCTTGGGGCTTCCACAGCTGAGGGGGAGTCTACAAGTGCAGCCGGTGACGACGTTGTAGATGTTGATGATGATGCTGATGTTGAAGATGTTATAGATGCGTTGAAAGAGTTGGATGAGGAGGATGATGAGTTTATGGATGAAGATGATGTGCTGCCGGTTGATGAGATCGAGAGGATCGGAGAGCAGATTACTGTTGAAAACGTGATAGAAGAAGGTGAGATTGTAGATGACTCCGTGGAACACGAGATTCCGGAGGTTAAGAGACCAGAGTTGGGTGATGAGAGCGTGGTGGAAGATACTGAATGGGAGGAACAACCGAATTGGAAGGAGGGTTGTGCTCACTGGTTCATAAAGACGAAGAAGCCGGCGGTCCCTAAGATGTTCATAAAAAGTTACAATATTAAGGGATACGCAGAAGCTAAGAAAGGTATTATCTGCTGGTTATATGACGAGCAGCTGCGGCTCTTCGTGATCAAACGATACGATGGAATTCAGTACTTCAGGAGAACGTTGAGATCTCTAAACACACTGCCAGAATGTGAGGTAAAAGATTTAGCCAGATTGGGATTGATAAACAGAAGTGAAGACAACATGGCTAGAATCATCGGGAAGATCGTGTGGAAGGAGTGCGTTAAAGAGAAAAAGTTTGAGCTACTGAAACCACAAAAAGGGAAACTTGTCGAAGACAAGGATAGAGGTCTGAGAGTTGATGGAAAACCTTGGATGGTTATGAAATATAAACCGATCCGGTGCATTAAAGAAGTACCGATGAAGCTCATGCCCAAGGACGTGCTCAAAGACCTAAAATGGTGGTTCGTGGATTGTGAGACAGCGGAGGCGGTAATGGAAGATGAGGATGAACAAGAAGTGCTTAGGGTTTACGACCCGATGCATCTTGTTAATCTGTCGCAGGCTGATCTGAAAGTGCTCAACGAGAAGAAGATCTTCTACATTCCTGCTTGGAAGGATCAAGCTAGGAAATATCAACGGGTGGTGTCGGTATGTGTTAGAGAAGGAGCGCACGCGTAGAGATGCAAGATTACAAGAATCAAGATTTGAAGATCAAGTTATGAAGCTACTGCCAAGGGGGAGTCTGTTGGTACATGTGTGTCAGTAGTTCATAGTCTAGCATTTGTAATCGAGTCTGTAATGTAATTATGTTTATGATTATGTTTATGTTTTTGTACGTGCGAAGTTGTCAACAAGTTCGCTCAGGCGAACTTGTTGAACCAGCGAAGTTATTGACAACTTCGCCTATGGCGAAGTTGTCGTGTATATAAACTGTTCAGCGGAACAGTTTGTGTGTTGGTTTTTCAGGTTTTCGTTTCAGTTGTTCAGTGAACGTGTTACGTGTCAGTGTCTGTAATAGTGACCTCGAGTCACGTGTTCGGTTATCAATATAACGTGTGCGTTCATTGTTCGTGTGTTTGGTTTATACATATTCTGCACTCGTATCTAACTACGCAGGGATTCCGCACCTGCGCAGATAGCGACATCCCGTGTACGATCCGTCCAGGAACCTACAGTATAGATCTCCTGTGCGCCATTTAAGGTCCGACTAGCATAGTAGATCGGATGGAAGTGTTTATCCTTCCGTTGTCCAAGAACTGCTCCGACTGTGAAGTCGCTCGCGTCACACACATCAACTCTAATGGTAACGACCAGTCGGGAGCAACCATGATCAGGGCGTTAACGAGTTTGTCTTTTAAAAGATAAAATGCTTCGATACACTTCTCAGAAAAAACAAATGGAACATCCTTCTCCAAAAGTTTGGTCATGGGTCTCACGATTTTAGAAAAATCTTTGATGAACCGGCGGTAGAACCCGGCATGACCTAGAAAGCTACAAATGGATCTCACAAAAGTAGGTGGGGGAAGATTAGAAATGGTCTCGACCTTTGCTCGGTCAACCTCTATCCCCGCACTTGAGATCGATGACCCAGAACAATGCCCTCGCGAACCATGAAATGACACTTCTCCTAGTTAAGGACTAGGTTGGTGTCAATGCAGCGGGACATCATCCTCTCAATATTTGATAAACAATGATCGAAGGAACTCCCAAATACGAAAAAATTTTCCATGAACACCTCCATGGAGTCCTTGATCATATCATGGAAAATGGCCACCATATACCTCTGGAATGTGGCTGGAGCGTTACACAGTCCGAACGGCATACGTTTATAGGCAAACGTTCTGTAAGGGCAGGTAAAAGTGGTTTTCTCTTGGTCATCGGGAGCTATCGGAACCTGGAAGTACCCGGAGAAACCATCTAGGAAGCAGTAGTACTGCTGACTTGCTAAACGCTCTAACATCTGATCAATGAAGGGTAAAGGAAAGTGGTCTTTTCCGGGTGGCATCATTCAGTCTGCGATAGTCAATGCAGACTCTCCATCCCGTCACAGTCCAAGTGGGAATAAGCTCGTTCCTCTTGTTGGTGACTACAGTTATGCCACCCTTTTTAGGAACCACTTGAACTGGACTCACCAAAGCACTATCAGAAATGGGGAAAATGATCCCCGCATCAAGGAGTTTAATGATCTCCTTCTTAACGACCTCTTGCATTTTCGGATTAAGCCTCCGTTGCGGCTAAACGGCAGTTTTGAAATTTTCCTCAATGAGGATTTTATGAGTGCAAAAAGAAAGTTTGATACCCTTGATGTCGATAATCTTCCATGCAATAGCCTCTTTGTGCTCTCATAGCACCCTCAACAACTTCTCCTTCTTGACCTCCATCAAAGAAGATGCAATGATAACTGGCAGCTTCCTCTCTTCATCTAAAAATGCATACTCAAGGTGGGTTGGAAAATCCTTAAGCTCTAAGGAAGAAGGAGGACTCTCGACTGAAGGTCGGTCCATAGGATCGTCTCGTACGATCTCTGCAAACACGCCAGATTCAGGGATATGCGACTCGGTGTCGTCATCTAAGGACTGATTGGTTACGGCAACCATCTCAATCTCCGGAATCTCCCTATCCCTACGGACTCTCCTGGGATATGGGAGTCTGGGTTTGTAGACTCTCGGTGGTGTGCTGGGTAATGGTTGGTTCTCGGTCTGTGTTGTACTTTCTGGGTTGTGCCTCTGATGCACCTTGGCCGGTGAGACTCCAACTGAATCTCCTCGTCTACCTGATCCTCTACATCTACCGTAGGATCTTCAATGACTCCTCTCGTCGCCTCCTGAATCACGGGCTCGCTACGTGCCCCTGCACCGCTCCTCGTCGTCACAGCCTTCGCAAACGCCTTCGGATTTTGTTTAGTGTTACTTGGAAGTGTACCTGGTGACCTTTCATTCAGACGACTTTCTGTCTCTCCCATCTGCCGCTCAAGACTTTGAATTGATGCTCCTTGATTTCTCATGAATGATTCGTGCTCTCGAAATTTTTCTTGAGTCTCTTTGTGACGGGAGTCCTCTCGACTCATAAGCTGCGACAGCATCTGTGTCTGTTGTGCCATCATCTCCTCTAACGTGGGCTTCTTCTTCCCACTACTCGTTCCCTTACCGGAATCCTGGAATAGGCTCTGATGCTGCTGGAAGCTGGACTGATTTCCGTTCCTCAAGTTGGAATTTTGGTTACCCCTCCACCCCGAATTATAAGAATTGAAAGAGTTTTGATTTCGGTTTAGATTATTAACAAAGTCGACTGCCTCCTCCTGGAAACTTACGGGGCACTAAACGGTATCATGCCTCCCTCTACAGATCTCGCATAACTTACTTTTCACATCCAGGTCCTTCACAATCATTGCCAACGCCTCAACCTGTGCTGCAAGTGCGGTGCTCGTGTCGACCGAATGCATGCCGCGTGATAAGGAGTCGATGTTCTTGGTACTCTTAGCTGGTGGTCGCTGGTATCCACTCATGGCCAATTAAACAAATCAATGCCCTCATCCGTATCCTTCGTCGTCAATAAGTTACCTCCTGTAGCTGTGTCGAGCATGCTCTGAGTCGCGTACGTCACTCCGTTATAGAACTTCTCAACAACTGCCCAGTCTTGTAGGCCGTGGTTTGGACATAAAGCAAGTAGGTTTTTGAATCTCTCCCACGCCACTTAGAAGCTCTCGGTGTCCTCCATCTGGAAAGAATGAATCTGGTTACGCAAACGAGAGGCCTTAACCGGAGGATCGTATTTTTCAAGAAACTGGGTCTGCATGGCAGCCCAAGTAGCAATGGATCCCTGCGGGAGGGACTCAAGCCACAGACTCGCATGATCAAAGAGTGAGAACGGAAAGATGCGGAGTTTGATGGCGTCTTCGGATACGCCGGCAAGATGAAACGTGTTGCAAATTCATGTAATGTGAGCGAGATGAGCGTGTGGGTTCTCACGGAGCAACCCGTGAAATTGAGCAGAATGAGCAATCGTGGTCAGAATATTAGACGGAAATTGCCAAGTCGTGAGAAATCCTATGGCTGGTGGAGCAATGCTGGATCTCGCGCCAGCGTCGACCAGACGGGCCCGGTCTGCAGCTGTCCTCCTCGGTGGTGGATTCGCGTCATCCATAATCCTATCCCTAATGTCGGGTTTAGAAAAAGTAGGAGAAGAGAATGTATTACCGACGGATGTAGATGAACTGGACGACGGTTTTGTACGACGTCTCTCACGAAGCTCTCTCTCTGGTTCGGGAAATCCTTTCGGTTTCTGGTGGTCCTAGAGATCGAGTACGTCGCATACAGCTATTAAAATAAAAAAAATAAACTAAAATTAGCTAAACTATTTTAAACTAACAAACAAAAAAAAATAAGAAAAAAGAGTAGTAAATAAGGTAAGTCCTAACAAGAGTCGTTCTTAATACGGCTCTAACAGTGTCCCCGGCAACATCGCCCAAAACTTGATGCGTGTATAATGATGCTCTCACAACTAAGCTTTAAATTTATTAAACGAAAATCCTAAAGAAGCCACACAAAACCGGTAAGTGTACCGATCACTAATAGTATAACACTAAGGAAGTCCGAGTATCGAACACAAGGACACTTGAAAACGTATCTAATACTTAACCCTAAATAAGACTCACCTAAGAATAATATATTTTTTAATAGATTTTTAATTATTAACTACTCAACCTAACTTAAATTAACATAAAAGACTTAAATTGAAAACTAGACGAAACTGTGAAAATAAGTTTTATCAATGTTAAAATCGTCTACCTAGGTAAGAATCCTATTGAAGGTATTATAAGCTATTGGATTGTAGAATCTCACGACACCGGTATCTAAGGATAACACAACTAAGGTTCACTCAGGAAGCTAGATTACCTCTCGGTCTCACTAACAAACCCTAACCTATACTTAGTTGATTTTAAGAACTAACTGGGTGACAAATTGTTAAAGTGCTCTAATGCCGACTCACCTCTCGGTCTCACAGACACACTACTCTAATGGAGACGAATACTACGCAACCAAGGATAGAGAAACAATTTAGTTTAACTTAAACTAGGTCAACTAATCGCTCACAAACCCAAGCCCGACAAGAACCGAACCCGCTCTCGCGCGATCCTAATCCTAACAAGTTAAAGCTAAGAGACGAGTTTATTTCCTATCACCTCTTTGTCTCTAAGAAGGTGTCTACCCGCTGATTATATTCAATTAATACACTCATTTAAACCCTACAGTTGTGCTTCCCGCAAACAAACTCTAAACACCAATTAAAGAGTTCTAACAGGCAACAATCAATCAAAACTCATTCAATTAATCAAAGCAAGAGGTATATGAGTGTAATTAACAAATTCACAGCCACTAAACACAACCTAATTCAATGTTAAAACAAATTTTTCATTAACAATTCAAGCCATGATGATCAACAATCCATATTACTTGCTAAAACCTAACAATAATCATCTAACCTAGGTAGGACTAAGAAGATTAGCTACTCATAACTTTTGGACAGCAGCAAACAATGGATTTAAACATCATAAACATCAACATAAACATAATAAAACTCATTCAATATTCAAGAACAATCAAACACAAGTCAATCTCTAAATTACTTGCAAAACAATCCAACATAAAAGATCAAACTTATCTAGTTAAGTATCTTGAACAAAAACACAAATTTTATGAGTGATTACTTAATGATTATGGCTGAGTTTATGGATGTATATTGACCCGTAGCTACTGTACCAAGTCACCCTTAACGTTGTTCTTCCTTTACTAGCTGCCAATAACCCCACAAAAAAAAATTTTCTTCTCTTCCTTTGTTGTCCACAGTTGCGATCGGCAGTATGTTGGGAGCTGTTAGGGTTTTGGTTAGTTTTAATATATAATATATTAGTTGTGCTGCTTCCGTGAGTAATGATCCAACCACACTAATTAAAATAATTGGTTTTTCTCCTTAAACAAAACAGCGACCAGCTCAACACAAACAAACAATAAACTTATGTTTTTTTTTATAATTCCCGATCGGAAAAGTGAGCTGCCAACTTGGGTGCTTAGGGTTTTATTTTTTTAAGTTACATTATATATTAAGACATGTAAGGTTTTCTCTAGCGGGCCCGGGTCAGGCTTTGAGCTTTGGTCTTGTTAACTTGATCATAAAAGCCTCCAATATCTTCAAAAACCCGAACCTTTTCTCTTTTAAAACTCGTCACCTACACAAAATATTAAAATTTGTAAGATCATATAAAAACAAGCCATAATTATTAGTTATTATACGATTTAGCACTTAAAACATGATAAAAAGGATAGGAAAAGTAAGTGTGTTTTACAACACATCAATATGTCTTCAAAGAATCAACAACAGATTCCCGTAATAGAAGAACCAAATGAATATGGTGGTGAGACACCAAGGATGTTTGCTGCTGGTCAGTCAAACAATCAAGGTGGACAATCAAGATTCAGTGTCCAATAGATTGATGGCAATGATACATCTTATATGGCCAGTGGACATGCTCCTTTTCGTGCTGGAAATGTGAACCATGAAAGAGATTTTCAAGCTCTTTTCTATATGGTCACTGAGTCTATGTTCACTGAGTATGTTGTGTTGCCAATGACGAGGAAATGTGTTCAAATTTTGTGGTGGACAACGCTACCACATCTTGATTTGAGCTCTTCCCAGAGACTGCCCCCATTCAAAACGAAAACATATCCCGATTGTGAATGAGAATCATCTCGATCGGTTTGGAAACTAGCATCCGTGTAACCTTTTACAATGAGCTCTTCCTCACCAGATACGTATATTAGAAACATATCCTTAGTCCTTCTAAGGTATTTCAAAATACTCTTAACAGCCATCCAATGACTATCTCCAGGATTCTGCTGGTATCTACTCGTCACGCTCAAAGCGCATGAGACGTCCAGTCTAGTGCATATCATTGCATACATGATGGATCCTATAGCTTATGCATATGGGATTCCATTCATCCTTTCTTTCTCATCCTTTGAGCTTGGACATTGAGACGTACTCAATATCGTTCCTCTTTGAATAGGAACTAGACCGTTCTTAGAGTTTTCCATCTTGAACTTTTTCAAGATATTATCAATGTATGAACTTTGGTTCAAACTTTTCATCCGCCTTGATCTATCTCTATAGATCCTTATTCCCGGAATATAGGCGGCTTCACCAAGATCTTTGATAGAAAAACAACTTCCAAGCCATTTTTTTACACCTTCCATGGTTGGAATGTCATTTCCAAATAGTAGTATGTCATCAACATACAATACGAAAAAGGTAACGATGTTCCCACTAGCTTTCTTATACACACAAGCCTCATCAGCGTTTTTGATGAATCCAAATTTCTTGATCTCTTAATCAAAATGGTGATTCCAGCTTCTAGATGCTTTCTTCAATCCATAGATTGATTTCTTTAACTTGCATACTTTGATAAGATGTTGTGGATCAACAAAACCTTCGGGCTGAACCATATAGACATATTCTTCAAGATTTCTATTTAGGAAAGCAGTTTTGACATCCATTTGCCAAATCTCATAGTCATAGTATGCGGCTATGGCAAACAATATCCTAATAGACTTTAGCATTGCCATAGGCGAGAAGGTCTCATCATAACCAACCCCTTGAGTTTGAGTGAAACCTTTTGCTACAAGGCTTGCTTAAGTATCCAAGTTTCCATGCATATTGGTTTTCTTCTTGAAAACCCACTTAGTTCCAACCAGTTTGGAGTTAGGTGGTGGTATAACCAATTCCCAAACTTGGTTGACAAGCATGGATTGCATCTCAGCGTTCATGGCTTTAAGGCATTTGTCATAATCGGATTGTGACATTGTGTCACGGTATGTGGTGGGTTCATCCGAATCTACCACATAGCATTGATCCATGAAAAATCCATATTTTTCGGGTGGATGACTAGTTCTACCAGATTTGCGAACGTTCTACGTGTCTTAATCAACCATTTGATAATTCTTAACAACATCTTATTGATTTCTAGTGTCAACCAAACATGTATCGTCTTGTGGTTCTCGATCCTCCTCGAGTTCCACCGTTCTACTAGTTCCTTCCATAATGAGCTTAGTTTCCAAGAACTCGGCCTTTCGAGCAATAAATACTTTTTGCTCGGTTGGGTTGTAGAAATAATATCCCATAAAATCTTTGGGATATCCCACAAAGATACACTTAGTGGATCGGCTTTCAAGTTTGTTTTGGATGTTGTGCTTAACATAAGCCTCACAACCCCATACCTTTAAATAAGATAATGATGGAACCCTTCCATGCCATATTTCAAAAGGTGTCTTGTCCACTTTCTTGGTTGGTGCCATATTTAGAATACGGGCTGCCGAGAGCAATGCGAAACCCCAAAATGATAGAGGCAATGTGCTTCTAGCCATCATAGATCGAACCATATCCAATAGAGTTCGATTCCTCCTTTCAGACACACCATTATGTTGTGGTGTTCTGGGTGGAGTGAGTTGTGAGACGATTCCACAACTCCTAAAATGATCTTGAAAATCATCACTAAGGTATTCACCTCCTCTATCCGAACGAAGTACTTTGATGGTTTTATTGAGTTGATTTTCTACTTCATTTTGAAAGACTTTGAACATTTAAAGGCTTCATCATTGTGTCTTATCAAGTACACATACCCATAACGACTATAATCATCGATAAAGGTAATGAAGTATCTTTCACCATTCCTTGTCATTGTTCTAAAATGACCACACACATCCAAATGTATGATACCTAATAGGTCTTTTGCCCTTTAGTTAGTTCCACTAAAGGGTTTCTTGGTCATTTTACCTTGTAAGAAATATTCACATTTATCTAATGAATTATCTTCTTTTTATTCCAAAAGACCATTCTTTTGAAGTGTGTGTATGCGTCCCTTGTTTATGTGACCAAGTCGACAATGCCAAAGATATGTTTTACTCAAATCTATTTTGAGTTTCTTGGTGTTTGATTGGTACAATGAGTTATTAAAAGATGTGTTATCATGAACCAATTCATAAATGCCATTATAAGGTAAAGCATTAAAATAAAAGATATCATTCATAAAAACATTAATAGCATTGTCCAAAAATTTAAAATCATAACCATATTGTCTTAAACAAGAAACGGAGATAATGTTCCTAGTCAAACTAGGAGCATAAAAAACATTATTCAAAATAACTTCCAAACCATTTGGAATTTTTAATACAAAATCTCATTGGGCTTCAGCTTCGACTTGTGCTCCATTGCCCATGTAGAGATTTGTATCTCCTTTCTTCAAGACCTTATTTCTTTTGAACCCCTGCACCAAATTTCAAATATGAGTTCCACATCCCGTATCCAATACCCATGTGTTATTGGAAATATTATTAAGATCAGTATGGATCATTAAAGTTGTACCTGAGGTTTTCCCCGCATCCCTCATTGCTTTCAACTCCTTTAGATAGTTTGAAAAATTCCTCTTCCAATGTCCTATCTCACCACAACCAAAACAAGGGTCCTCAGAGCTAACCTTTAGCTTCTTCTCCTCCGGTTTGGATGGTTCCACATTAGGTTTTCCCTTTCCATTTCCCTTCACATTGATGGGTCCCTTCCCTTTGGCAACTTTTGCTTTATGTTCCGGGTGATGCCTTTTCTTATTGCCACCTTCATTGATAATGAGAACCGGTGAAACCTTCTTTCCCATTCCCGTCTTGGCCGTTTTGAGCATTTCGTGAAGTTCACCAATGCTCTTGTCCCATCCATTCATGTTATAGTTCATGAAAAAAGACTCAAATCTTTTAGTTATGTCATTGAGGATCAAATCCATGGCCAACTGTTTTGAGACGGGACAATTAAGTCGTTCAAGACGATCAATGTGGCTTTTAATTTGAAGTACATAGGAGGAGACTGATTGGGTTTCTTCTATACGGCATGCATGAAACGCTTGAACCGTTTCGAAGAGTTCCACCCTAGATTGTGTAAGGAACATTTCCTTAAGTTTGGTGATCATGCCGTATGCCCCATGATTCTCAAAATCATTTTGAAGCTCAGGAATCATAGTTCCCAACATGAGGCAAGAAACTTGCACCGAGTCATCTTGGTACTTAAGCCATTCGTTATAGGCATCAATAATGTTAACATTATGTTCATCGGGAATAGGGTCGTCCAACACATAGGATTTATTTTCTTGCTTCAGAACAATATTCTCAAGTTTCGAAACCAATCCATGAAGTTGTTATAGTTGAGACGATCCTTTTCAAGGTTAGTTCTTAGTGATAGGTAATGGACGGGTGGGATAATTGCATTCGGTGGGTTGTTGTTTGCGGCCATCTATAAATTTTAAAAAGCTCAATTTTTGTATTTTTGATATCATTAATAAATTCTAATCGTTAATACCCTTTAATGTTTCCAAGACAATTAATGATTAAAATCTAGAACCCAACGTTTCATTCAAATAGTAGTTAGGTGACCTTTATCCTACTACTCAAATTAACAAGATAGTCAACGTTTGACGATTGCAACCCTTTGCAACTTTTAGATTTATGGGATAGGTTAAACATCATATGTTTAGTTGGCATGTTTTAATCCCATCAACACCTTTGTACGCCATGCTTCGTTGACCCTCTTCACATGGTTTCCAAATCAAGTCGTTCTACTTACACACATGTGTGAGTTTACACATACAAGTGGTTAGGTGACCTTTTTCCCACAAGTATTGTAAATCCACCTCAAACTCACAAGTTTCCTTAAATGCAGTTAGGTGACCTTTATCCAACATCAAGTTCCCATGTGATTCGAGTTTCGTATAAAAGGATGGTGTTTAACTTGTTTAAAATTTTAAAAGGATTTTATGTTTTCTAAATTCTAGTTTTGGAAAACACTTATGTACCTTGCATTTGCATGCATTCAAATGTATGGTGTATTAGTTTGAAAACCCATTTTCAACTTTTAATAAAACCCATTTTATTATGAAATTATTAACCCTATTAATAAAACCAATTTTATTACCTAATGACTTCTAAGGAATCAATTTTATGCAAGTTTGTCGGTTTTGATTTGTTAACTATCTATGTCCTAATATTAGATATAACAATATTAAATCAACCAAACAAGCATAAAATAAACAACCACACAAATATGTTCATAACCAAAGCTGTTTCTTTGGAAACACTTGTTGACCGAAACAAGTGTGCCAAAATGGTCAAGGGTGAGGGTTATGCAACACACATGGCAAAGAGGCGGTGCACTCCCACTTGATCCCGCATCCTTATGCTTTAAGTCCCTTTCCTTTTGTGTTGTATTTTCTTCTTTTACTTGGGCTTGCTTGGGCTCCAACCTTAGCTCCTAGCTCCTTTGGGCCTCCAAATTTGGTCTTAAATCCCATCTTGGGCTATGAAACCCATTTGGGACTTTAAGGCCCAAAACCAAAACTCAAACTTTTATGTATCTTCTTTTACAAAATTTGTCCTAATACAATTTTCTAGTAAAAAAAATACATCTATCCTAATTTATTTATCACAAACCAAATTAAATAAATAAATTACAAAACCAAATAAAAAATATTACAACAATATCAAAAATTGCAAAATACAACACAACCATACAACCAAAAATCACAAGGGCCAAGGCTCGGTTATGAACATGCATGTATCCAAAATATACATGAAACAAACTTAAAAGACAAAAGGTTCCCTTTTACCGAGGATTTTCGGCCAAGGTCAATTAAAACCGAAAATCCCGGGTTTTGTCCAAACAAAAATCCCAATCATCCAAACGACATTAGTTTTTCAAGATAACCACATGCATGTATAGTATGATCTTGAAAAACAAAGGGGTAACCATATTCCTAAAATTTTCGGCCAAAAGGTTAAATACACCAAGAAAACCAAAAAATTTATATCCAATGAAGCATGCACCTATTTAACTGGCTCTTGATTCCATTGTTGGGTTTTAACAAGATTATCAAAGTCCTTATAACCCATTATATGTAAAAAAACTCAGCAGATTAAAGTTTTAAATCTTGTTAGTTTATTCATGTTCAAACCAATTTTGAGATAAAACCCAAACCCGGATCCAAAAATGGACATGCATGCTATCAAAACTCAAAAAACAAGAACATGCAAATTAGCATTTCTACCATAAAATGCTTATTATTATTACCACCTTTTAGAAGTAAGGATGATAAAGGTAGATGATGCTCTTTGAATGGAAGCCTTCAAAACCGAATGCCTCAAGCTTGCATACCCTTCAAGCCACTAACCAACACCTTGTGGCTAGTATTTTGACTTGATTTTAACCTCCCTTCTTGGTCCTCTTTTAGCCGAAATTGAGAGAAATAGGAAGAAGGAGTTCTTGCAAAGATGAAAGCTTAAAGAGTGTTAAGTGAGAGAAGAGAGTTTTGTTCTTGGATGGATGTAATAAAAAAACAAAATTGCATGTGTATTGGTGGTTGGGTGAGACCTAAAGTGGCCAGCCTCATGTGGTTCCCACCATGGGTTTTGAATTTCAAATTTTGTTAAAATATCACATGCATCTTGTACTTGTTACATGCAACATAATATACATGTTGTAAAGTTTATGCAACATGTACATGTATAACTCTTTTTAAATGTTACTTAACCAAATGAATAACATAAAAATTAATCTCTCTAAAATAAATTATCCATATAATTTGTTATCATTTTAAGTGCAATTTCTTAGGAAACCAATTTCCAAAATCAAGTGTTGATATTTATTTACTATGATCACATCATTTAAACAATTATCAATGGTGTTCGTCTAGCTTGTTATTGGGTATGACCCAACTTGGATCATAACGCACTAGCCACATCAATACTGTATATGTCTTGGGCACACCGAGTCCTACAATATGCTTTTTGCAAGCAGCAGAGCATGAGATTATAGAGAACAATATGATCAAAGAAGACAAACAAAGTTTTCAAGTGACCAATGCTCTCATTGCACCCATGGGAAATATGTCTTCAAAGAATCAACAGCAGATTCCCGTAATAGAAGAGCCAAATGAATATGGTGGTGAGACACTAAGGATGTTTGTTGTTGGTCAGTAAAACAATCAAGGTGGACAATCAAGATTCAATGTCCTATTGATTGATGGCAATGATACATCCTACATGGCAAGTGGACGTGCTCCTTTTCATGCCGGAAATGTGAACCATGGAAGTGATTATCAAGCTCTTTTCTCTATATTCACTGAGTCTGTTGAGTCAAAGATTTGACATGATATGACTTAAGAGAGATTGGAATCTTCTCAACACTCCTCAGATATGGTTAATAATAGAAACCGAGCATACTTGGACCTCTTAGAAAGGTTTTACTGGTATTTTGCCTTTCGGGCAAGGTTATCTTCTTGAAGTCTTCTTTAGTGTCAATTCGAGCAGGGTTCACTATGTCTAGCAAGGTTGTTCTTCAAAGCCAAGAAAGGTTTGCTTCCTAGCAAACCCTTGACTAAACCAAGCTTATGAAGCCAAGTATTTGGAAGATCTAGAAAGGTTTCATTAATAAACAGTATTCCGAGCATGCTTGAAGAAAGTTGATCAAGAAATACTCTAAGTACTTTCTCTAGCAAGGTTCAACCCAGAGCAAGCTACAGTGCTACCAGCACAGTTCAAATAGTGTTACTAGCACGCTTGGGTTTGGTTAATAAGTTATTTTTTGACAAAGGGTTGAAGGGATTCATGACAAACAAGTTTGCTCGTTAGATTATATCGGGCAAAGTTTGCTATGGTCAAGAAGATTGAAGTCTGCTAGGTGACTATTTTCTAATGAAAATAATCTAAGTAAAGTCTACCCGGAGAATTGTTTACCAGCACACTTCAAGGTTACCAGTTCTACTCGAAGAAGACAAAAGGAACAAAGCCTACCCGGAAGACCTGTTTTTACACTTAGTATGTTTTTGAATATGTAATATGATTATGTACCAATCATTAGGGTTTCTAGAATGAATGAAAACTGTCAGGTGGTGGCAGGCCTATAAATAGAATAATTTAGGGCACGCCTACCACGGATTTGCCACTTTACACTTTTCAGACCTACTGAATATTCCTGATTTGAGTGTGATGGATGCCCTAGATTATTATGAAAATACATTCCTTACAAAAAACCCTAATCGATTTACATTTGTATGAAAACCTTCTATAAATGGAAATCTTTTGAGTGATTGTTTGTGTTTGTTACCTTTAATATCTTTAAGCAACAAATAGTGTTTGTTAATGATTCCGCCGTTAACAAATCTCTATTCTCACCTTACATAGAAACGTCACCAACCTTCTTGTCGACACATTTATTGTGTGGGTTGTGACATTTATTGTGAGTTTGAGTAATCAATTCAGGACCACAAAGTGATATTAGAGCTTGTTTGTTGTTGTTTAAGTGAAGAATTGTTGCTTATTGTTGATTATTTGAAGATGAAGAATGATGTGAGCTGAGTACTGTTCCATTGGATCCTGATGTCAGCAACTATGTTCTTCCTTCATTCTTCCAGATATGCAATATTGGGTTTCCTCTTCTACTTGTTTTACTTAAAGTATGAATTTTTATTATTAAATCTTGCTCTAATCGAATCAGATACATCAGATCTGAAAAGTTCTCTCTTAGATCTGGTTGTTTTTCAAATTTGATTTTTGACTTTGTTTGAATTTCTTCTGTTTACAAAATACCAAAAAATATGTCTGTGTATGAAGAGCAAGAGGTATTTTTTGAGGCTGCTGTGTGTTATAATGATGTGGATATGTGGAAATCCATTAAAAATGGACCATATACTCCTGAAGGTGCAAATCCTAACCAAGTTGTGGGTGATAGGATGAGGAAAATTGATGACATAGCCCTTGCAATGGTCAAGTTGGGTCTGTCTTGGGATATTTTGACCAAGGTTGCACATCATACCACAGCAAAGGCTATGTATGATGCAATACTTGAGATGCATGAAGGAATACAAAGCTGAAGAATATCATGAAGCAAAGACTCAAGCAACAACTTGAGAGGTTCAAATATAAAGATGGTGAGAGATTGAAATCAATTCTTGATAGGTTTTTAACCATTGTGAATGATCTTAGAACCACTGATTATGTGATGACAGACTCTGACTTGAATACTAAACTATTATCATCAATGCCAAATGAATGGTATACATCTAGTAAGTTCATTCTCTAGAAGCCAAACTTTGAACAACTCAAGCTGATGATGTGATTTGCTTTCTTCAAGCTGCTGAGATAGAGATGATTGAGAATGAAATGATAAGGAAGAAAAGCCCTGTTTCTAGGTGTCCAATGCACTTATTGCACCTATGGGAAACTTGTCAACCAAAAATCAACAACAGATCCCTATCATATAGGAATCTACTGAACATGGTGTTGATACACCAAAATCATTTGTTGTTGGGAGCACAAGTAACCAAGGAAACCGGTAAAGGTTTAATGTCCAACTCATAGATGACCATGGTTCTGCATCCATGGCAAGTGGACATTTACCTTATGCTGGTGGAAACAGTGGTCAGGGGAATGAAATTCAAGCATTGTTCTCTATGTTTACTGACTCTTACACTGCATTTGTAGCCAAAAACATGATCCACACAAGTGTCATTCAAGATGATTTGGAGTATATTGATGTTGATGACCTTTAAGACATGGATCTAAAGTGGTAGGTTGCTATGTTGGCTCTTAGATGCTAAAGGCTGTTTAACAGGACTAGAAGGTCTCTAGTGTCTGGTCCAAATGAACGAATTGGGTTTGATAAGTCTAAGGCAATTTGCTATAATTGCCAGCACACTTTGTTAGAGAATGCAACCAGCCAAGAAACTTTCAAGTGGGCCAATATCAGAAACAACAGCCAAGGAATAGTTTCAATAACAACAAAATCAGCAAAACCAGCCAAGAAACAACAACTACAACAACAACCCCAATTTCAACAACTACCCGCAGCACCAAATTAACAATCAGCAAGTTGTGCCCCAGAACCAGAATTACCAAAGAAACACCCAAAACTCTCCAAATGCTCCAAACAACCCCATCAGAAAGAATCAAAATCAACGCAGAAATCAAGGAAATTTAGTTCTTGCTACACAACAAGAGGGGGATTTTGATTGGAGTGACCATGCAGATGAGATCACCAAAGCCAATGTTGCATTCATGACTAAAGTTGAAAGTGAGGTTGGATCTTCTTCACAGGTACACTCAACCTCTACAACTGATTTACTTGAAACACTTAATGTTTTAAATATGAAAGTAGGCCAGTTAGAGAGTGAATCCTCTAGAAAACAAAGCATAATTAATAGGTACCAAGCAAGTGATATAATTTATAGAGAGAAGATCAGAATGTTGGAAGATGATTGTGTGAGCATCTATAGATCTCAGTCAAGATATGTGACTGAAATTGATGGGCTAAAGAAAATGATTGTTGAAGAAAAAGTGAAGAATACCAATTTAAAAACTGAGAATGAATTCCTAAAGAACTTAGTGTCTATTGGAAACATTTGTGGTATTATGAACAAGATAAGAGAAGAAGATAAGTATAAAGTTGTCCCTCCACCTTTCAACAACAATTATTCTCTTAAGGTTGACAAAGAGAAAAGAGAGACATATCAAAATCAATTCAGAGAAGTTTTTCAATATAAGAAGAAATTCATTGACAACAACAAAATGCGTGAAGTTAATGAAGATGGAGAGTTTGTTGTAAAGGAAGAAGTGAGGGTTGATAAGTCAATTGAAGTGCAAGTGTATGAGGATGACTTCAATGATGATGATTTGAACCAAGATGATCTGAGTGACTCTAGTGATCAAATCTCTGCTGAAGAAATCCAAGCTGCATAAAGAGGTAGAAAACCGAAGAAACCTGATTCAATAGACAAACTACCTAATCTACTCAAATTGACTCCCAAGATGATAAAGAACAATGAAAGAATGAGAAGAGAACATGTGTCTTTTGACATGTGTGATAGATTAAAAGTAAGCTATAATGCAGTCAGGCCTCCAAGCAAAACACTTTTGAAAAGATTAAGTGACAATAACAAGTAAAAGGCCATTGAAACAGTTGTAGGTGACAACTTCATTCCAGTATACCTTGTTTTCTCTAGCCATGATGTGTTTGACATTGGAGAAGTTGAAACTATGGAGGAGTATGAGAAAAGATAGTAAAGACACAAGGGAAACCTGGATGAAGAGTCTTTGAATTTGAAGCAAATCATCTTTGTTAAGAGCAAAACAGATAGACAAGATATAACGATTGAAGAGTTTGTACCTTTTTCAATTGATTTTGATAGCTTGAAAACTCAAAAAACACTTGGGGTTAAACTACCTAGACCAAGTGAGAGATTCAAAAAGGGAAATTCCGATGAAAAATTCAAAGGAAAATATGGTGTAAAAAGTGTGATGAATATGGTCACCATACTGATTCTTCCAATGAAAGGTTCAACTTCAAACCCTTTCATGTCCCCAATGAAACAAAGTTTAGTCAAAACTTTGAACTTTACAAACAAAAGTATGATGAATATTTGGGAAAAGGGAAGGTGAGTGAGAAGGAAGCAGTGATTAAGAATGTGCAAGAGGTTGATAACAGTATGAAGAATGTTGGGAAAGGTGTAGAGAAACCAAAGAAGAATGTGACTACTTAAGTCAAAAGAAACATCCTTCCTAGCAAATCTGAAGCTGTTGTGAAACGAAACATTCAACCATTGACAATCAATACTCAAAGTTAGTTATGTCTGATGATTCTCATGAATCACCAATTAATGATAAGAAAGAAAAGAAGAATGGTTTCTCAAGGAGAAAACCAACAGAATTGACTGGTGATGAAAATTTTCTACTGAATCATGGGTTGACCTCATGGATCCCTGTGCAAGCAAAGTGGTGAAGTTCAAGAGAAAAAGAACTTTGATGTGAGAGATTTTAATTGTGAAAAGGATTATGTGGTGAAAGAGTGCAAAAGCATAATTACTTATGTGAAAACTCCATGTCCAACAGACAGTGGATATGAAACTGATGAATCTGATGCTTTTGAAACTGTTTGAAGATCCCAAGCCTACTTCTTTTACAACCAATGCTGCTATTATTAATGAAACTAATGATTGGCAAGTTGATTTAGCTTGCATTTCATTACTCAACTAATCAAATTTCTTTGATTTGTGCAGGAACCATCCACTCCACTGAATGAAGTATGGTATATGGATAGTGGGTGTTCCAGGCACATGACTTGTCACAAAAGGTCACTTGTCAACTATGAAAAGAAGTTTGAAGGTCCAGTAGATTTTGGCAGTGATAAAAACAGTGGTAAAATTATTGGAAAGGGAATCTTAACAAATGGAAAGGTCACATTTGACAATGTCTTCTATGTGGAAGGGTTACAGTATAACCTTTTAAGCATATCACAGATGTGTGATAAAGGTTATAAAGTTGGGTTTGATGATTCTCACTGTTCCATTCTCAAACCTGATTTTGTAATCCCTCCATACATGATCATGATGATGGCCCCAAGGAATGGCAATTTGTATGAACTAAACATGAAGAATGTTGTTTCAAGGGGTGGTACCTGTTTTGTTTCTAAACCGTTGAAAATGAGTCAAAATTGTGGCATAGAAAGCTGTGTCATGTGAATCTGAAGAACATGAACAGACTTGTGAAGGGTGAGCATGTTATTGGCCTACCTACAAGAGAGTTCAAATTGGATGATAACTGTATCTCATGTCAGAAGGGAAAGCAACACAAATCTTCTCACAAGACAAAACTCATCAACTCAATTGATCAAGTACTTGAGATGCTTCACATGGATATTTTTGGTCCTGTAAGTGTTCCAAGTATAGACAAAAAAAGATATTGTCTCGTGATCATTGATGACTACTCAAGATACACTTGGTACAAAAGATGAGACTACTGAGTTGATTATGAGTTGTGTAACCCAGATTGAGAATCAATTTGATGCAAGGGTAAAGATAATGAGAAGTGACAATGGTATAGAGTTCAAAAATGGAGTAATGGAAGAGTTTTGTACTGCAAAAGGAATTCTTCAACAATTCTCTGCTCCTAGAACTTCAGAACAAAATTGGGTTGCAGAAAGAAGAAACAGAACACTTATAGAAGCTGCAAGAACCATGCTGGCTGATGCTTTTCTGCCTGTTACCTTTTGGGCAGAGGCAATTAACACAGCCTGTTATGTTCAGAATAGACTGTTCTCAACAAAAGTCAAGACAAAACTCCCTATAAGATTTTCTGTAAAGGAAAACCCTACATCAAGTTTCTCAAGCCATTTGGATGCAAATGTTCATTATTGAACACCAAGGATTATCTCAACAAGTTTCAAGCAAAATCCTTGGACTGCTTCTTTGTTGGTTACTCTACACACTCAAAAGCCTATAGAGTATATGTGAAAGATCATTTGAGTGTGATTGAATCATCTGATATTGTGTTCAATGAAAATCAATTCACTACAGTTGATGGTGCTGCATGGCTGTTTGATCTTGAAAATCTAATCAAGTCCTTCAATATTTTTCCAGAGGACATTGATGAAGCTATGTATAAGACAAGTGTGATTACAGAAGAATCTTCAAAGAAACATGATTTGGACAAGCTGTGGTCAAAGGTTGCTGAAAAAGGACCAGAATACAATTTCATTAAGCATCCTTCAATTGTTGGAAATCAACAAGTTCCAGATCAAGTTCAAGATCAGAATAGTGAACAAGTAGATCCAGATAATCAAGAAAATCAGGGTGATACTGTTCAGAATGAAGTAGATCCTGATAACACTAAGAAGCAAGAATAAATGCAAGATTTGAGAACTTGTTTCAAAATTTGAATTTTGGAAACAATGGTGCATCTACCTCTCAACTGAATAATGAAGAAGCACCAGAGTTTCATGATGCAACAACTGATTTGATCATTGATGAACCTGATCTCAAAGACACAAACCGTGATACTACTGTATCCACTGATATGATTGTTCAATCCTCTTATGTTGAAAAGAATCATCCTTCTGAAAATATCATAGGAAATATTTATGAAAGAGTAACAAGAAGTGCATCTGAATCTGCAAACATTTGTTTGTACTCCTGCTTTCTATCCCAAATAGAACCTAAGAACATTGTTCAAGCATTAAAGGACAACAGCTAGGTAGAGGCTATGCAAGAAGAGTTGGTTCAATTCAGAGATCTGCAAGTGTGGGAACTTGTAGACAAGCCAAGAAACAGATATGAAATTTGAACCAAATGGGTTTTCAGAAATAAAAGGGATGAAAGAGGTATTGTGATTAAAATAAAGCTAGACTCATTGCATTGGGATGCCTACAAGAAGAAGGGATTGAGGAAGTCTTTGCACCAGTTCCAAGACTTGAAGAAATAAGAATTTTCTTGGCTTATGCTGCCTCAAAGAATATAACGGTATTTCAACTTGATGTCAAATCTGCATTCCTGAATGGAATAATAGGAGAGGAGGTGTATGTAACTCAGCCAACAGGATTTGAGGACCCTGATTATCCTAACAGGGTGTATAAGTTAAACAAAGCCTTGTATAGACTGCATCAAGCTCCAAGAGCTTGGTATTATGAGTTATCAAATCATCTACTTGAACATGATTTCCAAAGGGGAGCTATTAACAAGACCCTCTTTTACAAAAAGAAAAGAAGAGATTTACTTTTGCTGCAAGTTTATATTGATGATATTATTTTTGGTTCAACCAATGAACAGATGTGCATGGAGTTTGAGGAGGTGATGAAATCCAAGTACAGTATGAGCTCAATGGGAGAAATGAACTTCTTTCTTGGATTGCAAGTTCCACAAAAGACTGATGGAATTTTCGTATACCAGTCTAAGTATGTGCAGGACATATTTGACAAATTCAAGTGTAATGACCTTAAAACTGCTTCAATTCCTATGGACACAAAAGAGAAGATGGTAGCAGATGAAAAAGGGGAGCTAGTGGATGAACATGAATACAGAGCAAAAATTGGATCTCTAATGTATCTAACTGCTTCAAGGCCGGATATCATGTTTGCTGTTTGTGTTTGTTCAGGTTCCAGTCAAGTCCTAAGGCGTCTCATATGAATGGAGTGAAGAGGATCTTTAGACATTTGAAGGGAAGACCAGATCTAGGAATACGATATCCAAAGAATCAGACCTTTTATCTAACTTCCTACATAGATAGTGACTATGATGGGTGCAATATGAGCAGGAAGTCTACTTCTGGAGGTTGTCAATTTTTGGGAGACAGATTGGTGTCCTGGCAATGCAAGAAACAGACTACAGTGTCAATCTCAACTGTAGAAGCTAAGTATATTACTGCATCTACCTGTTGTGCACAAGTCCTCTGGATTCAGAATCAGATGATGGATTATGGTCTGAATTACTTAAACACCCCTATTTACATTGATAACACTGTTGCATCTTTTATTGTGAAGAACCTTTTGCAACATTCCAAGACAAAGCACATTGAAATCTGACATCATTTTATAAGAGATTGTAGTGAAAAAGGTTTAATTGAGGTAAAAAGGGTTGATACAAGTGATATTTTGGTTGACCTATTCACAACACCACTTGATAGAACCAGGTTCAACTTTCTTCTGAAAGCCCTGGGGAAGAACAACTCTAATGAAGTCTGATTCATGATATGTGCTAGTTGTGCAAACTGGCCATCTTTTCAAAGTTTCAATAAATGTTGTGTGCCTCTGTGTGCTAATTGACTATTGTGATAGAGGATTTAAGTAACTGTTGTGTTTGAATATAATTCTTTTTGTTGTTCAATGATGAGTACTTAATTGATTAACTGTTAATCCTAGGTATTTTTGATTCTTAGGAAAATGATTAGTGAATGTGTTTGATATCTAGATAAGTACCTGATTTGATCTGTTTAAATGAATGCTTGTATGATATCTTGATTATGTGTTTTATCTGATGTGATATTGTTACGGTTTGTTTGACTATGCATTTTGTGAAGTATGCCTGTTTTGATGATTTCATTGTTGATTATGATTTGCATATGTTAATCTTGTAGTTGTGTCAAAATGTGCTTTTGGGTTAAAAAGGTATGCTCAAATGAAAAATTTTAAGAAAACTTTTGAACAAAACAATTTTGATAAAACAAGAGCAAGTTGTTTAATGGTGAAGAGATATGATATTACTATTCAGTTCAAAGCTTTATAGAAGATTAAAAAAAGGGATTTTCAATGAAAAGTCTCAAAAGAGTTACTTTTGCTTAAAATTATGCCATTTGCTTAAGTTGGAAGGACATATACTTGTATATGTTTGGTCCTGACATATATTTTCATAATGAAAGGATAACCATTAACCTAAAGACTAAGAGCATTAGGGGCAATAGTGATGTTTTTTTATTCTTTCACTTAAAATTATGTCAATAACTCTAAGTTGAAAGGACATGTATTCTCTTATATGTTTGGTCATGTTAACCATTTGTGAATAAACATAATAGCCATTTACATAAAAACTAAGAGTAATTGGGGTGTCTGAATTTTGAATTGGGAAATGATAGTACATTGACTGTTTAGCCATATGGATTTAATAGGCTAAAAAGACACTTAGTACAGTCATTGACATGTATGGTTGCTTTCCTATGATGTGTAAAATCTAAGGTGATATAAATATAAAGAAACTGCTAAACTTAATGTGGAGTCACATTGTTGTCTCTACATGTTCTAAGATACATCTTTCCAAATGATAGGCAGAAAAGTGAATATCCAGTCATACACGAGCCCATTGGTATTTGGTCACAAAAAAATGAAATATCTTATTCGAAAATGACAAAGAACAAATGTGAACCACATTATTTCAAATATTTACTCAACACAAAAGTTGATAAGTGTTCACAAATTTTTATAAAGAAAAATGCAAACATGAGGGTTAATTATAGAACTACAAGGGTGGAGGCAATCATATAAGTCCTTTAAACATTCCGAATGAAAGGCATGTAAGTCCAACTTGTGTGGCCTATAAGTCCAACGTTTAACCTCACATATGTTTTTAAAACTAGAAAAGAAATATCAAAATCTTTAAACTGTTCTGTTATTAAAATTTTTTTTAACCATATATCCGGGGATCGGAGTCAATTCGGGGTGATCTGGAGAAAACCAAATAAGCCTTGAGAATAGATATGGAGCATCAGAAAACAATATGTGTTATCCATTTAGTCTTAAGCATCTTAAATGAACCTTAATCATATCACCAAAGAAATGAAATTCATGCTAAGTCTAGACCTGCTGTTAACCTGTCTAAATTGTCATCATAAGGCTGAGGATGAAGTATTGAGAAGCTACTTAGTCAATATGATCCCATGATTGAGATCTTTTTCGAAAAAAAAGGAAAGAAACTTTTTTGAAAGGAATGATAACTGAATATGATCTCTAAATGCACCATTTGCTCTTAAAACAATGATTTTTAATGTTAAAGATGGTTGATATTTGCTTTAAGTCAAAAAGTGTTGCATTTTACCTTCTAAAGGTTTGAATATGTATTTTAGGGTAAGGTTTAATGTTTTCAACCTTTCCGAGCACACTTAGATGTTGTTTGTCTAAGTTTATCAATTTCGGGCATGCTTTGATATTTTACATAATTTCGGATAGACTTGACTGTTTTTAGTTGAAGTTTAACCCTTTCGAGCATACTTGGAATTTGAATATGTTATTTCTAGCAAGCTTTTATATAGTTCGTACTGTTTAGCATACTATACGACTTTTGTTCAGAAGTACAAATGTTTACTAGCAAGCTATTCAATATGTTACTGTTCACTAGTAAGCTTTGTTGAATTCTAAACTTTCTAGCAAACTTAACTTTTTATAGGTTGTTTAAGTCATACTAGTATGCTTTTTGATTGAATGTTACTTCTAGAAAGCTTTATATGATTTCAGACTTTATAGCATACTTAGGTATTTGTTTTACTTATTGAACTCATTCTAGCAAGCTATATGTTGTTTGTGAATATGATCCTTTGAAATTACAAGTGTTTTTCGGGCAAACTTTGTTTCCCGGGCACACTTTGAAACTTTCAAATGTTCTCTTAACATATTTGGTAATTTCAAAAATTTGCTTTTTGGGTACACTTTGTGTTTAGATCTCCTCTCTAGCACACTTTCTATTCTAGAAATCTTTCAAGCATACTTTACTTCAAAGTATACTTGACTGAATATTTGGGAAGTATTTGACTGTTTCGGGTAAGGTTCGTTATAGGATCAGTTATTCGAGCAAGGTTTGTAATTAGGAGTAAGTCTAAGTTGTTTTTTTGGGTATCTTAATTGATTCCTAGAGAGGTTGCCTATTTGATATTTTATACTTGATTATTTGTCTTGTGATTCATTTCTCGAGCAATCTAGTATTTCGAGTAAGGTTCCTCCATTTTATTTACTTAGCTTTATTTCTAAAATCACTTATAATCTTTAATGGAACGAGAAAGCTTTTAGGAAAGTGGAAGGTACCAAGCAAGACTTGTGAATAAATACTTTTCCGAGCAAGGTTTGGTAAATAAACTTTATCGAGAAAGGTTTTAAATGTGAATGTATTTAAATGGATAATGGTACTATTTGACAGCTATTTACACACTAACTGACAAAATGCATTTAAAACCCACTTTCAAAAGATATACAAGAGGGAGTTAAAGAAAATTTTACCACTTTTCTCTCTCACCTTCCACTCTCTTACTCTCGTTTAAGAAACTCAACCGCCTTATTTCAATCATCTAAATTTCCTAACACTAATTTATCAGCCCACTCAATCCCACTCGGTGAGCAACAATTAGGTGTTTTCTGACAACGATTAAGTGATAATAGGCATTTAATATTCATTTGTACTAACTCTCTGTTTCTTGTGTAGGTTATAAATTTGTCGAAGCTCAGGTTCTTAAATAAATTTCTTCTTATCTTCTTCAAATTATAACCAAAAACATCTTAAAGCTATGAGCATTATGACTAATTTTTACTTTGAATGTGTTTATTTGTTTGTGACGAACCGGCATACCCATTTGAGCACAAGCACAACATGTGTGCTTTGCTACAAGTTACTTCAGACAATTAGGAGGTGGCTGATATGATATGGTGGCTCGAAAGATCGAATATACGCTTTGCCCTAACAGAGTGCCCGGTGCTGTATAGAAATCATTTGCTAGATTTCTGGCACTTAGCCAAGTTATACATGATATAAATGGTAGGCGTATAGAAGCTACTGTGGTAAGGCAGGAAATTTGTATAATTGAAAGATTAATCAGAACCTGCTTGCAATTGCACGATGATGATCACAATCCGGTTCATTTTACAACTGATCATCTGCTGAAGATTTTTGTGCAAACTATGGGATATCAAGGAGATGTAAAGGATGCACAATTCCAGAAGGGAATGTTCCCAAACCTATATAGGTTCTTGATTCACCATATCATTCAGGGATTTGCCCCGAGAAAGGGATCTTGGACTCTCATGAGTTGAGACTTAGAAAATGCAAATGTTGCCATAGTTTATGATATGCCATTCAATTTTTCAAAGATTATTTTTGAAAGGATGGTCAGCATATTGAGGAAGCCGAATAAAGAAAAATTCCTAGCATATCCCAGATTTCTGCAAAATCATTTTTAATCATGAGTTACAAGGTTTACCCACAACGGGTACAACACATGTATTGCAGAATCCAAATACTTACAAACGGATTGCTAATCTGGCAAGCATAAGCAGATTCAATCCAAATTCTGAGTTTGATATGTTACCATGGTTAATTAACCATGATGCTGAAATTATGCCAGTTCCTGAGTTAACCTCAGAGGGGGAGCTGGAGGAGTTTTTGTTAATGATGCACATATTCAGGGGGGCAAGATCTGCCTTTACCCGCAACACCACCAACACCTTTACCAACACCACCAATCACACCACCTTTACCACCACAACCAGACACACATATACCATCCCCACCAACCTCACCACTAATCCAAAGCCCACCTGAAACATTAAACCAAACACCACCTCAAACTATTAACATAACTACATCACAGCCTCTAACCCAAACCCAACCCATTACCCAAGACCTAACCCAGCCAACACATGAACCATATATTCCACAATCACTTCCAACTCACTTACAAATTTTCTCACCCACACCAGCTCAATCACCAACACATTCCTAGACATCAGACCAACCATTTCAACCCACATTCAGAATAATTCATTCTAGTACAAACTATCAACCCTTTGCCCTCAACCAGCCAAAACATAACTGAAAGCCCTAGCCCTCCTACTGACCCAATTCAATCACAATCCCAAACCATAAACCTACCAACTGATACAACTCAATCTTTACCTGATCCTTTCTCTGACTCACCACCTAATACCTCTCCCCGTGGTAATTATGTTTTCAAAAGAAATTTTGATTTGATATGTGAACATTTGGAGTTGAGAGGAGAAAATGCTGAGTTGAGAAAAGAAAATGGTGACTTAAAGAATAGCTGGCCCAACTCTTCTAAAAATTCAAACCCTTGAGGCAGAGGTTAAGAAGACTTCAGCTGCCCCAAAATAGGGGGAGTATAAATGTGTTGCCACTGTTGCTGATGAGGTTCATGATGAAGAGATGGTGGATATGATAGTGGAGAATGTGGCAGATGAGGTAGATGGACTTAAAAGTATCTCAAATGTATATGGAGATAATGAGAATGAGGAGGATAGTGGTGAAAGAATGATTTTTGAAGAAGACTATGAAGGTGTTGAATATGATGGTAATGAATAGAATTATGATGTGAATAATGAAGTCTTGAATACTCTTCATGGATACTTTTATGATGATCTGTTAGGGAAAGAAAGAGAGATTGAGGCTGAGATGGAAAATCAAACAACTGATAATATGGTAACACAGAAGCAATGATAACTGATGTTGTGACTACTGAAGTTATGACTGATGTCATAGCCATAGATGTGATGTCTGATGTTGTGATGGATGAGGATGCTGCAACTGAAGAATTAATTCTCACTGAACAAGAAAATAATGAAGAAAGTTCCTAGAGGGTTGAGCATGAAAAGGAAATGGATGATTTATCTGAGGATATTGATAACTTTCCCTCTGAAATAGAAGAAGAAAAGAAAAGAAGATTGGGGAAGGGGAAAGCAATTGCTAATGAAGAAGAAGAACCTGTTGTTACACAGGAAGTGAATGTTGAGGATGAGGCAGAAGATGAAAATGTTGAAGCTGCAAAAAGACTTGAGAAAGTTATAAAAGAAACTGAGGAAAGGGAATATATTGCCAAACCTTAATTGCAGAAAAGTTGAAAGAGCAAGAGGACTTGATTGCTCAAGCCAACATTGCCAAAACTTTAAGTCAAGAAGGAGATATGGATCAGGAGGTTGTTGAAATGTTGACATATATGAAATGAGCTGAAGAGGTGGATAACTCATTGGCTATGGTCTTGAGTGTATTCAGTGAACCTCATAATAAACCTGAGAAGGGTGCTGAAAATGAAAAATTTTTCAAACAGGGGGGAGACTGAGGATACAGTAAAAAAATTGCTGAAAAAGGCTTCAAAAATACACGAGGAGTTTACATCCAAAGTAAACAGGTTTGAAAAGACTTATACTAGAAAGAGGAAGGCCGGTGAACAGACTGATAGAGAGAAGTCAGCAAAAAGGGCTAGATGGGATGATGAAAATGAATATTTTGTTGAAAGTCCTGAGGAGCAGGAAAGACCTTTGAGGCCTGCTCCAATTTAGATGATAAGGCCGGAGGATATTCCTGAGGATGTACCAAATCCAGAAGAACCGAAAATTGATGTTGCAGATGAGTCTACTGAAAAAGAAGACATTACTAAAGAAGATAACTCTAATGATAATAATGATGATGATTAGGGTAAAACTGCTGAAAATTTAATATCTTGTCGCCCCAAGTTGAAATGACTGCTGAGCAAAGGATAAATATTCAACATTGTTTTGATGAGGCACTCGGGAATAATCCATTAGTGATCAAGTTCATCAGACTTGGTTATAAATTTGAAAGATTGGCTCCAAAAATTGATTGATAAAGAAGATGATGAGATAAGGAAAAGACTTCAAAAGAAGAATGTTGACTCTATGAAGTAAGAGAGTATTTAAGAAAACGTGGTTTGAATAAGAAGGATTTAAGCAGGATGAGTTTCCATGATTGGAGAGATAGTATAACACAACAAGGGAAACTATTGAGAAAGAAGAGAAGGAAAGATTAGTAAGAGAATCAAAGCTGAAAGAAATAGTAAAGGAGGTAAGGAAAAAGTATAGAGGAAAGTGTGGATATTTGAGTGACAGAGGTATGGCGCCTGAGCTTGTTGATGGCTTACCAAAGGCAGTGGTTGATTCTCACTTTAATAGACTATTAAAGAAAGATCTATCAAAGAAAGATCAACCTTAAACTTCTGTAAAGAAGCGAAGGATTATGACTCTAAGAGAAAAGAAAAGCGCTGAAAATGAAAAGGATGATTTGGAAAGAGCAAAATCCCAAGACACTCCTATTCCTGTGGAAGCCAAACGTTAACATGATGAACACAGAGAACCATGGGAAGATGAAGAGATGATTAAGTTATTGAAAGAAGTAATGAAGAACAAGGGTATGAAAGGAAATATGTTTGACATGCTGGGAAAGGCACAGTTGAAAGAATTATTTTATGAACAAAAAGCTGAATGGGAGAAGCTACTAACAGAAGATTTGAATCCCAAAAGCTTTGTAGTTGGTCGATTTGTACCAGCTGGTGAGCTAGGCGATGAAAAGATTATGGATATGATTGGTAGATTATTCAGGGGTGGAGGTGAAAACCTAGTAGACCTGTTTAGATTTCCAGCTGAATTGGTAGTTGAGATCTACAAAAAGAGATTTGGAGCAGTAGGGGCCACTAAACCAATAAAGTCCATTCCAACAAGGCTCTCTGCTTCAAGGAGACACACCTCAACAACCAGAAGTGAGCCAAGAAGATCTGGAACTCAAAGAGAAGAAAGGCCACAAACTGATGTGGACTTACCAATGACACTCTTCTATGACTCTGTCTCTAATATTTTGAAAGTGACAATGCAAAGCAGAGAACTAAGTGAGATTATCTTCAAAGATGACTTTGCTGATTACAAGAGAGAACAGCTTGAGATAATGGCCAATCTTGACTTGTATGACTATCATGATAGAAAGAAGATGGCAGGAAGACAACAAACTGAGTTGTCAAAATATTTGAAGAGTGATGTTGAGAAGAACTTTCCTCTGTTGGATCAAAGAAAGAAGTGGGAGCTGACTAAGAAGGAAAATAACAGAAGAGCCAAGCGCATAAGTAATTGGCTACCTTTCAAAAGTCAGAAACAAGAACCCATTGTCCAACATGAATACTTGCATCAATAAGAGGAGACGCATGACAAGACCCAACCACGAGGTGCAGAAGAATGGTAGAATTGCTCAAATTGACTACAACAGTAAAGAAGACCACTACATTCTTCGCAACTCCGATGGACTGATTTTGGGTATAATCAGGACTGATGATCTGACCTTTATACACAAGGAAGATTTGAGGGACATAATAGAAATGACAATACCTGAGAATCACCCTCATCATCAAATATTGTCTATTTTCAAGCAAAGGGCAGGATGAGTGATAGTTGATCGAAGCCAAGCAGCCCACAACGCAAGGAGATGAAGACATTGTTTAGAATTAGAGTTTGCTTTGTAATGTCCACTGGATAGAATTTTCATCTATGTAATCTGTTAATTTTTTATATGTAATTTGATTTGATTTGATATGTATTTTGACTAAGGGTATGTAACCTTAGAGGTGTTTTAGGACAACTAGGGTGTACCAATCAAGGGGGAGATTAATGAGTCACAGATTTGACATGATATGACTTAAAGAGAGATTGGAATCTTCTCAACACTCCTCAGATATGGTTAAGTATAGAAACCGAGCACACTTGGACCTCCTAGCGAGGTTTTTCTTGTCCTAGCAAGATATTTTGCCTTTCAGGCAAGGTTATCCTCTTAAAGTCTTTTTTAGTATCAATCCGAGCAAGGTTCACTATGTCTAGCAAGGTTGTTCTTCAAAGCCAAGCAAGGTTTGCTTCCTAGCAATCCCTTGACTAAACCAAGCTTATGAAGCCAAGTATTTGGAAGATCTAGCAAGGTTTCATTAATAAACAGTAGTCCGAGCATGCTTGAAGAAATTTGATCAAGAAATACTAAGTACTTTCTCTAGCAAGGTTCAACCCCGAGCAAGCTATAGTGCTACCAGCACAGTTCAACCAATGTTACTAGCACGCTTGGATTAGCTTAATAAGTTATCTTTTGACAAAGGGTTGAAGGAATTCATGAAGAACAAGTTTGCTCGTTAGATCATATCAGGCAAAGTTTGCTATGGTCAAGAAGATTGAAGTCTGCTAGGTGAGTATTTTCTAATGAAAATACTCTAAGTAATGTGTACCCGGAGAACTGTTTACCAGCACACTTTAATGTTACCACCTACTCGAAGAAGACAAAAGGCACAAAGCGTACCTAGAAGACCTGTTTTTACACTTAGTATGTTTCTGAATATGTAATATGATTATGTTTCCAATTCTATCATTAGGGTTTGTAGAATGAATGACAGCTGTCAGGTGGTGGCAGGTCTATAAATAGAATAATTTAGGGCACACCTACCATGGATTTGCTACTTTACAATTTTCAGACCTACTGAATATTCCTGATTTGAGTGTGACGGTTGTCCTAGATTAGTACGAAAATACATTCCTTACAAGAAACCCTAATCGATTTACATTTGTATGAAAACCTTCTATAAATGAAAATCTTTTGAGTGATTGTTTGTGTTTGTAGCATTTATTATCTTTAAGCAACAAATAGTATTTGTTAGTGATTCCGCCGTTAACAAATCTGTATTCTTACCCTACATAGCAACGTCACCAACCTTCTTGTCGACACATTTATTGTGTGGGTTGTGACATTTATTCGGGACCGACAGAGTCCTATAATTCTTTTGTAGCAAAGAATCTGATTCATACAAGTGTGGTTCAAGAAGACCTGGAACAAATAGATGCTGATGACTTATAAGAGATAGATCTGAAGTGGTAGGCTACAATGCTAGCTGTGAGAAGTAAAAGGTTGTATAGCAGAACTGGGAGATCTTTAGTTTCAGGACCAAATGATAGAATTGGATTTGACAAATCCAGGCTATTTGCTACAACTAGCAATTACCAGGACACTTTGCAAGAGAATGCAATCAGCCAAGGCAATTTCAGAACAACAATCAACAAGGAAATCAGTTTCAATATCAAAATCAGAATCATAATCAGGGTCCACAGAAAATTTCAACAACTACCACAACCATCAACAACATAATTATCACAAGTAATCCCACAACAACAACCCTTTCAAAGAAACCAACAAAATCGTCCATAAGCTCCTACAAATAAAAATAGAAACAATCCTAACTAACCAACAAACCAATGAAATGTTGCATTAGCTCTGAAACCATAACAAGAAGGTGGATTTGACTGGAGCAATCATGCTGATGACATTGAAAAGCCAAATGTGGCATTCATGGCTAAAATAGACAGTGAAGCTGAATCCTCTTCATCTCAGGTACATTCATATCACTCAAAACTTGAATTACTTGAAATGAATGAATAATTGAGAATGACAGTTGGAAAGTTACAAAGTGAATGCTTTAAGAAACAAAGCATGATTAATGTTAGAGATAAATGACTTGACTTATGAGGAAAGGATTAAGCGTCTAGAACAGGATTGTATAGATAGATATATGATTCAATACAAATATGTCACTAAAATAGAAGTGTTGAAGAAAATGTAAATGGATGAAAATTGAAGAATACTCAACTTCAAGTTGAAAATGATTTTCTTTAGATTTAGTTTCAACTGGGAATATTTGTGGGAAATTGAACAAGATCAAGGAGGAAGATAAGTACAAGGTTGTTCCTCCACCCTTCAATGACAATTACTCATTGAAAGTTGATAAGGAAAAGGGAAATGCCTACCTTGATCAGTTTAGAGAAGTGTTCAAAGAAAATTAAGATTTCATTGAAAATTATAAGTTGGTTGAAGGTGATGACAAAGGTGAGTTTGTGATGAAAGAAGAAGTGAAATATGAGAAGTGTGCTGAGATATATGTTGGTGTGCAAGTGTCTGAAGATGATTTTGATGATGACTATTTGAATAGAGATGACCTGAGTGTTTCAAGTGACAAAAATTTTAGAAATGAAAGCTTAAAGAGAGAAAAGAATGGCAAAAGGAGCCAAAGAACAAGATCCCTTTGTTGCCAAAGATAACTCCTAAGATGAGAAGGCATCATGAATAAGATGATAAGGGAACATCAATCTTTTGATATATGTGGTGGTATAAAAGTAAAGAAAATCAATGAAAGATCAGCTTACAAAGTTCCACAAAGAAGGGAAAATGTCAAAGAAAACATGAAAATAGAAGAAACCAAGAAGAATGATGATATTTTCATTCTCGTTTACCCTATTTTCTCAAATGAAGAGTAATTTGATATCGGGATAGTGGAAAGTATGGAAGAATATGAAAGAAGAAAATCAAGGTACAGAGGAAACACAGATGATGAACCAATCAATATGGAAAGGATAATATTTTTCAAGAGTTTAGTTGAAAGAAAATACATAAAAATTGAGGAATTTGTACCTTTCTAAGTTGACTATGATGGTCTGAAAACTTAAAGGACTATTGGAGTTGATCCCCCAAGACCAAGTGAAAGATTCAAGGATGGGAAGTCAAGTGAAAGCTTCAAAGGAAAATTGTGGTGCAAACATTGTAATGAATATGGACATCACACTAATTCTTGTCATGAAAGGTTTACCTTCAAACCAATTCATGTTCCAAATTCAACAAAGTTTGGACAAGACTTTGGTTTTTACAAAAAAAAGTACGATGAATATTTGGGCAAGGGTAAGAAGTTATCTGATGATACTGTGAACAGTGTTGAAGCCAGGAGTGAGAAGAGAAATGAAACTATTGACAAGGAAGAGAAGAAGAATTTCATTCAACAAGAGAAGAAGAAGGCTCCAATGGCCAAACAACCTATCAGAATTAAACCTGAGAAGGCTGTTAAATATGTGAAATTAGTTAACCATGGAAAGTCAACAGAATGTGAAGAGAAAGTTAAAAGGAGGTTTTCAAGAGAAAGAAATCAACATAATTGAATGGTGATGAAAAATTTCTATTAAAGCATGGCTTTGAGCCACAAGGATTTATGTGGAAAACCAGAAGACTCAAGTGACATATGAAACATTAGTAACAAGTGTAAATAGAGAGTTTGTCATTGAAGAATGCCAGAGCATAGCTCCATATGTGGGAATATCATATGAATTGGTTATGATTCAGATGGTTTTGATGAATAATGTGAAATTGTTTATGAGGATCCCAAACCCAATGCAACATTTGTTCATCTTGTTGATGATTTGCAAGCTGATCCAACTTGTATTTCATCACTTAACTGATTATCTTTCCTTGATTTGTGTAGGAACAGTCCACACCAATCAATGATGTATGGTATATATGGACAGTGGATGTTCTTGGAACATGACATGTGACAAGAAGTTACTGGTGAATTATGAGGAAAAGTTTGAAGGACAAGTTGCATTTGGGAGTGATGAGAATTGAGGGGAAATTGTGGGGAAAGGCATTGTGTCTAATGGAAAGGTTTCATTTCATAATGTGTTTTATGTGGAAGGATTACAATATAACCTTTTGAGCATATCACAAATGTGTGATAAAGGTTATAAGGTTGGTTTTGATGATTCTTACTATTTCATCCTCAAACCTGAGTTTGTAATCACTCCTGATATGATTATGATGATGGCTTCTAGAAATGGGAACTTGTATATTGAGAATGAAAATGAAAATGAAACAAAATTGTGGCACATAAAGCTTTGTCATGTTAACTTAAAGAACATGAACAAACTTGTTAAAGGTGAACATGTAATTTGTTACCAACAAGGGAGTTTAAGCTAGACGACAAATGCATTTCATGTTGAAAGGGAAAGCAACACAAATCATCACACAAAGCAAAGATTTTAAACTTAATTGAACAAGTACTGGAAATGCTTCATACGGATCTTTTTAGTCCAGTGAGTGTTCCTAGTATACGGTAGAAAAGATATTGCTTGGTGATCATTGACGATTTTTCAAGATACACTTGGGTTTATTTTCGGAAATCCAAGGATGAAGATGCTGAGTTGATTGAAGGATGTGTGACAAGGATTGAGAACCAACTGGATGTAAGGGTGAAGGTTATGAGAAATGACAATGGTACTGAGTTCAAGAATGGGGTGATGGCTTAATTCTTTCTTGCAAAAGGAATTCTTCAACAATTAAGTGCACCTAGAACTCCTGAACAAAATGGGGTTGCAGAAAGATGAAACAGAACACTTATTGAAGCTGCAAGAACCATGTTAGCAGATGCTTATCTGCCTGTTACCTTTTGGGCAAAAGCTATCAATACTTCTTGTTATGTTCAGAACAAAGTTCTTCTCAACAAAAGTGATGACAATACTCCCTATGAGATTTTGTTAAATAGAAAACCCTACATCATGTTTTCAAGCCTTTTGGATGAAAATGCTCACTGTTGAATACCAAAGACTATCTGAACAAGTTTCAATCAAAATCTTTAGATTGTTTCTTGGTTAGATACTCCACACATTCAAAAGCCTATAGAGTATATGTGAAAGATAATTTGAGTGTGATTGAATCTTCTTATGTGAATTTCAATGAAAACCAATTTAATACAGTGGATGGAGCATCCTGGCTATCTGATTTTAAAAAGTTAATCAAGTCATTCAAGATTTATCTTCAAATCTTTGTACAGAACAAGTGTCCGTAGAGAAAATTTAGAAAAGAAGGTTAATTGGACAAATTATGGTTCAAGGTTGCTGATAGAAATGTTGAATATTCATTTGACAAGAATGCTTCTGATATTGAATCAGAAAATGAGCAAAATGACAATCTTGAGCAATCACCTGTTCAAGAAAGTCCTATCATGGATGATGTGCAAACTGACAATCAAAATGATCCAGCGCAAATTGATGATCAATATATAATCAAGAACAAACTGAAAGACAACCAAATTTTGAAACCTTGTTTGAATGTTTGAATATTGGAAATGACATTGCTTCAACATCAAAGCAAAATGATGAAGAAGATGCAGAAATGAACAATGAAACATTTGATTTGGTCAATGAGGAACCTGATATCAATGATACAAATCTTGATTCAAATATTTCTTTAGATCAAGTTATGCAAAGTTCCTATGTTGAAAGAGATCATCCACCTGAAAAACATCATTAGAGATATTCATGAAAGAGTTACAAGAAGTGCATCTGAATCTGCAAACATTTGTTTGTACACCTGCTTCCTATCCCAAATTGAACCCAAGAGCATAGTTCAAGGTTTAAAGGACAATAGTTGGGTGGAAGCAATACAAGAGGAGTTGGCTCAATTAAAAAATCTGCAAGTGTGGGAACTTGTAGATAAGACAAGAAATAAATATGCTATTGGCACCAAATGGTTTTTCAGAAACAAAAGGGATGAGAGAGGGATTGTAATGAAGAATAAAGCGAGACAAGTTGCACTATGATGCTTAACTGAAGATGGAATTGATTTTGAGGAGGTTTTTGCACCAATGGAAAGGCTAGAAGCAATCAGAATCTTGTTAGTTTATGCTGCTTCAAATAACATAAGAGTTTTTCAACTGGATGTTAAATCTGCTTTCTTGAATGAAAAAATTGAAGAGGAGGTGTATGTCACTCAACCTCCAGGTTTTGAGAATCCTGACTTTCCAAATAGAGTCTATAAGTTGAGCAAAGCTCTATATGGACTACATCAAGCACCAAGAGTTTGGTATGATGAGTTGTCAAACCACCTACTTGTTAATGGATTTCAAAGGGGAGCCTCTTCTACAAAAAAAAGGAAGAGGTTTACTCCTGCTTCAAGTTTATGTTGATGATATCATCTTTGGATCTACGAATCACAGATGTGTTTGGAGATTGAGGAAGTTATGAAGTCAAAATACTGCATGAGCTCAATGGGAGAGATGAATTTTTTTCTTGGTTTGAAAGTTCAGCAAAAGAAGGATGGAATATTCATTTGTCAATCAAAGTATGTGAAAGACATTTTGAACAAGTTCAAATGTCAAGACTTGAAGACTGCTTCTACTCCAATGGACACCCATGAAAAATTGATAGCTGATAAAAAGGGGGAGCCTGTTGATGAACATGAATACAAATCAAATATTGGATCACTAATGTACCTGACTGTTTCAAGGCCAAACATTATGTTTGCTATTTGTGTGTGTGTAAGATTCCAATCAAGTCCAAAAGTGTCTCACATGACTGTTGTGAAGAGGATTTTTAGATAATTGAAAGGAAAACCTGATTTAAGGATATGGTACCGAAAGAACCATGCTTTTGATCTAATTGCCTACACTGATAGTGACTATGATAGCTGCAACATGAGTAGGAAGTCTACATATGGGGAATGTGAATTTTTGGGAGACAGATTAGTGTCATGGCAATGCAAGAAGCAAACTACTTTGTCAATATCAACTGCTGAAGCTGAGTACATTGCTGCATCTGCCTATTGTGCACAAGTCCTTTGGATTCAGAATCAACTGCTGGACTATGGTTTGAATTACTTGAATACTCCTATATTGATTGACAATACTGTAGCTTTATTCATAGTTAAGAACCCAGTCCAATACTCCAAGTCCAAGCACATTGAAATTAGAAATCATTTCATTAGAGACTGTAATGAAAAAGGTCTAATTGAAATGAAAAGAGTTGACAGTAGTGACAACTTGGCTGACTTGTTCACCAAGCCACTAGAAAGAACTAGATTTCACTTTCTTTTGAAAGCGTTAGGAATGATCAACTCTGATTAAGTCTGATTGATGATTTGTGCTTTCTATGCTAACTGACTATCTTTAGAAAGGTCTTGATGAGTGAGTTTTCATTTGATGTGTGAATATGTGTCTATGATTAACTGTTATGTGCTTTAAATGAACATCTGTGTGACTTAGGTGTATATGATGCTTAGGTTTAAATTCTGTGAATATGTGTGATATCATAATAAATGTGTCTGAATATGATCAGAAATGATGAATCTCTGTGCTTATTTGATATTTCTGAATATGTGGATAATCTGGTGTGATGATGTGTTTATATAAAATAGGGTTTGCATAATCAGTCTTGAAGGTACATTATGTTAAATCTGCTTGTGTTAATTCATGTCATTCATGTTATGATTGTTCTTGAATATGTTACTGGTTGCTTGTGTCAAAGTATGTTTTTGTGTTAAAATTTCATTCTCAAAGGAATATTTTACAAGAAAACTTTTCAAAAAATATTTTTAACAAACAGAGCAAGTTAATGGTGTTGAGATATGATAAGATTATTCATTTCAAAGCTTTGTAGAAGCTTAAAGATTCTCAATGAAAATTGATCCAACCTTTGGGAAATGATAGTAGATTGATTATTTATGCCAGTCGTATAGATTTAATAGGCTAAAAAGACTCTTAGTGCAGCCATTAATAAGTATTACTTTCCTTGATGTGTAAAAACTGAGGTGAAATAAACATAATGAAAATGCTAAGCTTAACGTGAAGATACATTGTTGAATATGCATGTTTCAAGATAAATCTCTCCGAATGATTGGCTGAAAAGTGATTACCCAATCATACACGAGTCTGTTGGTATTTGGTCACTGAAATTGAAACATCTTATGTATATGACAAAGAACACATGTGAGCAAAAAATTTATTAATCAACCAAAAGTTGAAATGTTCACAAAATTTGAAAGAAACGCAAATATGAGGGTTAATTATAGAACTACAGAGGTGGGGCATCACTATAAGTCCAAAACACCTTGAATGGATGGCTAGTAAGTCCGTATTTCTTGGCATGTAAGTCCAACGTTCAAACTCAATATGTTTGAAAAATTAAAAAGAAAAATCCATTAGAAAATTTAAATGTTATGTCATAAAGTATTTTGACAAAATATCAGGGGGTTGAAGTCAATTTGGGGTGATCTAGGGAAGCCAAATAAGCTTTGAGAAGAGATATGGGACATCATGGTGCAATAAGTGTTATCCATTTTTGTATTATGCAAACTAATTGAACCTTGAGCATATCACTAATATGTAATGAAATTCATGCTAACTCTAGACATGTTATTAACCTGCCTGATCTGTCATAATGATGCTAAGAATGAAGCATTGAAAGGTGACTTTATCAATATGATCCTATGTTGAGAGTTGTTCATAAAGGAGAAAAAGATTTGGAAGTAAATAACTGAAATTTGATCTCATTATGCACCATTTGCTCTTAAACATTGAATCTTTATGATTAAATTGTTTGAAATATGGTTTAAGTCAAAAAGAGTTTCATTTTACATTGAATATGTCTAAATATGTTATTTCAAGTAAGCTTTGATGTTTTAAAACTTTTAAGCAAACTTATGTGTTTTGATTTGAAGTTTAACTCGTTCGAGCAAACTTGATACTTATTTGTACTTAAGAGATTTATTCATGTATTATCAAGTACGCTTTGATAATTTTATACTTTCGAGTAAACTTGGATGTTCAGAAAGTTTTCTTTGTCAAGCACACTTGATGATTATGTGATACTTGTATGAATATGCTTTAAATATCTATTTCGAGTAAACTTGGGTGTTTTATTTGAAATTTGTGTTTGTCAAGCATACTTCATAGTTTTGGATTTAGATACATGTTATTTTCTGAAATTCCAAGTGTTTCCGAGTAAACTTTGTTTATCGAGCAAACTTCATCTTTAGAGACACTAGTCTATTAATATAATATTCCAAGTGTTCTCCAAGCATTCTTAGTTATTTCAGAAAATTTCAACCAAACTTCACTTTTCGAGTACACTTTATGCTTAGAGCACACTTGTATAACAAAGAATAACAAGTCCTCTCTAGCACACTTTGCACTCTTGAAGTATTTTCGAGTATACTTTTCATTAAAGTACACTTGATTTAATATTTGTTAACCTTTTGCTTTTATAAGTATAATCGAGTAAGGTATGTGAAATTAAGGTATATGAGTAAGGTTGACAATTAGAGATACCTCTAAGTTATTATTTTGGATTCTTTATTGATTCGAGTAAGGTTTCCTATTTGATGTATTATACTTGATTATTTACTTTGTGATTTTTTTCTCGAGCAATACGGTATATTCGATTAAGCTTCCTTCATCTTATCCACTTAGTTTTATTTATAATTACTTTAAAATATCTGAATAAACTCTGGGATGAACAAGCTTTGAAAATGAACATTAACGAGCAAGCTTTATGCTAGTAAAATTAAAAATTAGATTTTTGGCATTAATCATGAACAAAATGACAAAATGCATTTAAAACCCACTTTCAAAAGTGTACAGCACACACTATATAGAGGGACTTAGAAAAATTTTACATTTCACCTTTCTCCATCTTTCCACTTTGCATTATTGCCTACTTGCTCATTAACCATAATTCCAATCATTTGTTCATATTCCTAACATAAACTTGTCAGCCAACTAAATCCGACTCGGTAAGCTTCAATTGATAGTTTTCCGACACTCATTTTAAAGATTTAAGGCTTTAATTTCATATCACTAACATCTCTGTTTTCTGTGTTGGTTATCAACTTGTCGAAGAACAGGTTCTTAAAAAGTAATTTGTATTTCTTCTTCAATATATGACCTATTACATGATAAAGTTGTGGACTTTAATGACTAACTTTCACTTTGAAATGTGTTTTTGTTTGTGATTGTACAGATATGGTATATCCATTTGAACAAAAGCACAATATGTGCGCGTTGCTCCAGGTCACCGATGAAAACAGACATGTGGAGCTGATGATTAGATGGATGTAGAGATCTTATCTTCGATTTTTCTTTACTGAAAGTCCAATCATTTATAGGAATCATCAATTGGATTTCTGGAATTCGGCCCAACTGGTGGATGATGTATAGAGGCCACGGTGGCGGGGCATGATATTGAAATTACAGAGAATCTTATAAGAGCCAGACTGCAACTCAATGATAATGTGGAAGCTCCTATTCATTTCTCCACAAACCGCTTATTGAGAAATTTTCAATAGACGATGGGCTGCCAGGGGGATGTCCATGAAGGACAATTCAAGAAAGGGATGTTCCCAAACTTGTACAGATTCTTAATCCACTACATTATACAAGGCTTTATACCTAGGAGGGTTACATGGACCCTGATGAGCAGGAAGATAGCGAATGCAACTGTTTCTGTTATCTACAACTAGCCTTTCAATTTCTCAAGACTTATATTTGAAGACTTGGTGACAAATTTGAGAAAAGAAAGGGAACAGAGATTCTCGGTATATCCAAGATTTCTTCAAATTATCTTCAATCTTCAATTTCCTGATTTGCCAACCTTGGGTACAACACTGTCCCTGAAAAAACCCAAATGTATACAGACGTATAGCAAGGTTGGCGGGAAAACGATATTTTGATCCAATATTGAATTTGATATTTTACCATGGTTGATTGATAATGACATGGAAATTGTGGCGGTCCCAGAATCACCAAGGGTGGCTTCTGAGGAGGAAGAAAGTGAGGATGATGAGGAAACTGATTCTGATGATGAAGGTTATGGTGGAGATGATGGCAATAATGATTGAGGTAATGATGATAATGTTGTGCATCATGTTATGGAGGATGTTGTGGAAGTTGTACCTAAGGCTCAGGGGGAGACATTAACCCAAACAATTCCAACACCACCTACCTCACCACAAAACCAACCCTTAACCCAAGACTAGATGTGGCAAATGGGTTGGGTTGGGTCGAACGAGTCATGGGTTGAAATGAGTCATGGGTCAAAACGAGTATGAGTCAAAATGAGTTTGGGTCAAAACGAGTCAATTAAAAAAAGATTTTGAAAGAAACATTGGAAACATTGCCAAGCAAACATTGCCAAGACTCTTGGTCAGAATGATCATGTTGACCAGGAAGTAATTGAGGTCTTGGTAAAGATGAAACAAGCTGAGGAGGTTGACAATACCTTAGCTTTGGTTATTAATAAGTTTGTTGAATCAGAAAACCCAACCACTGCTGAAAGTACACATGATGAACCTATCAAGCAGAAGGTACCTGACAAGGTTGGAGAACCTCTCATAACTACAGCTGCAAAAAGATGGGTGAAACAAGTTGAAGAAGACATTGAGAAAAACCCTTCTGCATGGAATTGTAAATATGATGTTAGATATTGAAAGAAGTATTCAAGAAAGGGGTCCAGATATGCTACAATCGGTGTCATCCATGATTAAACACTAGTTTGTATGACTAACACTTGATGTTGTAGGACAGATGGCTGATCAAGCACTTCCACATGAATGTCTTTTGCAAAATGTTAAAAATTTGTTGAAGCTAACTTGCTAAGAACATCGGCTGACTTGTTTTCACTTCTCTTGATGTGGATGACTTTGCAAGATGAAAATTTAAGGTCAAATCCTTTGCCTACGATAAGTATGAAGCCATCACATCATTCTTTGCCTCGTAAGTCCCATTGATCTTTCATGCGATCAGCATAGAGTTCACCCATGCTTCCAGATGTTTCACCCCAAGTTTCTTGGCTATCCGCAGGCCTGCTAGGAAAGCTTCATGCCTGCCACGTTGTTGGTACTTTTGAAGTCCAACTTTATAGCTTAAGTAAATTCATGGCCTTCGAGATTAACTAATCTGAGGCCTGTGCCTGATCCTTCATTACTTGAAGCTCCATCCGTGAACAGTGACCAAACCTGGTCTCGCTCAGGAGGGCTCGGAGTTTGCTGTTCAACCAGACACTCTTCTTCCTTGTTCTGCGGGACCTCTGTAATGAAGTCTGCCAACACTTGGCCCTTGATCGCGGGTATGGGTCTGTACTCGATCACATATTCTCCCAATTCTATGGCCTACTTTGCCAATCGTCCAGACAATTCTGGCTTGCTCAGCACATTTTTCATCTTGTACCCTGTTAGCACGTTGACGGGGTGGCCCTGGAAATATCTGCGAAGGCGTCTGGCAGCATAGACCAGTGCCAGAACCAGCTTCTCAAGCATTGAATATCTGGTTTATGGTCCTGTCAATCTTCTAATGACATAATAGATAGGTGTTTGGATATTTTTTTCTATCTGTCAGTAGCATGGCTCCAATGGCAATATCCGATGCTGATAGGTATAATGTCAAACGCTCTCCCGCAATCGGTGCTGTCAGGGTAGGCAATTCCATCAAACACTTCTTAACCTCTAAGAATGCTTTTTCTGCCCCCGCAATCCATCTGAAATGTGCTTTCTTAAGAAAGTTCCTTAGGGTTGACACAAATGGGTAAGATTTGGCCGCATGATTGGCCAGATATTTGTTCAAAGCAATAAGTCTTCTGTTGAGTGTTTGTACCTCTTTGATGGAAGAAGGTGAAGGCATGCGGGTCACTGCCTATACCTTATCTGGGTTAGCATTGAAACCCTCACCCGTGACAATTACGCCCAAGAATTTTCCTTCTTCCATCCCAAAGGAACACTTACTAGGATTGAGCTTCATCTTAATATTTCTCAGAGTCTCAAACGTTTCCCCTATGTCTCATAACATTTGATCCTCTTCAACACTCTTTGTAACCAGATCATTCATATACAATTCCAAATTTCGCCCAATCTGACCCTTAAAGGCCTCATCCATCAAACGTTGATATGTAGCACTCGCTTTTTTCGGTCCAAAGGGCATCATCTTGTAACAGAATGTGCCTTGGTCTATGAGAAATTCTATTTTATCCTCGTCATATACCGCCAAGCGGATCTGGTGATAACCCTTGTAGGCATCGAGGAAGCATTTAAACTTGAACGGGGGCTACAGCCTCGACTTTGAGATAATTTCTGGCAAAGGATAACAGTCCTTTGGGCATGATTTTTTATCCTTGAAATCTATACACATTCACCATGTTCCGTTACTATTGGGAACGATGACCGGATTAGCAACCCAAGTCTGGTATTGAATTTCTGGATGATTCCAGCTTGTAAAAGATCTTGAACTTGTTCATCATAGCTTTGGTTTGCTCAGGACCCATCTTGCGTTTCTTTTCGACAATTGGCATGATGCTGGGTTCACGCGCAGCTTGTGCTCCGCAATCCTCCGCGGGACACCAGTATTATCAGCGGGTTGCCAAGCAAAGATGTCCGTATTCTTTGTTAACAGTTTCTTCAAAAATGTCCTCACTATCTCAAAGATAGCATGCCCAATTGTTATTTTTTGGTCCGAAAACTTCTTGCACCCACTTCTCGGGCTCAGTTCTCTGAACTTGCTTTGATACCTTGCTAGGTTTCGAACTTTCCGTTGTGAAGCAGCGATGATTTATGTGGATGATTGCTACGCCAGTGCGGGTCAGAAGTCCTACTGCACCATGAGCTGTAGAGGGATTAGCATTGAAATCACCAATTGCCTCACACCCTAAGCTAATATCATGTTTTGACGTCGCCGGTAAGACCAACAATTTGACGTCTTCAGTTCTTGAATGGTTTCCATCATTGAGTGTGATAGGAAAAGAAATTACTCCTCGCGGGTGCATCACTTCACCCCCAAAACCAGACATAGGTGCATGAATTGGCTTTAGCCTCATTCATACATTATGTCCGAAGTACTTCCAGTATCAAAGAAGACATAACGTGAACGAAAATGACCTATGAGGGGAGTGATTATCAGCGGATTTTTGTTGCAAGGACATCCTTTGGTCCGCGGGAAAATTATGGGGTTCATTCTTCCACTCCTCCTCATCAAACTCTCTCCTCTTCCCTCCAATTATGTGTCCTCCTTGAATCATGTGAACATTCAAGTTTTTGACCTGTTTCTTAGGTGGGCCCTGGTTGTCCTATGAGGAAGCTTTACCAGGTCCTTGTCTTACATTTTTTACAAAGTGTCCAAGCTTTCCAGACTTGACTGCTACTTCAATTTCACCCTTCAAAGCTAAACACTCATCCGTGTTATAACCGATGTCATCATGAAACGTGCAATGTTTCTTAGGGTTGAGGAATGTTCTTATCGTGATTGGATGAGGTTTCTTGAACTTCACGTTCTCAGTGATGAGGATTTCTGAGGGAGTCTTTATCAATGGAGTCCAATTGTTGGTAACTCGCATTGAGGCACTTGTTTTGTTCTTGTTTCCTATCAGAGATCTTGCATCAAACTGCTTCGATATATCCGTGGAAGGTTGAAGCCTTGACCAAATTGACCCCTTGGCTTGTCTATTTGGCCGGAGATTCTGAAATTCCACTATTGGAGTTTGTTTTAGGCTATCAGCACCCAAGTTCTTCTCATTTCTTGCGAACAGCTTTGCCGCAGACATTATTTCGTCCCAAGTCTTAGGCATTCTGTCTCTACCAATTAATGTGCTGACCAATGCGTTACTCCGCACATTCTTGCGAAAAGCTCCCCTCAACATGTCTTCACTAATTCCACCAATATTGAGACTCCCATCGTTAAACCGAGAAATGAAGTCTTCAATAGACTCATTGTTCTGTCTAACAACGTCTAATATCTTAGAAGGATCACGGGTGTGCTTCTTTTGTTGACTAAAGTGTTGAGAGAATTTAGCCACCAGGTCGTCCCAACTCTGGATTTGCCCATCCGGCAATTTCTCAAACCATTCACGCGCTGCCCCAGTTAATGTCAATGCGAACAAGTGACACAAGTGGGGAAGTTTCCAATCGATGACTCCTCCCACAGCCACGAAGTTCAACAGATGATCACTAGGATCTGTCATCCCATTGTACTTTCCCAAATGCGTGGGAATGTTTGCATTAACTGGGAATAGAGCTGTTGGAATACGCATGATGAATTTTGACTTTTCAGCAAAAGCTACGGGACGGTATGGTTTTGTGAAGTCTTCTTCCGCATCACTGTGGTACTCAGTAACGCGAACTATCGCACACGGGCGACTAGTTCGCTCTCGTCCATGAAGTCTGCTATATCCGCTGAAATAACTGACAGCATTTGGATGGTATGTTGGATCATAACTTTCAAATTCTTCTCTGTAGGAGGGTTCACGTATGACCATTCGCGGACAGTCACTCCTCCTCCTTTCAAAATTGTCCTCAGGAACCCTCTCTGTCTGAAGCCTATGACGCATCTGACTCCTCCGCACCATTGTGAGAGGAGATAGGGACCTCCTGAGAGACTCATCATAAGCCAATGTATGAGCACGAATTCACTCTTCACGAACCATGCGCACATACTTAGCCACAACATTTTCTTGCTGGATACGTAACCAATCCTCGGGGGACTGGATTACTCCAGCTCTGGAACTACGACGGTAGAGTCTCGCCGGCTCAGAATTATCAGATCCGTCTTTTAGACCTAATTCTGTACGAGCCCGACGAGTTTCCACCGTAACACGTCCTAAGTCACATGGGGTAGGACCTCCAGGTGCTTCGACATCAGTAGTACGTCTAACAGTTACAAAAGTTTCCGTTGGCCCTTCGAGAAATTGACTCATATCATTTGAACCAACAAAAAATTAACACAGTTCTAACACAAGCATGGATGGCGCCAATGAAGAAACACAGGCCTAATCCCCTAAGGGCTTAGATCCAATGGGTCAAGTACAAACCGACTAACGATACGAGTTCAATCACCCAAAGTCTAATGACAGAAACCTACAAAACAACCACCGGGAGCTCGTTACGGAAGGACAAGAGGGGGGTCTTCCCATAACCACCCTCAGGCATGAGAATAAGTATAATTCCAGTGGAGATAAAGTAGTTAAGTATTTAGAGTAGATACTGGAGAGTGAATGTGTTACCTCATGGAGATTATGGAGTATTTATAGCCGAAAGATGTGGGAATATGATTGGCCCAGCTGTCCCTTTATAGAAGATGCCCTTGTAACTGCCTAGACATGTGTCCTCCTGTGATAGGTTGGGCTATATGGCCCATCTTCATGGTTGTAACAACCTGGACACGTGTCTATATATGATAGGACGAGATAAACCTGGCCAGCTGTCCTTCTTCTGTTAGCTGAGGGTCACGTGCTCTCCAAGAAGGGATCTTGGTTAATCTTCTAGAATGAAGTTGGGTAATCACAGTTGTCCTATGACGTTGCCTTCTAGTCATCCTTGGGGTGTAAACACTACCCTGTGGATGACTTCTGAGGGCGTCTAGATCCTCCCGCACATAGTCTCTAGGATGTATTATTGTTCTTCCTTTGTCTTTGAGTTATACGGGTTGTTTATATGTCCCGTGGGTGGCTTATGAGGGATTCCCCTCTGACCCGCGGGTTACACTTAAGGGTATTTGGGTCTTTTTGGTACCCTACCTCTATAGATCCCATTCGGTGATCTTGTAACGAATGAATCCACATTTGTTTACTATTGTTAACATATGATCACATTCGTTTATAGATTTCACACAAGACATCATTCGTTGGTTATTATAACGAATGTAGGTTCATAATTGATTACGAATGTGGATTTCAACTTGATGAATGTAGGTATTCACTTAAAGTATTATCGAATGTGTCCATTTGTTAATAATCTTTAACGAATGAGATATGTTGTCGTTCATTATTTTCAAAAGTATAAAGAATGAAAACAATGTGGTTAAAGTATATTTCTTTTAATAACTTGTTTCGTTTTTAGAGATATGGCTGATAATGTAAGAATTGAGCAAGATCAGCCTGCTGTTCATGAAGCTGAGTTTATACAACAACAACCAGAGAAACAACCTGCTCAACAAGGAGAGGCACAAGCTGTTGATATACCGTTCGATAAGAAGCACAATATTTGTGTGTTCTTAGATGAATATTTCTTCAGAAGAGCAATGTTTGGGGCTGTTATTTCTTTCTTATGGAGATCAAGGATCTACTTTTCTTTTTCTGCTGATGTACATATTCATTTTAGCATTATCCGTCCATTCCAGAATACTGCTAAATATCTATTTCGAAGTGAATCACATAGCTGCTGAAGTGCAGGGATAGAAGATTGTTATCGAAGTGGACGTGATTCGAAAGGTGTTAAGGTTTCCTGATATGATAGATAATCGATGTGAGCTTGATAAAGTATTAATCAAAGGGTTTCTTAGACAGTTGAAGTACAAAGGAGATCTGGAGAAGTCACAAAACAACAAGGAAAATCTGTGCGAACATTATAAGTATTTACTTCATGTACTTTTACATTGCCTTGGAGGACGTAAGGATGTATTCGATGAGTGCAGGATTATGCTCCAATTGGATTTCGTTTCTCTTATATTAAACAAGTCGTTCAACTTTTCCAAGATGGTGTTCTATCTCTTAAAGGAGAATGGCATTACGAGGAGGAACAAGTTCCTTATGTATCATCGATTTTTACAGTTGATCATCAATCACCTCGAGCCAAATTTGATTAAAGACCCGGAGATGTTTGAAGATTTATTGATCCTTGAATACATGAATGAAGATGCGATGAGACGAGTTAGGGATTATCGTGGTCAAACTATTCAGACAAAGCCTAACTTTAAGTGATTGATTGGGCATGAGCTTCGTTTTGATTATGTAGCTCCACCTGATTATCGTTGGATTCATGACTAGTCGGATTCTGAATGTGAAGGTGGGAACGATAGTGATTGTGATGCTATTGAATGTAAACTTAAAGGTGAAGCTATTGCAGTAGAGAAACCAGCAATGAAGAGAACTCGTAGAGGTTCGGGTGTTGAGATACAAGAACCACAACATGTTTCACCATCGGTGGTTCCTCCTAATGTATCTGCTCCACAAGCACTGGTGGTTATTACTTCTCCGAGTACCCCGATTAATATTATGATGCCATCTTTTACTAATCCGCGCTTCATGCCTATTCCAAGACCAGTGGTATCTTCGATGGCTTCATCTCCTCAAAAAATTATTTCTACAAGTCCATCTCTTCTAGCACGTATGATGCGGCGACGAAAATATGCCTTTATGTCTTTCAACAGACCCAAAGGTCTAAAGCAACCAGTTAATCCTACATTCTTTAACTTACCAGTTCAACAAGAAATCCTCCAATTGTTGAATGTGATTCATTTACAAGAGTGTCAGATGACTGCGGATAGATTATTTCAAGAGCAAATGCTAGCTGATCAGAGAAAAATGGTGAGCCATTTATCATATGTTCATCAAGAGAACCGGGAATTGCGAGCCCCGGTTACTTCTTAAGAGGGGGAGGTTGAACAATCAAGACCAGCTGATACTTCAACTTACTTGTAATGAAGACATGCTTAAGATGTTGAAGAATGATTATCAAGGTAAAGATCCAGAAGCTGGTGGTGGTGGTGATCAGGAACCAGGTGTTACTTCGACATCTGGTAGTTCTTCAACTGAGGGTGATTCTGTGAATCAGTTAGTGGTTTTTCATGATTCCACTATATGCAACCCGTGAATACCCTTGAGGTAAACATGGTGTTATTTATGGATTATAGGGGTGTTGTGATGAGCATGGTGGATGCGAATGAGATAGAAGAGGGTGAGTTTGTCGATCAATCGTTTTCGAAAGAGCAGATTGCCATCCTGCTTAATTTAAATGAAGAGGCAGTTGATGAGATGGAGAGACAAGAGGATGTGGAAGTGGAAGATAATGATGAAGTACGTTTTGATAAGTGTTCCAACTGGGAATACGTCTTATGATGATGATGATGATGATGATTATGTTGAGATGGAGGATGTGACTACTAAGGAATACCCTAAGATGTACACTCAAGCTAATAACGGTGATGATGGGATTCCGTTCTTTGCCACCGAACATTTTGAAGCAGAATAAGAGTGTTTAGAAAAATAAAGAAAATAGAAGGGGAAAATAAAGTATTCGAGGCCGAGACAATGACTTCTGATGATATGTTCAAACATAACATGCATAAAATGAACAAGATGACTGAGGTCTTGAAATATGCGAAACATGAAGATAACAAGAAGTTAAAGGCTAGAAAATCGGCATATCAAATGAAGAAGTTTGTTGCTGTGAAGACGGTGAAAGGTGATATTATTTCATGGTTGTACGACTGGGAGCTGAAGGTATGTATTGTAAAATAGGAGCATGGGATTAATTACTTCAGTCATATTGCTGACATGCTTTCGATGCGGAGATGGGATGCACGTACACTTGCCAATAGCCCTTTCATGAACTGAGGTGAAAATTAGATGGCTTTACTCCATGAGGTAAAGTATGGGTTCAAGTTTTTCAAGCCTTAGGTACCTACACGTAAATAAGTGGATGAAATAGATCCACACACCAGTTGGAGGAAGTGGGTCCTTAAATTAAAGCCGCCAAACATATTAAAGAAGGTTCCTATAAAAACGTTTCCCAAAGTATTTATAATAAGTTCAACATGTGGCATTATGATAACAAGACTAGAGAGGCTGTAATAGTATTGGGATCGGGCTTGAAAACGGAATTAATTAGGGTGATTGACTTTATGTGGCAAGCTAACCTGTCCGGGTCCGATAATGAAGTGATTTACAAGAATTGGATGAGATAGGTGGACGTCAAAGACAACGAGCAAACTATGCAATTCAAACGTGTTATTCACGTTTGTTATGCGTGTGGAATTTATAGTTGTGCGGATTGGAAGACTAGCAGATTCAAAAGGTAGAATACAAAGAGCTCGAGATGAGGGGGAGTTTGTTGGTGCACAGGTTTTGCGTCTCGGTGTTTGTGTAATGTATTATGGGATTTGAATAATTTATATAAGGGTATTTTGGTAATTGTATGTGCACATTCGCTATGTGTAAGGCACATCTGTTAGAGTAGTCAATAATGAATGTGTCCCCATGTTATTAGTGCTCATTCGTTAGGGAATGTTAACGAATGAGACTAACGTATGTGCTTATTCGTTAGGTTAGCTATTAGGGTTAAAGTATTGATAGCGAATGAGGCTCATTCGTTAGGGCATCTAACGAATGAGTTCATTGTCTATATATACCATGTAAGATTATTTTTAATTAACGATTATCGTTTTTCTCAATCTATCGTGTTTTTTTGCATGAAAATGTAAAAATATAAAAACACGTTAATTTTGAAAAATATAAAATTTGAGAAATGTCATTTGACATAAAATGGGTAATGATAGTACATTGACTTAGCGAAGCTAACACATGGCTAAACTAGACTAAAAAATGTCGTAAGCTCAACTGCATGATGTGTATGATACTTAACAGATCGTATAAAGGCTGAAAGGATATAAACCTAAATTGTTAGCCAAATCTAGTGGTATTACATCTTGATGCATAGTTAATATCTATTTTAAGTTTCAAAAAGTTTAAAGATTGCTGTGTGTACATGCGTTCATTTTGCAAAGAAATTCAGTTTATTTTTTCTTTTACTTTGCAAAGAAATTCAACTTGATTTTTTCTTTATTTTTGCTTAACTCTTGGATTCTCTACGTGTAGTAATATTGATCTGAGGGTTAAGACCTAAGTATTCTGTTTTATTTTCTTGGGGTTTCATACAAGCCTTGGACCGTCTCCAAGTATACTATAAACAAAAACGTGTGAAAGACATGTATCGAACTAGAGGTTTAGGCCCTATACACCTTCAACTTATTTTATCTTTTTATGTTGTTAAAATGGAACCTTATCTGCGTGTAGAAATACTGACCTTAATGGAAAATTTTAACTTTCTTCTTTATTATTATTTTGTTATTTTAGCATGGGTCATAACTAATCATGTTAAGAAAAGAAAATGTATACATGTGAAATTCACTGTATAAGATATACGTGTCTGATAGATGGGGTCCACATAAGATTTGTGCTTAATTGAATCTAAATACGTATCGTAAAGTTACTGAAGGATACGTATAAAGTTTAAAGTGGACAATTATATTTGCAATAATTGTTGGATTATGTGCATAATAATGTCGAAATTGATGTGTAGTTTAGAACGTTATTACTCAAGATGACTTTATGTCGCGATCTTTCACACAAAAATATGTACAGCTTATTGTATTTTGATTATAATTTGATTTTTGTTTGAATTTTTGTGAAAAATACAAAAAGATTTTTGGTGTGTTTTGATATAAATTTTGAGAAGTCAAAAATATATTGAGTGTGTTTTAGCATAAAGTTTGTAAAAGCGAAAAAGATTTTCTTTCCAATTTATTTTTTATCTTCAGACAAGTGATATACATTTTCAAATTGTTTTGCCGTGTTATTCATAAGTTTTCACCATTACACATTTCTGTTCATACAATTTTATACTCAAATGCTAAATCAAGAAAAACTTTATTATTTGTTGATGATTGTGTTGATTGACTGCAGTGATGATAGCATGATGATTATTTAATCCTTGAATCTTCTTAAGATGGTGAATTTAAGTAATGGCAGAGTATTCGAGTTAAGGGGGAGTGAAGTTGTTGATCGTGTGTACAAGTTTGATGTTGATATAGATTGGAGACGTACAGCTAATGTCAAGATGTACAGCTAAAGCGACAAAGACTAAAGCTTAACGAACTCCAGCAATTGTCAAGAGGGAGTCTGTTAGTACATGAAATGTGACAAGTGCTGGGAGTTGAACCGACGTGTCGCATAGTCTTTGTAATTTGGTATTGATATGTTGTTCATTCATTAAAACATGCAAGCTTAGGATGGCTAATGAAGCATATGCAATAAATGGGAGGTACAAGAGTAACGAATAAGCATTCAAGGTTAAAGAATGAGCACGAATGAGGATGTCAAAGGAACGAATGAGAAGCGGATCAAGATTAACGAATGTGCATGTAGAATGTTGATGTGTGAGTGCGCGTGCGTCTAAAATTATAAGAGGTTGGATGATTTGCTTTTGCACAAGATCGTGTTTTAAATTTATAAAAGTGATTTCTACAAAGACTAAACACACACAAAACAGGCAAGTGTACCTATCGTATATGTAGAATAGTATTGGTAAGAACCAAGTATCGATCCGTGAATATAAAGGTTTCTAATAATAAATCGTTGTTTTACTTCAATCGGAGGTTTTAATCATTTTGGGGTTGATTTTTAAACTTTTTATAAAATATAAATACATATATATATAATATATAGGTGACCGAGAAAAGAGATTCTAAACGAGTTGTTCAATTATGCGAAGGTTACCATCTAAGATCAAGAATCCACTCCGCTTTAGCATTGATAATTAATATGTATACATGTGATAAACTTGCCGTAGCAATATATGATAGATAGCTCCTTAAGCCTTAAGTGAGCATCTTCGGCAATAAGGAGATGGTATGCGCATTTTAAAGTCCACCCTTTCCTAATGTCATACCATCTCAATGATGTCAATTTGAGTTGACAAGTAGTTTCGTAAAGTAGAAATATTAGGATTGACTTCGATTTCTCAAATACCAATTCTAACAACTTCTGGTGATTGTAGTTCATCACACAACCTCCCCTTGGTTGATTTATATAGGTTATAATTACACATTCCGTTAACATATGGTTTCTTTAACTAATTTGATATCCTAAGCAAAGCCATTTTCGGATTACCAAGGTTTAGAAAAATACACCATAACTTATATCTCATCATTTCTAAGTACAATATAAGGATCCATGTTTCGATAATGTATCAAAGTATTTCTATCTTTCAAGAACATGAATCGATCATGAACGATTTCCAAAGATATTGACAACCACCAACTTTGATTTAGTGATTTAAGATGGTGAAACATTTCTCATCAAAAGATAATTGTAATATAACCATGTACTTTACTAGACTACATCACATGTCTTGGTTAATTATCAAGTAAAACAAAGCTTCTTCATAGATTTTAGATGGTAAAAGGAGTTTAGCTCATAATGAGCATAGTGATAAACATTAAGATGATGGATAATAACAAATACCTGATTAAACTTGGAACAATCTACCCAATTGTAGATGAATCCTTCTTCTTAATGATGGTAATGATGGTTGATGATGATGATTAGTGGTGATGACCTCCAAACCTTCAAACTCTTCACTAGATCTTCAAAGTGAGTGGTAGTGTGCGTTTTTATAAGTGAAAACCGGAGAGAATTCTTTTCAAGGCACACTCTTCAAATGGCACAAGAGCCACTATTTATAGGCATTCTGGATGGTGAGGCACGGCCCCGTGCTTGATAAGCACGGCTCCGTGCATTTTTATGATATGTGCCAGATTTGTTGTCTTTTCTATGACGTGGCCATGGCCCCTTGGTTGGTAGGCACGGCCCCGTGATTTTTATTGACATGTGCTTAATTCTTCTTTGTCTTTTCTGTGTTCTCTTCCACGACCCCGTGCATGATGAGAACGGCCCCGTGCTTTTGCTTCCATATTTTGTCTTTTCTTGTGTCAAAAGCATGGGGGCGTGTTTCTTGAGGCATGGGGGCCTGTTTCTTTGTTTTCTTGTGTTTTCTTCTGTTTTTCTTCGTCTTTTTGCTTGTTTCTTCGTTTGAGGCTAGGTTTCACCTGAAATTATGTTTTATTACGATAAGTAGTCTTTTATGCTATGTTATTGGATAGAAATTGCAGTTTTTAGAGATAATTTGATGCCGAAAAAATGTATATTTATATGTACATCAAACATCCCCACACTTGAACATTGCTTGTCCTCAAGCAATCCTCTTATAAATATCCTCTAAAAACAGCAAATTTAGATCATAGCTACCCCTTAAGTGAGCTTCAAGAAGACGAAACAAAATAACCAATCTTCATGTTAGTGATAAAAGAGAGAACTTTTGTTTTTATGAGTTTCCGTTTATGCAAAACATCACGTTCTCACAATGTTCACTCACACTCGGTTTTATATCTGATCATACTTGTGATGTAAGTATGTGAACACTCTTAGCCAAAATGCAACATGTGATTAATAAGCTTCTAACAAGTTCAAATCTCCACCTTTTGAAGGGTTGCATAGATCAGAAGGTAAAAAAAGGGGTTTTGGTTTAGTGTGAGTCGGAATTGGTATTTTGTGGTGGTTCAAGGGTTAATGGTAAATACAACTTCCATTGTTTGTTGGGAGTTTTGAGATGTCTTCGATGGTTAGCTCCTTTTTCTCCGAGAGTTTTTTTTTTAATTACCCAATGACTCTTTAAGGTCAGATCGTCAAGACCAGTTTTATCGAGGATGTGGATCAATTCTTTCTCAATCCTATTCTGAATATAACTTTCAACTCTAATGGATTGTTCGGCTTTGAGCCTAATAGCCCCCACCCTCATTAGTTCGGTATATTCATGCTGAGACTGAGTTTGAATTTTTCTACATCTTCCTTCGTGGGACCAGTTTTCGTAACCTAAACATCGTTCATATCTTTTTGCTCTTCTCTTCATTGTGTTTTTGGAAATTCCACATAATGGTGGCCTTTGTTCGTTTTGGCGCCACTTTTTCCTCACCTCATTGCTAAAGAGAAAGATTTTCTCCCAAAGTTCTGGAGGCAACCTAGGTTTTGTGAAGTGTATGCAGCCAAGGAAATTGAAATCAAAAGAATGCATTTCCAGTTCTTTAGGGTCTGCCGGTAAAAGACCAGTGTTGTATTTTACCGGTGAAAATGGATAAAGTGATCGGGTTTTTTTGGGTTTTGTAATTTTGGTAATGGGTTTGATGGAATTGTGTAAATATTACCTTCTTCCTTATACAACTCTTCGTGCGGTCTTGAAATGAATAATTGTGACAAGTTCTAAATCACATGAAACATATGACTCACTCAAAGCTTCCGAAAAAATATTTATACGGCATGAGGTTTATCTCACAGTAACGGAGGAATTGGGTATTAACGCCATATTTTGCATAAATTTATTCTCAATATTACAAAACTTTTTCTTACTTTTTCACTTTTAAATGATTGGTTATTTGCAAAAAATTTTCAATATTCCCCTCCCCACACTTGAATCTCACATTGTCCTCAGTGTGACAAGATTCATGAAAATATAAAAATTCTAATTTATGGGTAAAAATGGAGAGTTACTTCCCTACGGGTTAACGAAATTTTGACAGAGCGTCCCCTGTTTTTCGTCCGTTTTCCTGTTTTTGTACCTGTATAAAATGAAACTGCAAACATCCACAAACAACCAAGCATGAACTGTTGAAAATTGGGTATGGAATCATCCATCCGTTGCTCTTTCGGGCTAGATTAGTACCTAGCATAATGTCTTTGGCACTCATGGCCATAGTAGTATCCAAACCAACACAAACACAAACAAACAAGTACGATGAAAAGTAAATTGTTCAAACACACATAATAAGTTCATGAAATACTACCAACCCGTGCATGTGCCCATGCCCAATCTACCTGTGCCAGTGTCATTAGTTACCCGTGTCCGGGTCTAACGGTCCCCACTGCCTGTCCATGCGATAGCCCAATCGCTCAATCTCTCGCCTCGTTGCTTCATACTCGGCTGCTCGCTGTGCATTGGAGGCAGCCATTTGCTCGTTGATCCTGTTAAATGAGGCGGTAGTGTTGGTTGAGAATTGATCGATTAGTCCATATATACCCTCCAAAGAGTATCGGCTATCATGTGATGAACTGGGGCCGGCCCCTGATGAAGATGGGCCTCCTGTCTGATGGTAAGTTCGGCGGCGGTGTTTTCTGGGCGGTGATTGTCGTCTCTCATGCACATCCTGTATCATCATCTCTGACGGGTCTTCTGGGTCCCAAACCTGTTGTACTTGTCACAAAATCTCCACACACCCGGGCTGATTTGCTGAACCATCTGCATGCTCTCACAGTAATCAAGGTTGAGAGCTATCGAGTCTGGGCTTTGAGTTCCTTCTGTGTCTGCACCATAGGCCCTGTAGAGGTTGTAGATCCAAGCACCACCAAAGATCGGGGTATTTCCTCGGGCAGTGGCATTTGACATGAAAAGCTTACAGAATAGCATAGTGATATTGCATGGTATTTGGTTTTTCATGAAATACAATGCCCAAAGGTACTTTAGGTTGACAACCCCTTCGCTCTGTCCTCGAGCTGTGACGGTATGACTCAGCAAACGGTGGATGTACCTCATCAGCGGGTCACGCAGTGCTGTGCTCTTTGAAACGCTCGGTCTATACCTCGCTGTTCCATAACTCAACTGTTCCCAAGCTTCTTCCCTTATGGCACCTGCTTCAGCTTCATCATCGTCACCCTCATCTGTAAAGGTTGTTTTAGCCTCGTACCAGATGTCCGTGTCAGTTTCCTCGGCTGTGTAGATACCCAAATCAATTCCCAGCTGAGTGATAGAGGTTGTACGCCAAACACCCCCACATCGGAACTCTATTGCCTTGGTATCCCACATGTCAAACCTTTTTTTCTTCATGTTTAATGATGCTAGAAACTCCTTTGTAAGTTTGGTTACTGAATCCCCTGTCTGGTTAAAAACTCGTCTCCACGGTCCCAGGACGATGTTCTGATAGCGGTCCCATTGGTTAACTTGTCTGAGGGTTTCTTTGCATGCATGGAAGTGAGCTTCAGGATATCTATTATTGAGATAGGTTAATCTTTCGTTTGCCGATCGGTCCTTAGTCTTCCGGTTTCCGAAGACTAGTAATGCATGAAACTCTTCCCCATACTCGGCCATCTGCAATTTAAACCTAAATTAGTCAAAACTTATAAAAAATTTCCAATTTGCTGAAACAGAGAGCAAAGCACGGTGGCGTGCTTTCAGAAGCACAGCCCCGTGCTGCTGCTTCTGGTTCAGTTTTCTTTGAAGTTTGACTTTTTGTTGACCACGACTCGTGTTGTTTTGGCACGGTTCGTGTTTGTAATACCGATTTCTAACTTACTTAGACTCGAACCCTCGTTTCTAACCGGTTATATCAATTGGGTTTAATGGTTCGTCGGGTATTTATTCTAGCCCCCAAAACCCGAATTGTTTCTTTCAGTTAATCCCTAACCATCAAACATTCAACAATCTACTCATCATAATCTAGCATAATAACCCATACCCTTTTCGGGTTTTGACCCGATTTGGTCGATTTGAACAATTTTAGGGTTAATCTAAACCTAGAATGACGAATCTGAGTAATGCAATTGTTAAATTAACACACCTTAGGTTTAGGATTGAAGATTAGATGAAGAAATTTGCAAAATGGTTGAGGGTCGGCGGTTCTCGGTTTAGAATGCAGTGAAATTAGGGTTGGATTTGTTAGAAAGTTATTTTATCTAAGTTAAAACTCGTAACTGCCCTGACACCAAAAACACGGCCCCGTGCTTTTGGAGCATGGTACCGTGCTGCTTAATGCAGACAGTACTGTTTTGTTTATTTTGTCGAGCTGGTTTGCTTTTAACTGGTTTATATTTTCTGGTTATTTTAACATGGTAACTAAACATCCTAGATTTCATTAAAAAACATAAAACTATAGACATAATTAAAGATAGATGAAATGAAAAGTACAACAACAATTCTCGGGTCCTAGTACATAGTACTAGTGGAAACAACTTAAACACGAAACAAAGTTAGAACTTCAACGGCCACCACCCCCGAACAAGTCCTGGTGGTGGGAAATACGTGAAACCGAGAACTTGAAACTGGAGTTGTTCGTTGATGTTTCGGAGTTCTATTTTCATGTTTTTCACCGATTCGGTGAGTTGCATGAGACGCATCTCAACAAGGACATTCATTTCAGTGAGTTCTCTCACGAGTTCTTGAAGTTTCAAGAGAAGCTCGGTTTTGGAAACATGGCGGCCATCGTTTCTCGGATGTCGGGAAACGGGAATTGCTTCATTCATCTCAGTTGGCATGCTGAATTATCAGAGGTTTTTTGTTGTGGTTTTGGTTTGTGCAAGAAATGCAATGACACAAGGTGCCTTTTATAACCAAACAGGATACCGAGCACGACACCGTGCTTTTGGAAGCACGCCCCCGTGTTTTAACTCTGACAATTCTGTTACAAACCAGTCTGAGTGATATTTTTGCAGCGTAGATCTTTTGGAAGCACGCCCCCGTGTTTTAACTCTGACAATTCTGTTACAAACCAGTCTGAGTGAGATTTTTGCAGTGTAGATGCCGGCCCGCATTTTTAGGCACGGGTCCGTGCTTTAAGGAGCACGCCCCCGTGGTTTTCTTAAAAAAAAAATTTAAAATTATTTACAAGGCCTAATTTTTTTGAAGGTCTCGGCCAGACCTTGTTTCCTTAATTTCTTACTTAAAAATTTTAGAGGGTTAGTACCTCCAAAACTTCTTTAAGTGGACCGTCGATGTATGGTTTTAATCGATGTCCATTTAATTTGAACTTCTGACCGTTTGAACTTGAAATTTCGATGGTTCCATAGTCAAAAACTGTTTCAACTACGTATGGACCTGTCCATCGGGATTTTAGTTTTCCTATGAAAAGACGTAAACGAGCATTGTATAACAGTACACGATCGCCAACTTGAAATTTTTTGTTTCCTTTTAAATGAGCGCCTTGTATGCGTTTAATCTTCTCCTTGTAGGACCAAGAATTTTCGTAGGCCATTGTTCTCAGTTCCTCGAGCTCACGAATTTGATCTTCCTGGTTTGCTCTGGCGGACGTTAGATCAAAATTCACTGCTCTGAGAGCCCAATAAGCTTTGTGTTTTAATTCCACTGGTAGATGACATGCCTTCCCATAAACGAGCTTGAAGGTTGTCGTTCCTATAGGAGTTTTGTAGGCCGTCCTAATGGCCCACAATGCGTCATCTACCTTTTCTACCCAATTTTTGCGATTCATCCCCACACTTCTTTCTAAAATCCTCTTAATTCCTCCGTTTGAGACCTCCACCTGCCCACTGGTCTGCGGGTGATATGGTGTTGCTAGTCAGTGGTGAACCCCATACCGTGCTAAGACTTTGTCCATCAGGGTGTTACAGAAGTGAGTACCTCTGTCGCTGATGAGGGCTTTTGGAGATCCGAATCTTGAGAATAAATTTTCCAGAAATCAAACAACTACTCGAGCATCGTTGGTGGGAAGAGCTTGTGCTTCTACCCATTTAGATACATAGTCGACTGCTACAAGAATGTATTTATTTCCGAATGAGTTAGGAAATGGGCCCATGAAATCTATCCCCCATACATCAAAGATTTCACAAATTTGAATGCCTTTTTGAGCCATCCCATTTTTTGATGAGATGTTCCCGGCTCTTTGACAAGCATCGCATGCTTGGATCAAAGTATGTGTATCTTTGTATATAGTGGGCCAGAAAAATCTTGCATCAAACACTTTCCTGACCATGGTGGCAGTACCGTGGTGTCCACCTGTTGGTCTTTCATGGCAGTGTTTGAGAATTTCTAAGGCCTCCTTGCCTGCTACGCACCTACGAATGACTTGATCCGCACCTATCCTAAACACGTATGGATCTTCCCATAAGTAAAACTTAAGATCGGAGAAGAATTTTTTTCGCAGTTGATGGGTAAGTCCTTTTCTGAGGATCCTACAAGCTAAGTAATTGGCGAAGTCGGCATACCAAGGACTTTCGTCCTTTTCTTCTATCACTCCTTGAATGTGCATGAGAACCTCATGTGGGAAATTATCGTTGATAATTTCTTCTTGAAGCTCTTCGGGAATTGGACATTCTAATCGTGAAAGATGGTCTGCGGCTACATTTTCTGCTCCCTTCTTGTCTTTAACTTCGATGTCAAATTTTTGGAGTAGTAGGATCCATCGGATGAGTCTAGGTTTGGCATCTTGTTTGTTGAATAGGTATCGTCTTGCGGCATGATTGGTGTAAACTATGGTTTTGGAAAGAACTAGGTATGATTTAAATTTTTCAAAGGCAAATACTACTACTAGTAACTCTTTTTCAGTTGTGGTGTAATTCTCCTGTGCATCGTTAAGAGTTTTACTTGCGTAGTAAATTGGGTGGAAATGTTTTTCTTTGCGTTGTCCGAGTACGGCTCCAACTGCAAAGTCACTTGCATCGCAGATGATTTCGAATGGTAGCTTCCAGTCGGGTGTGGTCATGATTGGTGCGTTGACAAGTTTGTCTTTCAGTGTATTGAATGACTCAACACATTCCTCGGAGAAGACGAATGGTGCGTCTTTCTCTAGAAGTTTGGTCATAGGTCTTGAGATTTTTGAGAAGTCTTTTATGAAGCGGCAGTAGAAACCAGCGTGACCTAGAAAACTTCTAATGGCTTTGACTGAAGTTGGTGGTGGGAGTTTGGATATGGTTTCTATTTTTGCCTTATCAACTTCTAGTCCGTTTTGAGAAATATTGTGACCTAGAACAATGCCTTCCTTTACCATAAAGTGGCATTTTTCCCAGTTGAGCACTAGATTTACTTCTTTACACCTAGATAGCATTTTGTCTAGATTTTTAGACAATGATCGAAGGAATCTCCAAAGACTGAGAAGTCGTCCATGAAAACTTCCATAGAGTTTTCGATCATTTCATGAAAGATGGCCACCATGCAACGTTGGAAGGTGGCTGGAGCATTATATAATCCAAATGGCATTCTTCGGTAAGCGAAGGTTCCGTATGGACATGTAAAAGTAGATTTCTCCGGATCTTCAGGAGCAATGGGAATCTGAAAGTATCCAGAAAATCCATCAAGAAAACAGTAGAACATTTTTCCAGATAATCGTTCGAGCATTTGATCTATGAAAGGAAGTGGAAAATGATCTTTTCTTGTGGCATCATTAAGCTTCCGGTAATCGATGCAAACTCGCCAGCCTGTGATGGTCCTCATTGGTATTAGTTCGTCCTTCTCGTTCATTACGACTGTCATTCCTCCCTTCTTGGGTACTACCTGAACGGGACTAACCCAAGGTGAATCCGAGATCGGGTAGATTAATCCGGCATCAACCAGTTTGATTACTTCCTTCTTCACCACATCTTGCATGTTGGGATTGAGACGTCTTTGATGTTGGACCACGGGTTTGTATTCTTCCTCCATGAGGATTTTGTGGGTACAAAACGAAGGACTTATGCCCTTGATATCCATGATCTTCCATGCGATAGCCTTCTTATGGTTTTTGAGAACCTTAAGAAGTTTGTCTTTCTCTTCTTTAGAAAGGTGAGATGAAATAATTACTGGGAGTTGAGAGTCTTTCTCTAGAAAGGCGTATTCGATATGTTTTGGTAGTTCTTTTAACTCTAAGGATGGTGGTTATTCGATTGATGGTTTTGATTTTTCATTGTTTTCAATGATTTCGTATATCGTTTCTGATTCTTCATGGTAGTTGTTATTGAAATTTTCATTTTCTAAAATGGGTTTGTTTAGTGTTTTGTCTAAGACTTGTGTTTCTAGGGGAGTATTGATGGAGGAATCTCGCGTATAGCAACTTACGATGGAGTCCATGATGTCAACACAATATAAGGTGTCATCGTGCTGTTGCGGATATTGCATAGATTTTCCTATGTCAAAAGTGATTGCCTCGTCATTGACCCTAAGAGTGAGTTTTCCGGTGCAAACATCAATGATAGCCTTTGCGGTGGCTAAAAAGGCTCTTCCTAAAATTAGAGGTACACTTTTATCTTCCTCCATGTCTAGAATCACAAAATCTACTGGGAAAACGAACTTGTCAATTTTGACAAGCATGTTTTCAACAATGCCCCGAGGATATTTAACGGATCGGTCAGCTAACTGAATGCTCATGCAGGTGGGCTTTGGTTCTCCTATCCCTAGTTTTGCGAAAACCGCATAAGGCATCAAATTAATACTAGCTCCTAGGTCATCCAGGGCATTGCTAACTATTAAATTTCTTATGAGACAAGGGATAGTAAAGCTCCCTGGATCGATCATCTTTGTCGGTAGCTTGCTTTGGAGGATAGCTGAAAATTCTTCACTTAGAGTGACATGCGAGAGCTCCTCCAGCTTCCTTTTGTTTGTCAGCACTTCTTTGAGAAACTTGGCGTATTTCGGCATTTGAGCGATAACTTCGAAAAAAGGGATGTTGATATGGAGTTGCTTAAAAAGTTCTAGAAACTTCCCATATTGGGCTTCCAATCGCTCCTTCTTCAGTCTTCCAGGGTATGGAATAGGCGGAACATAGGTTCGGACTGGTTCCTTAGGCTGTACTGTGCTTGTTGGGGTCAGTCTTTCCTGCGTTTCATCAGGAGACTTTTTCTCCAAAGTTGGTGGAACAACAGTGGTTGTACCACTCCTGAGTGTGACGGCGTTAGCGGTCGCATTCGGGTTGGTGATTGTATTGCTTGGAAGAGTGTCAGGTGGTCTTTCGGATAATTGTCTGGCAATTTGTCCGATTTGGGTTTCTAGGTTCTGCAGCGATGCTTGTTGACTTTTGAGATCGGCTTCATGTTTTAGTAATACTTCACTGATATCAACAGCTCTTGAGTCGGCTTTCTTCTCAGCTTCATTTGTTTTGGTCATCAATAGGATTAGCATTTCTTCGATCTTTGAGTAGCTTGGGTTTTGATGGCTACTAGAACTTTAATCTTGAAATTGAGGTTTAGGTTGTAAGGGTTGATTCATAGGTCTCTTTTCGAATCCGGATAAAGGTTGAGTGTTACCTCCGTCTTTCCAGCTGAAATTCGGGTGGTTTCTCCATCCTGGATTGTAGTTATTGTTGAAAGTGTTGTTCTGTCGAGCGATGAAATCGACTTCTTCCATGGCCATAATGACTTGTTTACAGTCACTCGTCTTATGACTTCCTCCACAAGTGTCACAGGTGAGTCTGGTTTTTGATAGTTCGGCTTGAAGTTGTTCGAACTTTTAGAAAGAGCTTCAAACTATGCTGTGACAAGAGTGTTAGATTCAACGTGGTGTATTCCTTTATGGGTAGGTGTAGATCTTGGTGGGTTGTAAGAGAAACTCTTCTTTGCGGCTTTCTCCAGGACTTCAAATGCTTCGTTAGGTGATTTGGATCCCAGGTCTCCACCAGCGATCTGGTTGATGGCCTGTTTGTTTTGACTGGATTGTGCGTCAAAGAAAGTTTGGACTTGTAACCATACGCTTAGTCCATGATGTGGGCACCTTCCTAGAAGACTTTTGTATCTTTCCCATGCTGCGTGTAGCGATTCATCATCATCGGTCCGGAATCCGGTAATGCTGGCTCGGTATTGGCAGTTTTGTCAGGCGGAAAATATTTGAGGAGAAACTGTTCAACCATCTGGTCCCAAGTGGTGATGGAACCAGAGGAAATAGATTTTGTCTATTCTAGGGCTTGGCCCCTTAGAGAGAAAGGAAAGAGTTTGAGTTTGATTTGATCGTCTGAACAGTTTTGGATTTTAAAAGTTCCGCATATTCGTAGAAATCAAGATATGTGAGAAAGAGGATCTTCGTCGAGGAGACCATGAAATTGAACTGAATTTTCTAACATATGAATGATGCTAGATTTGATTTCGAAATTTTCGGTAATTTTGGGTGGAGCCACTCCATTGCCATAGCCTTCGAAAGTTGGCTTGGCATACCAGCTCATTGTTCTGGGCCGCCATCATTTCTTCGGTTTGATTTTCTCCTGATGTGGTGGCGTCTACTGATTCGTCTTTGATTTTTTCTGCGGTTTCTGTAGTCCGTTTACGAGTTCGTCGACGAAAGAGTCGTTCCGGGTCAGAAATTTGAGAAACAAGCTCGGGCTCAAAAGTAGAGGACATACATGAGGCTAAATCAAAATAATACTAAAGTAAAAGTTAGCTAAAGGTTAGTCTAAGTTAAACTACGTAGGCTAAGCTATTTTAAACTAAACTAATATCTAAGTTAGTTAAACTAAAGTAAAGTAAGGTAACTAAAGATAAAAAGTAGGCTAGCCGTAAAATTATATAGTTTAATATTTAGTAAAAATTAAAAATAAAATAAAATAGAAGTTAAAAATTTGTACAATTATAGACAATGATTGAATTAAAACTTGGATCGTTCTTAGAAACGTACCGTGTATCCCCGGCAACGGCGCCAAAAATCTTTGATGTGTGCGTGTGCGTGTGCGTGTGCGTGTGCGTGCGCGTGCGTCTTAAAATTATAAGAGGTTGGATGATTTGCTTTTGCACAAGATCATGTTTTAAATTTATAAAAGTGATTTCTACAAAGACTAAACACACACAAAACAGGCAAGTGTACCTATCGTAAATGTAGAATAGTATTGGTAAGAACCAAGTATCGATCCATGGATACAAAGGTTTCTAATAATAAATCGTTGTTTTACTTCAATCGGAGGTTTTAATCATTTTGGGGTTGATTTTTAAACTTTTTATAAAAGATAAATACTTATATATATAATATATAGGTGACCGAGAAAAGAGATTCTAAACGAGTTGTTCAATTATGCGAAGGTTACCATCTAAGATCAAGAATCCACTCCGCTTTAGCATTGATAATTAATATGTAGACATGTGATAAACTTGCCGTAGCAATATATGATAGATAGCTCCTTAAGCCTTAAGTGAGCATCTTCGGCACTAAGGAGATGGTATGCGCATTTTAAAGTCCACCCTTTCCTAATGTCATACCATCTCTGTCACACCCTCAAAATCCACTAACGGAGTTTTACCGTCAGAGGGTGTGAACTAACAGGATCGGATTCATTAGTTATAATCAAACCATAAAAACGTTTACAAGTAATTAAATGCGGAAGCGTAAAAACCATAAAATAAATGTTGCGTCACGCAGGACAACTTAAACCCAATGATAACAGTTTTAAATAGTTTGCATAAACAAAAGCGTTTCAGATAATGCATGATCCTATACCGCGCGCCCGCCTCGGCTACCTGAGAATAACATACTAAAAGTGTCAACACGGGGTTGGTGAGTTCACAAGTTTATATAAAATAAAGCGTTTAGCGTTTGCGTTCAGCGTTTTGCGTTCAGCGTTTTGCGTTACCATATAGTGTTAAATCAATTATATATCTATAGGTAGCTAGCCTATAAAACAAGTATTACTAAGTGTTCGACACCGAAGCTGACTGTTTATCATTTGCCTTGCCACCAGGTCTATCTCGACCATGGTATGTGTTTAGCCAAGATTACCCACACTCGACCTCCAGTCGAGTTTAGCGTTGGGTGGGGTTTGTCAAACCCAGTAGTACTACTCAACAATGACTCGCTATTATCCAATATTAAACGGTTCGATGTGAATGAAGGACTTTAGTTATTGCGTTTGCCACTTAGTCTTTACAAGTGATATATAATCTATATTAACAAAATCTTAAATGCGTTTTCGGAGTATGTCATCTCCCCCAAGTGAAAAGCGTTTGAAAACAGTTTAAAAGGGTTAAGTGAACTCACTGTTTGCGAAGTATTCCCAAAATAATTCACCAAGATGCGCGTCACAGAAAAACTCTCTCTAGCGTTCTAAAACAACAAAGAGATTTTTCTAAGTGTCGGAATATTATCGAGTCTCTAGACCCGGCACATAATTCCTAATCACAAGATACGTTTCGTGTTTGTTTATGAATCGTGTGTGACTTAACGAGTACATTTGTGATACGATACGTGTGTGAGCAATTATTTACGTGTCATGTATTAATAATGTACATCACTAGCAATTACTCCCCGTAAGGGCAATTTGGTCACACATAACAATTAACTAGCAATTATTCCCCGCAAGGGCAATTTGGTCAAAACACGACAACTATTTAGCAAGTATTCCCCGCAGGGGCAAATTGGTCAAAACATAACAATTAACTAGCAATTATCATGTTTCATGCATTTTCACAAAATTCAGCAGCTAGTTTCACCGAGACAGTATTCTACTTGAAATATTGTACTATTTCACCGATCATAGCATCACAATTAATTTACCAAAAATCATCACAAAAGCATATATGTCTTAGGTTTCCAGAACATATTTTATTATATTTTTATTCCACATAGGTTCTCACAATAATCAAATCATTATAGCAAACTCATAACAGTCAAATTCATGCGCAACAGAATATTATTTGTTATTCCCGTTAAAGGAAAAATCCAATAATTGCAAGACCACTTGGGTTAGGTTCCTAACTCAACAAGTCAACTTTAAGAAGTGGAACTAACCCAATTGGTCTCGTAGTTCATGAGATATAACATTTACAAAACAACTTAACAGCAGGTCTAACAACTCAGCTTTGCACAACGTTTTTGTAAAATCATAAAGGTTAACTTTTACACGTCCAAAAATTTCAAATTTACATTCTTTAGAAACTAGACTCAACCTAGTTTACTGTAGTATCAATTATCACATTTACACCCCGTTACAGTCAATTGAACATCAACAACACAATCTGTACAGAAACTGTTTGCATCCAAACTCAACATATTAACTATCTATGGACCACAAATCATTCATATAAAATTCTAGACACTATAACCACTATCCATGCATATCAATTACACCATACACACATGGTTAGGGTTTTATTTGATCTCAAACTCAAAGACACAACAATTTAACATGCAATAGCACCAATACTAGCTATCAATTCAACAATCAATACATCTTTCAATCAAAACAAGACACATGAACACCATCACATATAAAAATCAGACCTAGGGTTTATAATTAACCCATTAAAATCAAAATTAAGCATAGAGGATGCATAGGATAGTTGTTTATACCTTCCTAACACCTTAATAACTGACAGCATTTGGATGGTATGTTGGATCATAACTTTCAAATTCTTCTCTGTAGGAGGGTTCACGTATGACCATTTTTTATACTTGGTTGATATACTTGTGATTGGTTTCTCAAGTAACCTTGTATTTTCGAGTATGCCAATTTCAGTTTATACTTATTTCATTTTCTAAGACTTTATTTTTTGATTGAGTATGCTTGATCTTTATTTCCCGAGTATGCTTGTGATCTTAATTCTGAGCATACTTGAGCATACCTTTGCTTGGACGTTTGCTCGAGCACAATTATCTAGAAGAGAGTAAATGAGATCAAATTCAAAGTTGTTATACTTCTTGTTGATGTTGAAGTTTCTATCTCTTGATCTGGAAGAATATTTCTTTCTTGGCTTGTCACGTTCTTTGTGTTAGAGCATTAATGTCTAATGCTAGGTCTAGTGGGCTAATAATGTCTTTTGTAGGATTGTTAGGGGCTGAATTGTTATTATTTTTGAATTTATGTAAAGTGGAGCGTATAAGGTAGGAGCGTATAAGCTTATTCGTCCGTATAAGCTTATACGGTGACTAAACTTTATGCGTTGTCACTGTAGCTAGTACAAATAGGCTTTTCATGTTTAATCTTGTAACAATTGACATACTAATCTGATTTGTACTTTCATTGTTATATCAATATGTTGAAGCTTATGTGTGATTGTGTTGTAAAATCTTTATGATATAATTTCGCTATATCGTACAGTATAGTAAATATAATCGAATCGATCCTAATCATTATGTTTTCACGTACATGATACATTGCATGATGAGATCATGATCTTACAAGTGGTATCAGAGCATAAGGCTCATATTTACTACTGATTACAACACATTCAAGGTCAATTGATGAAGAGTTGAATTCTCAAAAGTCAACTCTTAACCCATTACATTTTGATTGATTATTCTCATGATTATGGACAATTTTTCAATTCAACTGGTCATTGTGATCGTGGATACCTATTCATTTTTTCTGTAAGAGTGAATTGGATTATTTCAAGCTCAAAATCAAGTTTTGGATTCAAAATGAAGAACAGTTCTTACTAGCACATAAGTTTGCTGACATTCATATAACTTGTTTTTGTCCATGTAAGGTATTTGGGCATATAAGAGGATATACGGCGCATAAGTCTTGGACGCATAAGGTGTTATATGTTGGCTTAGTCCGCATAAGGTGTTATACATTAGTTGTTGGACGCATAAGATGTTACAGGCATAAGAAGTTATACGTTGACTTGAGTATATACGTTTAACAGATTTATACGCTGATCAAGGTTATATGGGTGTAAAGGGTTATCAGTGTGTAAGGATTTATACGGATAAGCAAGGTTATACATTGGTGTTGAAGGGTATACGTTGGTTTTGAGAGTTATATGTTTTAAAGGTTATACGGGAATTTTATCTGTATAAGATTAAAAGTTATACGTGAAAGGATATACATGTGTGTGGTTAATTATTCAAAAATGGAAGATTTAAATGCATTTGTTACACATGATTCACCTATCATTCTGAACATTAACATGGAAATAAAATGGGGACGTCAACCAAGCCCCCGAAGCTACTTAGGATGGAAGATTATCCTAATTGGGCTATTAAGTTTAAAACGTATGTACAAGAGGTGAGCTATGACACTTGGGAAGCTGTTGAAGTTGAGTACATCATACCGAGGAATGAAAATGGCACAAGTCATAGATTATCTCAAATACCTGGGGCTAACAAGCCTATGTTCATCCGTGAGAAAAAGATGATGAACTTGTTTCAACAATCAATAAAATCTGAGATCTTTCAACTCCTACAACATAATGGGTCATGTCACTCAATATGGGAGGCGTTACTGAATAAAGATAGAGGGAATGCTGACATGATAAAATAAAAAATTGGTTTGCTAAAGAAAGAGTTTGACATTTTCTCCATGGTTAAAGGCGAAACGATGTCTCAAATGACTGAAAGATATTGTCATCTGGTTAATGAGATGAAAAGGTTGGGCATTGATAAAGAGGAGTATGAATACATTGATAAACTGGCAGATTCGTTATCTGACGATTGGGAGACATTCATAATGATTAAACAATCCAACCCAATCAATTATGCAAGACTGACCTTCGCCCGTTTCATTAAGAAATTGGAAGCTCATGAGCTAGAGTTCCGGAAGAAACAAAGAATGAAGAGTTCATCAGTAATTCAATACATTGGCTTATATTTTAATTCTTCACAATCCGTTATTGCCCCGAGCCAGAAGATCCAAACTGCTTATGTGATAAATAGCAGTTTTTGTGGAACTTCTCAAACTAGTCAACAAACCAACATGCCTCACTTTACAAGTTCTTATGTTGGAACCAATTCGTCAACTGCTGTTGTTCCTGATCAATCATCAAAGACCACGAGTCCACCATCCGATGTTGTTCAATGCAATATTGCTGTGAATATTAAAAACAACAATGGACTTACTGTGGAGAATGTTCAATAACACATGGCTTTCTTAGGATCTGTCTTGGAGTCCTATGAATGTTTGATCGATGGTCGTATTGGGAATTATAATATGACAAAAGAAGATTATGATCAAATCGACCCCGAGGAGATGGAAATACTTGACAATCATTGGTGTATGGTGAGTGTGGTGATAAGGGGTCAAAGATTTAGGGAAATCACTGGGAAGAATTGTCTGATGGAACCACTGCTAAACTCGGTTTTGACAAATTAAAGGTCAGGTGATTTCGATGCAAAGAAAAGGGACATTTCAAGAGAGAGTGTACTAATCCTGAAGTTGGAGATTCAAGTCCAAATCCGTTTGGCCGAGACTACAACCTAAAAGTCATATCATCAAAGTTCACCTACACAAGCGGACTTCAACTGGATGGTGGTTTAACTGGAATTCAGTGGTCCATAAATCTAATGTAGTAGAGATAGTTGGTGAATGTTCACAAGAACAAGAAGACAAGAATGATGCAGAAATTGAAGATGTCACCGAAGGAATGAGCGATGCTGAAGAAGAGATTTATACTGCTACTGAGGATTCTCCAAAAAGTTTGACTCAATTCCCAATAATTTTTTAAGTCATTTTTGCCACCTGACGTGTTTGAGAGTTTTGCAGGTTGGTTCAATGGCGAAGAATTTCCACATGGAAAGATTGACTTCGGGAGTGACGATGAGCTAGAGGAGGAGACTAGTGAGACTGATGTTGTTGAAGGTACATCAAAGAGTGAAGCTAGTGGAAATTATTATCAAGAAGTAAATCCTGATGAAGGAAATGCTCCTATCTTTCAAGCTAATATGGCTGGTCTGGTAAATTTATCTTCTGAAGAAGTTAAACACATTTGTGAATCACATGAAGAAAAGGAATTTGTTATTAACTTAAATGATTATAACAAAAAAAAATTTGAGTATCAAAATGTGAAAGAGGCTTATGACAAGCTTCAATCGTGTGAGAAAAACTTGTGGAATAAAGTTTTGCAAGATGAAAAAACGATTTCTATGCTCACTCACATGGTTTAAGATAAGCAAATTGCCATCAATAGACACGTGGATGGGAAATAAGAACTGAAAAGAGAATTCCAGTTGACTAAAATTGAGATTGAAAGAACTGAAACAAAACTGAAAAGTTATTCCGCTTCTCAATATGTTTTGGATCATATTGTTCCGAAAGAGATTCCAAAATGTCATGTTGTTCCGCCACCAATTTGGAGTTCTTATGTTCCAAAAGAACCTGAAGGAATTCTTAAGGCGTTGAATGTAGTGTCTGATTCACCACAACATGATAATTCATGTGATGAGCAAGTTGGTCAATCTATTCATAGTTCTGAGTGTGATAGTGAAATAGGTAAACAAGCTGCTGAATTTGTGATGTCTGAATCAAAAAGTTCATCTAAAGAAAGCGCTAAAATTGATAATCAATTTGAGAAAACTAAACCCCAATCATATGATTAAACTGGTAAAACTGGTAATCATAATTCTAGATTTTCTAAAGCAAGTTTTTATTATAAAATAAAGGGTATTAGTTTCAAAGAGGATAATCAAAAGTTGGTAAAACCATAAGATGGTTTTCAAAAGATAGTTTTTTGTTAAAGGTGAGACCTCTGAGGAAAAAAAGAGGCTATCTTTACAAGACAATCAAATGATGAGTTTTACAAACTCAAAGCTAAAAGAGAGATTCAAGAGAATCATGTTCATTCTGTAAACAAATTTGTTGATAGGAGAATGTGTTTCTGTTGTAATGAAGAAGGACATTTGTTCTATTCGTGTTCTAAAAGATTTTGTCAATAAGGAAAACATGTGGTGAACAAAAAACCATATGTTAAAGTTCCTGTGGTTAAACCTACACCTCCACCAGTCAAGATTTTAAAGAGAGATGTAGACAAGGAATATGTCAAAAAGATTTTTGAAGTTGGTGAATCTTCGAATGCTAAGAAAAATGATGGTTTTTATAAAAAGAAAAGTTTTGTTGGTCAGAACTGGGTGGCAAAGGTTAAAAGTAATGAAAATGTTAAACCACCGAATGAACAAGTTGTTGTTTCATCGAGTTCATGTTCGTCTGATGATTCATTGTCTGATAATGAATATGATGATTTAGAGGATGTTTTAAATGAAAAAATGAAACAACCCAAGACCAAGAAGGCTTGGGTTTCCTTGTTTCACCAACTACTTACTTTTTGTAGGGGCTTTCAAGATCCAATGACTCACGTTGGATAATGGATAATGGAGCCTCTCGACACATGACTGGAACTCTCCATGTGCTGAAGAATGTTCATTCTATTCGAGGAGGATATGTGGGATTTGCAGGAAATCAAGGAGGGGAAATTGTTGGAGAAGGGACGTTATAGAATGGGAAAGTGATGTTCGAAAATGTGAATTACATCACTGAGCTTGAGAATAACTTACTAACCATATCTCAAATTTGGGACAAAGGCTTTTCAATGCATTTTACAAATCAAGATTGTTTGATTCTTAAGCCTGGGTATAAGATTCCAAAAGAGTGGATCTTGATGAAAGCACCAAGAGAAAATGATCTTTATGTGCTTAACATGAATGTTGCTTCATCGACTCAAAGAACTGTTCAGTTTTTTGTCACCAAAGCATCTGAAAAAGAATCTGTGTTATGGCATCATCACATGGGTCACATCAATGTTTGAAAAATGAACTGTCTTGTTTATAATTTATTGGTTGAAGGAGTGAATGTTAAGGGATTTCATTTGAGTTCTGAGTGTTTGTATTGAAAGAAGGGTAAGCAAAAGAATAAGTCGCACCCGACAAAATCTGTCAATTCAATCAACTTACCATTTGAGATGGTACATATGGACTTATTTGGACCTGTAATTGTTAAAAGTATCACCGGGGAACTTCACTTCATGGTGGTCACAGATCACGTTTTTCTTGGGTAATGTTTCTTGAATCGAAGGATGAAACATTTGACAACTTGATGATTTTGTTCAAAAAGCTTGAGATGTTATATAACTTGCCAATCCGAAGGGTTTATAGCGACAATGGTGTCGAGTTCATAAACAACTGTATGCTTCAATACTGTAATGAGTGGGGTATTCTTCATGAGTTTAGTGCTCCTTAAACACCACAACAAAATGGTGTTAATGAACGAAAGAACCGTACTCTGATTGAAACAGCTAGGGCGATGTTGGCGGATCCGAAATTACCTGTGAGTTTCTGGTCTGAAGTTGTTGCCTCAGCTTGTTACACTCTTAACAGTGTCCTGGCAGTAAAGAAGTATGGTAAAACCTGTTTTGAGCTACTTAATAGACGTAAGCCTAATTTGAAGTGGCTTGAGCCGTTCGGATCTCAATGCACTGTTCTGGATCCTGATGGAAAATTCGGTGCAAAGTCTGTGGAAGGTTTCTTCGTGGGTTATGCTATTCCTTTAAGAAGAGTATTTTTACTTAGAATCAACCGTATTGTGCAAGTACAACATGTAGACTGTCAAAGGTATGCTACTCCTATTCAAAGAAAGGGTGATTCATTGATGTTTGACTATGACAGCTTGTGGAGTTCTTTCTCATTTCCTGAAGAAGAAATCACTGTTAGAGCATTTTTTTTTCTATCGCTAGGTCTTGGATTGGTTAAACGAGCTAATATTGTTAGATATATTGTAAGGAGCGTATAAGTTTGGTCAACGTATAAGTTTATACGGGCGTATAAGCTTATTCGCCACACCCACCTTATACGGTCCATACAATATTAGTATAAATAGATACTTTCATGTCATATTTTGTAATCCTTTGTAATCTTTAGAGAGAAATCTTGAGAGGAGAGAGCAAATCACTTGTACTTACATGTCTTATGAATATTAGTGGGTTTGTGTGTGAATTGCTATGTGTTTATCCCTATATGATTAGTGTTTCCACCATTGATCATCGTATAGTAAACATAACGTGATTTCGATCCGTCTCATGTTCTTACAAGTAGTATCGGAGCCTCGGGCTCGTGTTTACTCCTAGATCAAACACATCAATTCGTTTGAGTTTGAAGATTTCATAGTCAAAGTCATACCCGTTCATATAATCTTCAATTACTCACTTGTTTACGGTTCAAATTCGAGTTAAACTCAGAGTTATACTCGTCTACAATTGTTGATCATTTCTGCAAGAGTAATTCAAGCCATTAATCAAGTTAAAGAAGTTGAAATTTGGGTAGTTTGATACAGAATGTTTCAGCGTATGAACTGGGTTTGGTCTTCCGTATAAGTCTTTGTATAGATATCCGTCCGTATAACAAACTGGGTTTGGGCAGTTTGTTAACCATTTGTTGTTAAAGTATAACTTCATATGCTCGAATATAACTTTATAAAAGTTATACTTCAGATTCAAGCATAAATCTGTCATCATGCACATATGATAATCAAGAATCTCCTCATATCCACCTTTTTCAAAAAATCCCTTGTCCAAATCCTTTTTATAAACTTGAATGTTGTTGACAACCAAGAATCAGTTGATTCACCTTATAAACTTGAATGGCCTTGACAAACAAGTTTTCAAAAATCCCTTGTCCAAATCCTTTTATACCCCATACACGACAAACACCTTTTAACCATCCTCTCATCCAGAGCACTAGGATCAGTAGACTCGTCTCCAATATCTAACACATCTCGTAACACCTGCTCAGAAATGATAATCTCCTTCTTTTTTACAAAAGACCTGATGCATTCCCCTTCCAGTTTAGCATTGTTCCAGTATTCCTCAACACTCTCCTTTATGATCACCGTGTTTTCCGTAATAGCCTTTAAGATCCTCGATCGTAAAAAGAATGGCAAAATAGGCCGGAATGGTTCCATCTTGTCATCAATACCATCCAAAAATGCACAAATATTGTGATTAGTATCAAAATCCTTTATCTTCACAATTTGCACGCATAAACAAACAAACAACTTGTTAGTAATTTTTATAAAAATTTATTAATTCTTAAAAAATTTCTAAGTATGCAATGTCGTATAAGTTTATTCATGAACGTGTAAGTGTATATGAGCGGATAAGTATTAGGACGTATAACAATGTACACGTGTAAGTTTGAAATAACGTGTAGATACAAGTAACACGTGTAAGTTCAGATCGGCGTATATGTCATTACAACGTGTGAGTTCAGATCATCGTATATGTCATTACAACATGTAAGTATATACATGGACAAGTGTTTGAACAGATAAGATTGCAACGTGTAAGTGTGTGAGTTCGTATATGTATAACATGTAAGATTTCTACGTATAAGTCTTGAGAGATTATAAGCCGTATATGTCCAGGAGACTTATACGTCGTATAAGTTCAAAACAGTCATGCGTTCACACATTAACTAGGTCTAAATCAATTTGAGCAAATCAGACAATGATTGACAAGTAATCATGGAAAAATAGGTTCGAATTAACATCGATAACTATTTAAGAACAAAAACCCTATGTTTAATGTCCAAAAACATGTCCAATTCAGTCCAAACGAGTTCAATAATGTCCATCGTTCTTAATCACTTACAGATCTAACACTTAAGAATAGATATATACCTTTACAAATTCAAGTGATGTGCGAATCACCACAAGAATCAAATATTTCAAACAATACGGAGGTATTCGGTGAAAATCATATTGATATACGGACAACTGGTTATGAACACTATCGCCGTATATGTCAAACAAAAACGTATATGAAGAAACCAGCGTATAAGCAACATATATATAGTACACACTTATACGCCATATAAGTATTGGACTTATAGGTCGCATAATTCATTTAAACTTATATGACATGTAAGTTTAATACGTATATGTAGAGTCTTTCAAATTTTCACACTTTCGATCATAATCAAGTCCAAATTAACGACCTTGATGAATCCACTTGAAATTTTGACCAAAATTTTGAACAATTTTGTTTTTAAAACAAACATTATCATATTTAAAATTTTTAATTTGGCAATCATAGCAACAGTTTTCCACAACAACGCATACCCCCGTTATCAAGCAATACCCTAATTTTCCTTTACCATGGATGAGTATGCATGATTTCATATGTCTTATTACAGACATTGTATCCCCTGGGGTCTGTTTCTTATTGGTATTGAGATGCGCTCAAGGGAGAACAATGTATAACTAACAACGTGCTTTGATCAAGTCAGTAGTGAAATTTGTACATAGTACAAAGTGATCAAAGTTTAATGACTTTTCAGGGTTCGCTCTTTGAGCACGTTTTTAAATATTCACCGAAATGGATACCCAGATGATAACCACATAAAGACCTTAATGGCTCCAGAAACCTAGTGCATCCCATCAATACAGGATTTAAGGCCATAAAACAATACACCGTTGAAATGTAGACTGTGTACGAGACACATAAAACACTTTATGAACACTTTATTTTTGTCATCTACTGGAACATAATGCTTGAGTATGACAGGCTATTACATTTCTGTCTTCATTACCAAGACTTTTGCTAAAATGCTAACTCATCTTTCAATTAGGCTAGTTAGGTTTATATCACTTATTCCCTTACTTGTTTGTTTAAAAGCCTAATAATTCACTGGACATTAAGAAATAGACTTTTATTCTTAGTATTTTCGGTACTTGGAACAAGATGATCAGTGTACTATCATTTTCCTTTTATGCTTCAAAACTCATTGTGAGGAGCATTTTCTATTGTTTTTGTATTTTTCACATTTTTCAATGTTTTTGGGTTTTATACTTTTTCAAATGTTTTTGGCTTTTAGGATTTTTCAAATGTTTTTGTATTTTCCCAAACTATTTCTCCCCCTAAAATCAAAAACCATTTACAAAAAAATATTTACAAAGAAATGTGACATGGTGAACGGTTACTCAAAGGTCGGAATCCATAATCCCGGGATCACTCACTTTCCCACCTCCCATGTTCTTAATACCGTTAAGCCCCAACAAATACAAAAATCTGTTTTTATCGAAAGCTTTAGTAAAAAGATCAGCTTTTTGTTCGTCGGTGTGAATTTTGTCTACGGTAATCAAATTCTTCTCGTAGCAATCACGGATGAAGTGATACCGTATATCAATATGTTTAGTTTTAGAGTGACTTACCGGGTTCTTAGTTTTGGAAATAGCAGCAATGTTATTTTTAAAAATAGGAGTATTAAGAAATTTTAAACCGTAGTCGGGCATCTGTTGTCGTATCCATAAAACCTGAGAACAGCAACTGGAAGCAGCTACATACTCGGCTTCACAAGTAGATAGTGACACAGTCATCTACTTCTTACACTGCCAGGTCACCAACCTTCTACCAAAGAAACGACAGCTGGCGGTCGTAGATTTGGCGTTCAGCTTGCAGCTTCCGTAATCCGAATCAGAATACGCTCTCAGCTCAAATACATCGTCTTGAGGATACCAAAGACTGACCCATGTACACCCATTTAGATACCGAAGTATCCACTTAACCAACGTTAGGTGAAAGACTCATGGACTGGATTGATATCGGGCGCAAAAAGAAGTTGGATATATGATGTCTGGCCTTGAAGCAATGAGGTACATGAGGGAACCAATCATAGAACGGTAGAGTGTTTCGTCAACCTTCTCCCCGATGGGATCAGGACCAATTCCATGATTAAGCGGGATAGGAGTGTTGATCGGCGTTGAGATAGCCATATTGAACTTTTCGAGGATATCATTGACATATTTTGTCTTGTGAATAAAGATACTGATGTGTGTTGCTTGTGGTGGTAAAATTATATAATGAAATATATAGTGGATGGGAGATTTAGCTTTTGCACAAAATCGTTATAAAAGTGATTTCTACTAATACTAAGCACACAAAAAATAGGCAAGTGTACCAATCGTATATGTAGAATAGTATTGGTAAGAACCAAGTATCGATCCGTGATGAATCTTCGTTTTAATGTAATCGGAGAGTTTTAATCATTTGGGTTGACTTTCAAACTTTTATTAATATAAATACTTATATATATATATAATATAGGTGGCACGAAGAGAAATTCTAAATGAGTAGTTCAATTATATGAAGGTTACCATCTAAGATCAAGAATCCACTCCATTTTTCCTTGATGATTATTAAATAAGCATGTGATAAACTTGTCCTAATAATATATAATAGAATAGTCCCTCATTTCTATGTGAACATATTCTATGACATAAAAGAAAGTAGCATGCGTATTTTCAAGTCCATCCTATGTTTAATATCATGCTACCACGAGAATGTCAATTTAAGTAGACAAGCAGTTAGTAAAGTAGAACGATTAGGATTGACTTAGATTTCTCAAACACCAATCCTAATAACTTCGAGTGGTTGTAGTTAACTCACACAACATCCCCTTGGTTGAATAGATTAGGTTATAGTTACACATTCCATTAACATATGATTTCTTTAACTAGCATGATAACCTAAGCAATCGTGTTAACAATGTTATTTTAGAATTATCAAAACTAGAGGAATAGATCATAACCTATAGCTCATCATTTCTAAGTACAACATAAGGATCCATGTTGTATATTAAATAAGTTATCAAAGTATTCTTTTTACCATTTCTAGTCTCCAAGAACATGAATGATCATTAATGATTTTTAGTCATCAACCTTGATGTATTGAGTTAAAGTGATAAAAACATTTCTTCATCAATGGATAATTGCAAAATAACCATGTACTTTACCAAACTGAACTACATGTTTCACATAATCATCAAGTAAAACAAAGCTTCTTCATAGATTTTAGATGGTAAATGGAGTTTAGCTCATAATGAGCATTGTTATGAACATTAAAAGAGATGATGATAACAAACACATAATTAAACTAGAACAATCTAACCAAATGTGGATGAATCTCCCTTCTTAATGATGATGATGATGGATAATGATGATGTTGATGATGGTGGATGATAATGGTAACCTCCAAGCCTTCAAACTCTTCACAAGATCTTCAATATGAGTGTAATGTGAGTGTTTTTAAAAGAGAAACCCGTATAGAGATTTTCTTCAGGCGACCTTGATTAATGAAAAATTCTCCTCTATTTATAGGAAGTCTGAGGAAGCAGGCACGGCCCCATGTCTCTAGAGGCACGCCCCTGTGACCAGGTGTCCAGTTGCAATAAATGCTATGTCAGATCGTACATGATGACTCACCATGGGGGCGTGCTTTCTGAGGCACGGCCCCGTGATTTTTAGTAACATGTGCTAATTCTTTTTGTCTTATCTGAAATATGACCACGGCCCCATGGTTGCTTAAGCATGAACCTGTGCTTCTTTGTACAGTATTTGTCTTTTCTTGTAGATTTTTATCTTTTCTTGTGTTCAGAAACATGGGGGCGTGTTTCTTGTAGCACGGAGGCATGGTTGAGGGTTTTCTTTCATTTTCTTCTTCTATTCACTTGTTTCTTCATTTAAGGCTTGGTTTTACCTGAAATTGCATTTTAATGCGATAAGTAGCCTTCTGAACTATATTACTTGATAGAAGTTGCAGCTTTTAGAGATTATTTGATGCTAAAAAGATGTATAATTTTATGTACATCAAACATCCCCTTACTTGAACCTTGCTTGTCCTCAAGCAAGCTACTTATAAATATTCTCTAAAAATAGCAATTTAGGACCATAGCTTCAAATATCCTCAAAAGAGTTCCAAGAAAATGGGAACGAAATAACCAACCTTAAATCATTGGAATATATGTAGTGATATATAAAAAGGTGATTTGTTTTTATGAGCTTCTGTTTATGCAAAACGTCACATTCTTACAATGTTCACTCACACTCGGTTTATATATCTTTTCATACCTGTGATGTATGTATGTGAACACTGTTAGCTAAAATGTGACCTGTGAAAAATAAGCTTGTAGCAACTTCAAATCTCCCCCTTTGTGAAGGGTTGCATAGATCAGAAGGTAATATGGGTTGGTTTTGTCTAACTAGGGATTGGTATTTGTCGGTTCAGGGGTTTAGGTTAATAAGGATGGTAAATACAACTTCTGCTGATTGTCGGGAATCTTAAAATGTCTTCAATAGTCAGCTTCTTTTCTCCCATTTGTGTATTTCATTTTTTTTCACAATCCTAGTTACTCTTTAAAGGTTAGATCGTCAAGACCAGTTTTGTCGAGGATGTGAATCAGTTCTTCCTCAATCCTTCTTTGAACATAACTCCCAACTCTAATTGATCGTTCGGCTTTGAGCCTAATAGCCCCCATCCTCATTAGTTCGGTATATTCATGTTGAGACTGAGTTTGACTTTTCCTACATCTTCCTTCGAGGTACCAGTTTCCGCATCTTAAGCATCGTTCATATTTTTTGCTCTTCTTTTCATTGCGCTTTTGGAAACTCCACAAAATGGTGGCCTTTGTTTGTCTTGGTGCCACTTCTTCCACACCTCATTGCTAAAAAGAAAAATTCTCTCCCCAAGTTCTGGGGGCAACCAAGGTTTTGCGAAATGTATGCAACAAAGGAAATTGAAATCGAAATAATACATTTCCAGTTCTTTAGTGTCTGCCGGTAAAAGACAAGTGTTATATTTTACCGGTGAGAGTGATAAAGTGGTAAGGTTTTGGTTTAGGGTTTTTTGGGATTTGTAATCTGGAAACTGATCAATATTACATTCTTTCTTATACCACGCTTTGTGCGGTCTTGAAATGAATAATTGCGACAAGTTCTAAATCACACGAAACATATGACTCACTTAATGCTTCCGAAAAAATATTTATATGGCATGGGGTTTATCTCACAGTTAATGGAGGAATTGGGTATAAACGCTATATTTTGCATAAATTTATTCTCAATATTACAAAACTTCTTTTTACTTTTTCACTTTTTTGTTATAGTAGATTTTTAGTTGGTTATTTTGCAAAAATAATTCTCCTAGATTTTCTTTTGGTTTGATTAAGAAAAAATAGTCTTTGTTTGCTACAAAAAAATTTTGTTTAATAGAGAATTTTATAATTAGTTAAGCAAGCAGTTGGTCAAGTAATTCCCCTCCCCACACTTGAATCTCACATGGTCCTCAATGTGAAAAGATTCATAAAAAGATTCATAATAAAATTTATATGTGTCACACCCCAACTAGGTAATAGCGAAAGCGTAATACAGGAATATAACAGACACCTCTGGTATCAACCACATTGTTATAAAGTAAATTACAACTAATTTACATCATGTTACATTAATTGGTACTAAGTTTACAAACTAGTTGAAAAACACATAACCAGTTCTCGGGATTCTTATTCAATACTATGTACTTGCATCTATTTACAGCTATTCAACTTCACGTTTTAACACCGGGCACGTAAGCAATCATTCCAACTTTGGCTCACCTGAAAAGCATGTTAAAATGGGTCAACTACGTCTAGTTGGTGAGTTTCAAGTTTCACCAGTCTGAACAAAATCAGTATATGAGTTCGTAAAGTTCACAGTTTGTATGTATGTATGTATGTGTATGATGTTTTTATATAAAGCCACAAGTGAAACCGAAAATAGCTAAAACACATGGCCACCCCTACCCATGCACTCCCGTTGGCATTTAACAACTACTTTGCCCCAAGTATGTACTATGTCTAACACCAAATAGCATAATGTAATAATTTTAATGACAATGTGCAACTGGGTTAACATGTTCCGGCATACCCCTCCATCCCTATTAGTTGGGTTTGTCAAACCGATAGTACAATCCACACGTCACCGGCATGAAGTTAATTACTTGTGTTTATGGGGACTTTCAAGTGTTAGTACTTAGATAATTCACATCATCACAAGTTTTCAAGTATGTAAGTATATGTAAACATGCTTTCCAGCCCAAAAGTTTGTAAAACAGTTTAGAAAGTGGGGTCGTGAAACTCACCTTAGTGTAGTATCGATCGGTTACACGTGTAGTATGTATAATGCCTCGACTATAGCTCGTATCCTATATTCGTATAGTACTGTTAACACTAGTACAATCTTTAAACTAGATCGGGATGTATAACTATTCTGGGTATAGCAGTTAGACCCAGAACATGTTAGTAGTCTTAGATTGTGACGTTGTACGTTATGAAATGTTTAAAACCAGATTTGGCTCAGTTTCACCGTTTCCGTGCCTAGCCAAGTTGATCGTTTACGCATTTCGAAAATAGGTAAGATCATATAAACTTAAGTAAACATACTGATTGATAAAATGATTTGATTTATAAAAACAACCTAGGGTTTTCTGGATTGGTCGTAGGGATCGTTTCCGTTTTTACACGGGTTTGATTAAACAAAACGCGTACAATTCACCCGAATTGTCCAAAAATCTCGTAAAAAGTTCGTTTTTATCAAATTCTTCCAAAATTACGATATTTGACCATTTTTTACATTTGGACATACCAGTCAGTTCGTTAAACACAAAACCACCAGTTTTGTTAAAACATATATAACATAAATCTTTAAATAATCATAACTATTTATTTAATTATATATAAATTCTGAGAATTTTGGTAAAAATAAATTAAAATCTATAGAATTTTATAACAAATATTTTCAAAATTTTCATACTTAACTATTTATTTACAAAACTTCATTTTATGTGTTATAATTAACCGATACATAACCCGTTTATACCATACGATTCCTTAAAAATCCGATAATTTTTCTAAGTGGTCAAAATACCATAACATAACCTCTCTAAAATTTCTAGAACCTTTTTCTAAGTGGTCAAAGTACCTTTTTACGCATTTTTCGGCTGTTAAAACCCGAGTAAAAGGCGATTGCACAAACTGTACTTAGATATTCCAAATGATCCAAATATTTACCAGTAATCTTACCATCACATTTCTAAGTTCCAAACCAAATTTCATTATTTTTTCAAGAAGTTTAACTATTTATCATTATTAAACGGTAATAAATTCGACAAATATTCTCCGTTTATCGAAGAATTACCAAATTTGAACAGGGTCTCACTTATATGATCCCTAATGTCCCTGCCAAGTTTCATAGCCTAGAAAAGAGCACGTCACAACCTAATACTAAACAGCCCCTAAACGAGTAATACGGTAATTACCTTGTCGGTTTTCGATAGTTTTCGGTCGATTTATCGACTCTCCGAGTCTTGGGTCACAAAGTTAGTGTATCTACATATAATATAACATAACACCAAGCATAAATCATCTATAGTCCAGCCTTTTTTAATTAGGGTTTCGGCTAGAATTTCAAACCGAACTTTCAAACCGTAAAAATGTTATATCCGTGTTTTTGGACAAAAAATCTATATGGTTCTGATTTGTAAACATGTTTAAGATCAAAACATGATTTTAGGGTTTTTGGATGGTTAAACATGCTTAATACTAATTAAGACATGTTTATATGTTAATTACATGATCAAAACTTGTGTAAATCTTCATAATTATTGAACTTACCTTAGAGTTTGGTTGAGAAAAGATGAAGAAAAACAGAAGCAGGTCGTGGTTAAGGCTTATGGTGTGAAATGGTTTAAGGATTGTTCATGAAACAAATATATATATATATATATATATATATATATTAAACGGGGGTGGTCCAAGTTGGCGGCAGCAAATAAGGGGGCCCATTGGGCCTCTCTTTGACCCACTAGTGCCTTGTTTTGTGTGCCAAGGTTCGTTATCGGTCCAAAATTTAGTTCGGGTTCGGTTTTTAGCTAGAAAACTAGTTCGAGTGCGAAAAACAGAGCGAAAACGAGTGTCTTTCAGCCCATTTTTGTAAAATAAGAAAAACGTACTGAATCGTTGTAAAAATCCAAAATATTTTCACGTATTTCTTAAAACATATCATATAAGTGTTTTATAAATATTTTTAGGCTTTACGGATGCTACAATGCTCGTTTTGATGTTAACGGTTGCGTTTAAACTCATAGCGTATCGTTAGACGAAACATTTTTTGATTAAATGGGATTAAATGGTTTTATACGTACTGAGGTCTTATTTTCAACATGTTAGCCACTATAATGTATATATCACTCATATATGACCCCTCGGTATATATACTGGTCATAATCAGTATCGGGCGGTTACTCATTTAATCGCTACGAATTAACCGATTTATTGTTTACTCGCTACGTAGTGAATAAGGTATAACTCGTTTTGTCACGAATGCCACATCCCCCCCCCCCCCGGTTAAGAAATTTCGTCCCCGAAATTTGATGTGTCAAAGGTTTTCTTTTTAGGAAACAGATGAGGTTATTTCTTTCGGAATTCATCCTTTTGTTCCCAAGTATACTCGGGTCCTCTTTGTGAGTTCCATCGAACTTTTACCAATGAGATTTTGTCGTGTCGTAACTGTTTGGTTTTCCCGTCCACAATTTCTACCGATTCCTCGACAAAGTTTAGCTTTTCATTTACTTGAATATCTTCCAGTGGTACTATTGTTGTTTCATCAATAAGACACTTTTTCAGGTTGGACATATTAAACACATCGTGAATAGTGCTCAGTTCTAGGGGTAATTTCAGTCGGTAGGCTACGGGACCAATTTTTGCAATAATCTCGAAAAGGTCCAATATATCTTGGGGATAACTTACCGATCTTTCCAAACCTTATGACACCTTTCCATGGCAATACTTTTAGAACCACCCTATCGCCTATTTCAAAAGATAACGGTTTTCTACGAACATCGACATAGCTCTTCTGTCGATCGCGGACGGCTATATGTTTCCGTTTAATCTTATGAATCTTATTAGTTGTTTCTTGAATCAAATCGGATCTTGTAATTTGAGTATCACCCACTTCTGTCTAACAAAGTGGCGATCTACATTTTCGCCCATATAATGCTTCATAAGGTACTGCTTGTATACTACTGTGGTCACTGTTATTGTACAAGAACTCAATGAGCGGGAGATGTTGATCCCAATTTCTTTTGAAATCTAGTACACAAGCACGAAGTAAATCTTCTATGGTTTGAATGGTTCGTTCGGATTGGCCATCAGTTTGGGGATGGTAAGCGGTACTCAGGTCTAATCGGGTTCCCAAGGCTTCTTGCTTTGCTTGCCAAAAATGTGAAGTAAAATGACTGTCTCGGTCTGAGATAATCAAAAGTGATACCCCGTGTCGGGATACAATTTCATCAATGTAAATTTGGGCGAGTTTTTCGATAGTGTAGTTGTTACGAACCGGAATGAAGTGTGCGGATTTGGTTAATGGGTCTACAATTACCCAAATTGCATTATGTCATCGGGAGGTTTTGGGAAGGTGCGTTACGAAGTCCATGGTGATTTGTTATCATTTCCATTGAGGTATTTCGGGTTGTTGCAACATTCCCGAAGGTTTTTGGTATTCAACCTTAACCCGTGCACAAGTTGCACATTTACTTAAATACAAGGCTATACCCTTTTTAATACCAGGCCACCAGTAAAATTCTTTTACATCTTTATACATCTTATCGGTACCTGGACGAATAGAATATTTGGACTTGTGTCTGTCATCAAGAATCAATTCTCGAAGATCATGAAGAGGCGGAATCCATACTCGATTTTTGAAGTAATATATTTCATCAATTTTCTTTTCGAGGCTCTTTTCATTCATATGCAATTCTTCCTTTTCTAATTGATCTTCTTTTAAGGCTTTGACTTGAGAAACACAAATTTTTTCAATCAGGGTATTCTGAACAATCATTCCAAGTGCTGGTACTCTTAGGGGTTTAATTCGTTCCTTCCGACTTAATGAATCAGCTACTATATTGGCCTTACGCGGTGTGACATTCGTGACAAAACGAGGTATACTATATTCACTACGTTGCAAGTAAACGATAAATCGGTTAATTCGTAGTGCTTAAACGAGTAACCGACCGATACTAATTATGACCCGTATACATACTGAGGGGTCATATACGAGTTATATATATGTTATAGAGGCTAACATATTGATATTTAGGCCCCAGTACGTTTAAAACTCTTTAAACGAAAAAGGTTTCGTTTATCGATACGCTATAAGCTTAAACGCAATCGTTAATATCAAAACGAGCATTGTAGCATCCGTTAAGCCGAAAAAGATTTATAAAACACTTATATGACGTGTTCTAAGAAATCCGTGAAAATATTTTGGAATTTTACAACGAGTCAGTACGTTTTTCTTATTTTACAAAAAGAAGCTGAAAAACACTCGTTTCTCGCTGGTTTTCGCACTCGAACTAGTTTTCTTGCGAAAAACTGTGACACCCCGTAACCGCAGCGGAAACGTAACCGGGGCGCCACAGACACCTCTGATATCAACCACATTGTTTATAAAGAAAACTGAATACATTAATATACTTCAAATTACATTAACTCGTATTTCATTACCGTCTAGGTGATACACACATCATACAATACGATACATAACTCTATTTATTATAATGTATCCTAACATCTCGCACGCAAATCTTACACACACCAAGCACTTAGCACGTAAGCAATCACTTCATCTTAATCGTACCTGAAAAGCATGTGAGAAAACGGGTCAACTACGAATAGTTGGTGAGTTTCACAATTCGAGTAAACCATGATAAATCATTATCAAAATATAATATTATCGATGTAATTATGTTGAGCCCACAAGTGAAACATCTATTAACCCAGTACTGTACCCGTTCCGGGGCAATGTTAACCCAGAAACACTTCAAGGGACATCTGGGGACACTGTTAACCCAGTACAGTACCCATTCCGGGGGCAATGTTAACCCAGAAACACTTCTAGGGACATCTGGGGACACTGTTAACCCAGTACTGTACCCATTCCGGGGGAAATGTTAACCCAGAAACACTTCTAGGGACATCAGGGGACACTGTTAACCCAGTACTGTACCCATTCCGGGGGCAATGTTAACCCATAAACACTTCTAGGGACATCTGGGGACACTGTTAACCCAGTACTGTACCCATTCCGTACGATTCCCGTACAATCAAATATTTATAAATACACGCAAATCCATGCGTTCAGTATGTACTTAAACATTTCAATAGTAACATGCTTTCCGACCCGGGAAAATATTTAAAAACAATTCAGAAAAAAGGGCTCGCGAAACTCACCTTAACACATGCAAGCAGGTAACAACAATCATTATTAGTTAACACGTCCAATCTGTAATATGATCCCTACGATCGTTATTATACAATTATTGTTTATATAATCTTTAACCGTGTTAACCGGTACATCTGGGGACACTGTTAACCCAGTACTGTACCCATTCCGGGGGCAATGTTAACCCAGAAACACTTCTCCGGACTCAGATTGTGATATCGTTTAGAGTTCCATAGACAAACTTACTATTAGTTTGTTTTCCCCGTTTTGCGTGCCTTGCACGGTTATCCGTTTTTACGTTTCAAAAATGAGTTTTGGTCACACACGACCCGAAAATAGTGGTTGACTGACAATTTAATTAATGTTGTGAAATTAGAGCTCGGTTTAGACGCCCCGATTGGCCGCGGAACCCGTTTCCGTCTTTGGCGTACCGGAAACTGTTAAAGCGGTTAAAATTACTCAAATCATCCGAATTATTTTCGGATGATTTACATTTAACTCAGTTATATGAAAATAGTTCATTTTTAGGGTTTTTATACACCAGTCAGTTCGTTTAGACGAACTTTACCGTTTTACGCGTTTTAAGCTTTAAAAGTTTGTTTTTATCTTCTTTTTAGCACAAATAATTATCCGTTTAGTCTCGGATCTTGAAATTTTTCACCAATCACTTTTTGACAGTGGGGAATTTAATAAAAATATTTCCAGAATTAATTTTTATATTTAAGATTTATTTATCTATTTTTAAACACCATTTAAACACTAAATATGTCGTAAATACCAAACGATCTTAGAAAAATCCCAAATTTTTCCTGGATGACCCCTGCCATCCCCATAGTCTCCTGTAATTTTTCCAGAACCAAAATCTCTTTTTACATGCCAATTTCACTAAAACCGAGCTAGAAAACCCTAGAACTCGTTTAACCGAAAAGCCTACTTAGACTTCTCCAATGGACCTAAAATTTGGTGTGACTTTTACATGTTATAAGAAGCTTATCTGGAACTTTCCAGAATTTTTCAAGATATTTAACTATTTTTCACCATTTTTAGCCAAAACCGAGCATTAAATTCACCAAATATTCATCCTTTGTCCAAAAATTACCAAAATTTCACAGATCTCATATTTTCATGTGTAGATCATCCCTGTGAAATTTCGTAGCCTAACTCTAAACGTGCCACAATCTGTCCAAAATACATACACCATACAAAAACCGAATATACCTTTCGATCTCCGCCACTACAAGCTACAAACTCGTTTTTCCGCCTTATCTACCACTAAATACAGAACCTACAACCAACATACCACAATACCAAGCAAGTTACACTCACGATCAAGCCTCTTACACTATAGTTTCGGTTATTGTTTCAAAACTAAAGTTTAAACCGTAAAAATTCGTTTTTGGTTCGTTTATCTCCTTTCTTGGATCAAGGTCCCTTGTATAACCCGTATACATCACTTGATCATGCAAGAATCGGTTTTCATCTTTGAAACCTCATTTTCTTGCAAATAAACTCAAGAAACGAAGATGGAAACGTAAATAACTCGACTCTTTACCTCGGTTTTCTTGCAAAAATCTCGGTTTTTAGGATCTTGATGTGGAGAGGATTGAAGATCATGGATATGTTTGTTGTAAAAAAAATTAATGGAATGGGGTTGATGGGGAGTCCGATCGGAAATAAGGAGGTGGTGGGGTGGGACCCACCTCTCCATTCTTGGCCACTCATTTGGATTCTCGAAATCCGGATAATGTTTTGGATAATCTGGTTCAGTTCGTTTTTCAGTTAAATGTCTAATTCGGCTTAAAACGAGGCTAAAACGGTCGTTTTCGGCATAAAAAATGAAATTTATATTAAACCGATTTAAAAACTTTAAAAACTTAAACCATGACATTTATTAACTTAAAACATCATATTATTAATTATTGCGCATCTTTTTCGGCTTGATCGATCGTCTCTTGCTCGGTTTGGTATTAAAGGTTTCGTTTAACGTACCGACGTACCATTAAATCGAAATTCTTTTCCTGTGCCGTACTTTACTTATCCTGAAGCATTAATGCTTCGTAAAATCACTAAATATTATAGATATCGTCTATAATTGAACCCTCGATTCGTTCGGGTTTCAATAACTATCGATCGATTAATCGCATATTCAATACGATGAATTATATATTCACGTACAATCAATACAGTGAACCATGTATCCTCGTATAATTACTATGGTAATTCATGTACCCGACATTAAATATAACGTAACTATTGTCTACTGGTTAGGGTATACCTGGTTTAGTCGGAATCGTTACATTCTCCCCCCGTTAAGAAATTTCGTCCTCGAAATATTACACGCCCACTATCCCCTTCCGAGAGGAAGGTGGGGGTTTTTCCTTCAGAATTCACCCTCGCGTTACCAGGTATAATCTGGTCCTCGCTGTGAATTCCACTTAATCTTAATCAATAAAGCTTGGTATGTCCAAACTGTTTTGTTTTCCCGTCTACTATCTCTACGGAATTATTTATGATATCAGACATGTCTTCTATGAGTACCTTCATTACTGGTACTTTCGTTGCCTCATCGCTTAGGTACTTTTCAATCCGTATACACGGCAAAACGTCATGTATAGTACTTAGCCCCTGGAGTACTATAATCGATAAACTAAATGACCAATTATGGAGATAGTCCCATAAGGTCCAATATATTAAGGAGCTATTTTCGGTTTTGCCAAACCTTATATCACCTCTCTAAGGTGATGCCTTAAAAATGCCTTGTCACCTCTTTCTAGTGACAATGGTTTCCTTTGAAGGTTGGCATAAATCCTTTGACAATCTCGCGCTGCTTTCAACTTATTTTAAATATTATAAATCCGATTGGTTGATTCTCGAATCAATTCAAATCTTATGGCTTGAGTGACGCCCATTTTCAATTTAACAAATTGATGATAATTACTTCACCCATAGAAAGCTTCAAGCTCTCGATGCTTCCTTCCCCGCCTTCCAATAATGGAAGTAGGATGACTATTTCGATCTGAGATAATTGAAAATGGTACTCCACGACGAGATACCATTCCACCATCATGAATTTGGGCGAGAATTCATTGTGGTAATCGTCATAGATTGGGATGAAATGCGAGGATTGGTTAATCGATCCGCGATTACCCAATTTACATCATGCCTTTGATATATCATGGGAACTTGCGTCCCGAAATCCATTGTAATTTATTCCCACTATCATTGGCGAAATTTTTTTTTTTTTTTTTTTTTGTCGTTGTGGCGTTCCCTAGGGTTTTCGGTGTGCAGCCTTATCTCTCGCACAAGTCGTACACCTACCGACATACGTTGCGATATCCTTTTTCATACCCGGCCACCAGTAGAACTCCTTCACATCCTTGTACATGTTATCCGATCCCGGATGTATGGAATATTTCGATCTATGCGCTTCGTCCATGATTAATTCACGAAGGTCATGGAGGGTCGGGATCCAAATCCGATTTTTGAAATAGAGAATTTCGTCCACGCGCTGTTCGAAATTCTTCTCATTGCCGTAAAGTCCCTCCTTTTCCAATTGTTCCTCTTTCAACGCCTCACGTTGAGCGACTCGAATCAGGTCCGAAAGGTTCGACTGGACTATCATCCCCAGCGCTCGCACTCGCAATTGCTTAACCCGATTTTTCCTACTCAAGGTATCGGCTACGACGTTAGCCTTGCCGGGGTGATAACGGATGTCACAGTCATAATCGCTTAACAACTCGACCCATCTTCATTGAATATGAGACTGCGGTCTCTTATCATCTATAAAATTTGTACATTTGCGTCGTACAAAGGATTATGAGTTGGGTAATGCTAAAAATTCTTCGATGAACCGCTGATAGTCTCCGGCTAGTCCTAAAAATTGGCGCATTTCCTTTGGCGCCTTGGGTGACTGCCAATTTTAATGTTTTCTATCTTACTCAGATCAACGTGTATTCCTTGATGGTTTACAACGTGACCGAGGAATTGCACCTCTCGTAACCAGAAGTTACACTTGGAGAATTTTGCGTACAACTTCTCCTGATTCAGAAGCTCTAAAATTATTCTTAAGTGTTGCTCGTGCTCTTCTTTACTTTTCGAGTAGATCAAAATATCGTCAATAAACACGATGACGAATTTGTCGAGGTAGGGTTTACAGACTCGATTCATGAGGTCCATGAACACTGTCGGCGCATTTGTTAGCCCGAAAGGCATAACTAAGAACTCGTAATGGCCGTAGCGAGTCCGAAACGCTGTTATTGCAACGTCCTCCTCTTGGATTTTTCATTTGGTGATAACTATATCTAAGATCAATTTTCTAGAAATAAATCACCCCCTTACAGTTGGTTAAATAGATCATTTACTTCGAAGAAGTGAATACCTATTCTTGATCGTCACTTTATTCAATTCTCCTTAATCAATACATATCCTAACACTTCCGTCCTCCATTTCCCAAATAACACTGGTGCACCCTATGGTGACTAACTAGGTCGTATAAAACCTTATCCGATAATTCTTGCATTTCAGTTGGTGCAAGTCGGTAAGATACTTTGGCAATAGGATATGCTCCTGGTATTAGATCGATACTGAATTTCGACCTGTCGGGTTGGCGGTAATCCAGGAAGTTCTTCTGGGAAAACTTGTGGAAATTCGCGTACCACCGGGATATCTTCTATATGTTTTCTTTTAAATCGTACACTTTTCTCTGTATCAAATCGCTTCATCGTCCGAAAGAGAGCTTCAAATCATCTTCTTTTCATATTTGATTTCAGCTTCATGTTGAGTTAGCCAATCCATGTTAACTATTACGTCGAAACTTCTTAACTTTACTGGTCGTAGGTCAATAAGGAAAGGTTAATCGTTCAGAATAATAGGACAATTCCGAACAATTTAGTTAACCATTAGGGATTTACCGTTAGCGATTCTACAGTATAAGGTTCTATAGTTTCACTAATCGGTAGCTTTCCAAATGATAGGAGGTTAACAGGAACTCACTTCTATCGACGACCGTAAAAATATCACTGAAGCCTATTGATTTAAAACTACAACATACTTAATACCACCTTTGGATCATGACGTGCTTTATTCGAATTACTCACAAAAGCACGGCTCCTTGCTTGATCAGAGGTTGATGCTTGTCATGAGGTTCGTCTTCCAACGACACCTTGGTTCAACTTTGGGCAATTTCTCTTGAAACGTTCTGTACTGCCACATTCATAGCAAGTACAACTGTTTGGCATAATTTGATTTCTTTGGATGGATTGTTATTGAAGTTGTTGGGTTCGGAGTGGTTGTACACGAATGGGTTGGGGTTGCCGGTTCACATGGCTTCAGTTGGTTATACAATTGGGGCATTACGTCCATCTTTACCACACCTGTGGCCTATTATCACTCGACATTCTTCTTCCTGCCGATAACCATATTTTCCACATTTAGGGAAGGACCCTTCATGCGGTTCATGTTTTCACACCAGAACTAGTCTTAGTATAATTCTGGGTTGTAGGACATACCTACTTATTCAAAAGCCTATCTTGCACTATACCTTTATCATTTCTCTTCTTTAACACTCGACGTCTCACCTAACGTCCTTCCAGTCCGCTTCCCATAGAGTCAAATATATCAATGCTGGCTTGTGACACAACCCTTCCAAAGGTTGTATATTCTACAGGATTGACTATACTCCTTATCGATGGAGTTAGTCACCAATATAGCGCTCACTTCGCTTAGTTTCAGGAGTAACTAGCCATGTTACCAGACATGACAATTCCTTCAAACGATTGGCGTGTTCTAAGTGATCAGCACACAACATTTCTATCTTCCATAGCTCAGTTTCCAATCTCTGAACTTAATTACTCGAATAAAAGTGCTCTAGCACAAGAATTTTAAATTCTGACCATATCATCTGAGTAAAAATTTTCTAACTATAATTTTATACCATCGTGTTCCATCACGATACAACATAATCTACCAACATATCTGTAGCATATTTCACTACACAATGTTCTAGACTCTTACCAATATCCTTAACCGTTTCGATCTTTTCTATCCCCTCGCTAATCTATTCCTCCCTTCACCATCAGCAAGCTATTAATAATTTCCTTAACACAACCAACAAACATATCCTTCACACCGGATCTAATTCATTACGACTACTATTTATGTTTAGTTTATAACTAATACTTGTAGTCATAATAGTATTCAGTGGGACATTATCACTCTTAGTAATACCACTAATAATTGAAATATTCATATTCATGTGATTGCTCGATCTATAATTCTGCGATCACATTTGCATCAACACTAGCAGTGATCTGTGATACGACATTCGGTATCATCATCTGCTATCTTTGAGCAATCAACTGAATCATATCAATCTCCATCATTGGAGTTACTCTTTTTATGTCATTCTGCCGTACCCATCCCGTACGCAGTAATCAATACTAATCTCACCGTATAACTCGTTACCAGCTCAATCATAAAAGTTGGTACACATACACACCAAATATTATCATACATATTACACATACCAGTATCTAGTATATATGTCCCACAAATATAATAACATATGGACTTAGCCTGACGTCGGTTAACGTTTAAATATGTTCCATAACCCTTGTCACCAACTGACATATAGATCTTTCTCAACAAAGATCAATGTTTAATATGCTTAATTTCAATATCCTTCTGCATATCAGCATAACCGGTACATGCTCACCGTGAGCACCAAACGATTACGTACCACGGAGTTATAACATCCGTGTCTATTTGTATATCCGGCATACACGGTATACCACCTACGAACGAACAACCAACTATGCTATGATGATTCCAACACCTCTTTGTGTATGGGTAATCATTCTATTCGAGTATACATGGGTATAGGCATCTAACGGATGTAAGGATAACATAGGGAGTTGCAAGGTTCAAGATAATCGCGCAACCCATGTTGCCTTCAAATATTATCAATTACTATTATGGGAAATTCTATCACTTGCTCAGTCAATGTCCTCAGTCGTTCTAGGTTTGCTAAAATCGGTAATTCTCGATCTGGAGGTGGTATGTCTCATACGTTTGAGAGTGAGAATTACATATATATATTTCTATATATTATTTTTATCTGCTCATTTATTATTATTATTTTATTTATTTATTTATTTATTTATTTTTTACCTTAATGGAATAAGAATGGGTTCAGGTATAGGTCCGTCCGTACGTGAGGGTCGGCGGTTCGGGTGAACATAGGGGGTTATTAGGATATACGGTACCGGTGTTGGTAGGGTAAGGGATTTATTAATTTTGGTTGGGAGTGACGGTTACTAGATATTTCTGGTTAATGTCAAACGGGAGATCTAATTTGGTACTATCATAACTATGGCCCGATAAGTCAGACTTATCATCAACCGATGCTCTAGAAATTTCAGCATCCTCGGTACTTTTATTATTTCATCCCCCGGTTCCTTATCCGGATCCTATTTCTCAATACATGTACCCACAAGATATGTACATATATATATACACATTAACACGTATAAATAATATTACATACTTTACACATATGTTGCCATTTTTACCTATTAATGTACCCAGTGACTTCCCCTGAATTCCCCCGTGCGGACAAGTCTGTTATTATGTTCCGGACCATAATAACTCACTTGTCCATCCAAGTTCATCCAGATCCCGTCACTATATATTATTAGTTGATATTCAGATCCTATAATACTTGAGCTACTGGTTATATTTTAGGTATTTTTTAAAGACATCCTAATTCTTTATAACCAATGGCTCTGATACCAAGTTCTGTGACACCCCGTAACCGCAGCGGAAACGTAACCGGGGCGCCACAGACACCTTTGATATCAACCACATTGTTTATAAAGAAAACTAAATACATTAATATACTTCAAATTACATTAACTCGTATTTCATTACCGTCTAGGTGATACACACATCATACAATACGATACATAACTCTATTTATTATAATGTATCCTAACATCCCGCACGTAAATCTTACAAACATCAAGCACTTAGCACGTAAGCAATCACTTCATCTTAATCGTACCTGAAAAGCATGTGAGAAAACGGGTCAACTACGAATAGTTGGTGAGTTTCACAATTCGAGTAAACCATAATAAATCATTATCAAAATATGATATTATCGATGTAATTATGCTGAGCCCACAAGTGAAACCTCTATTAACCCAGTACCGTACCCGTTCCGGGGCAATGTTAACCCAGAAACACTTCAAGGGACATCTGGGGACACTGTTAACCCAGTACAGTACCCATTCCGGGGGCAATGTTAACCCAGAAACACTTCTAGGGACATCTGGGGACACTGTTAACCCAGTACTGTTCCCATTCCGGGGGCAATGTTAACCCAGAAACACTTCTAGGGACATCTGGGGACACTGTTAACCCAGTACTGTACCCATTCCGGGGGCAATGTTAACCCAAAAACACTTCTAGGGACACTGTTAACCCAGTATTGTACCCATTCCGTACGATTCCCGTACAATCAAATATTTATAAATACACGCAAATCTATGTGTTCAGTATGTACTTAAACATTTCAATAGTAACATGCTTTCCGCCCCGGGAAAATATTTAAAAACAATTCAGAAAAAAGGGCTCGCGAAACTCACCTTAGCACATGCAAGCAGGTAACAACAATCATTATTAGTTAACACGTCCAATCTGTAATATGATCCCTACGATCGTTATTATACAATTATTGTTTATATAATCTTTAACCGTGTTAACCGGTACATCTGGGGACACTGTTAACCCAGTACTGTACCCATTCCGGGGGCAATGTTAACCCATAAACACTTCTCCGGACTCAGATTGTGATATCGTTTAGAGTTCCATAGACAAACTTACTATTAGTTTGTTTTCCCCGTTTTGCGTGCCTAGCACGGTCATCCGTTTTTACGTTTCAAAAATGAGTTTGGTCACACACGACCCGAAAATAGTGGTTGACTGACAATGTAATTAATGTTGTGAAATTAGAGCTCGGTTTAGACGCCCCGATTGGCCGCGGAACCCGTTTCCGTCTTTGGCGTACCGGAAACTGTTAAAGCGGTTAAAATTACTCAAATCATCCAAATTATTTTCGGATGATTTACATTTAACTCAGTTATATGAAAATAGTTCATTTTTAGGGTTTTTATACACCAGTCAGTTCGTTTAGACGAACTTTACCGGTTTACCGCGTTTTAAGCTTTAAAAGTTTGTTTTTATCTTCTTTTTAGCACAAATAATTATCCGTTTAGTCTCGGATCTTGAAATTTTGCACCAAACACTTTTTGATAGTGGGGAATTTTATAAAAATATTTTCAGAATTAATTTTTATATTTAAGATTTATTTATCTATTTTTAAACACCATTTAAATACTAAATATGTCGTAAATACCAAACGATCTTAGAAAAATCCCAAATTTTTCCTGGATGACCCCTTCCATCCCCATAGTCTCCTGTAATTTTTCCAGAACCAAAATCTCTTTTTACATGCCATTTTCACTAAAACCGAGCTAGAAAACCCTAGAACTTGTTTAACCGAAAAGCCTACTTAGACTTCTCCAACGGACCTAAAATTTTGTGTGTGACTTTCACATGTTATAAGAAGATTAACTGGAATTTTCCAGAATTTTTCATGATATTTAACTATTTTTCACCATTTTTAGCCAAAACCGAGCATTAAATTCACCAAATATTCATCCTTTGTCCAAAAATTACCAAAATTTCACAGATCTCATATTTTCATGTGTAGATCATCCCTGTGAAATTTCGTAGCCTAACTCTAAACGTGCCACAATCTGTCCAAAATACATACACCATACAAAAACCGAATATACCTTTCGATCTCCGCCACTACAAGCTACAAACTCGTTTTTCCGCCTTATCTACCACTAAATACAGAACCTACAACCAACATACCACAATACCAAGCAAGTTACACTCACGATCAAGCCTCTTACACTATAGTTTCGGTTATTGTTTCAAAACTAAAGTTTAAACCGTAAAAATTCGTTTTTGGTTCGTTTAACTCCTTTCTTGGATCAAGATCCCTTGTATAACCCGTATACATCACTTGATTATGCAAGAATCGGTTTTCATCTTTGAAACCTCATTTTCTTGCAAATAAACTCAAGAAACGAAGATGGAAACGTAAATAACTCGACTCTTTACCTCGGTTTTCTTGCAAAAATCTCGGTTTTTAGGATCTTGATGTGGAGAGGATTGAAGATCATGGATATGTTTGTTGTAAAAAAAATTAATGGAATGGGGTTGATGGGGAGTCCGATCGGAAATAAGGAGGTGGTGGGGTGGGACCCACCTCTCCATTCTTGGCCACTCATTTGGATTCTCGAAATCCGGATAATGTTTTGGATAATCTGGTTCAGTTCGTTTTTCAGTTAAATGTATAATTCGGCTTAAAACGAGGCTAAAACGGTCGTTTTCGGCCTAAAAAATGAAATTTATATTAAACCGATTTAAAAACTTTAAAAACTTAAACCATGACATTTATTAACTTAAAACATCATATTATTAATTATTGCGCATCTTTTTCGGCTTGATCGATCGTCTCTTGCTCGGTTTGGTATTAAAGGTTTCGTTTAACGTACCGACGTACCATTAAATCGAAATTCTTTTCCTGTGCCGTACTTTACTTATCCTGAAGCATTAATGCTTCGTAAAATCACTAAATATTATAGATATCGTCTATAATTGAACCCTCGATTCGTTCGGGTTTCAATAACTATCGATCGATTAATCGCATATTCAATACGATGAATTATATATTCACGTACAATCAATACAGTGAACCATGTATCCTCGTATAATTACTATGGTAATTCATGTACCCGACATTAAATATAACGTAACTATTTTCTACCGGTTAGGGTATACCTGGTTTAGTCGGAATTGTTACAAAAACCGAACCCGAATTAAATTTTGGACCGACATTTACGTATGGCACGAATACCGAGGCACCATTGGGCCAAATGGGAGGCCCAATGGGCCTTATATGCTTGCGGCCTGCCCCCCCCCCCCCCCCCCCCCCTCACACTATCCCACATGAGATATTTCTTTGAAAACTTCATGAATAAGCCACCTATTTTATACAATAAACATAAAGACCAGACCTTCTTCAGCTGTGTTCTTCAAGTTTCAGCCCAAACCCTAAAGGTAAACCTCTAAATACATGAGATTACATACTTAATTAACATGGTTTAAACATGAAAAATTAGTTCTTAATTAGTTTTAAACATGTTTAACCATCCAAAAACCATAAAAATCAAGTAAAACCATGTTTTGATGTTAAACATGTTTACAAACCAGGAACATATACTTTTTTGGTCAAGAACGCGGATTAGAACATGAATACAACGTTTTTACGGTTTGAAAGTTCGGTTTAAACTCAAAACCGAAACCCTAATTATCAAGGTTGTCACATGGATGATTTATGCTTGGTTTGATATTATATGATATGTAGATACACTGAGTTTTCAACCCGAGATACGGAGAGTCGTTTAAGCTAGCAAAACTCATCGAAAACCGACAAGGTAAACCCGTAACACTCGTTTAAGGGCTGTTAAGTATTAGGTTGTGACGTGCTTGTTGTTAGCTTGTGACAATTTTCAGGGACATTAGAGATTATAAAAATGAGTCCCTGTTCAAATTTCGTAATTTTTCGATAAAAGGAGAATATTTGGTGAATTTATTTCCGTTTATGAGCGTTTATTTGGGAAAAATAGCTAAACATATTGAAAAATTCTGAAATTTGGTTTTGGAAGTTAATATGTGATGGTAAGATCACTGGTAAATTTTGGGGATCATTGGAAATTTCTAAGTATGGTTTGTGCAATTATGAATTAACCGAATTTTAACAGCCGAAAAAACGCACAAAAAGGCATTTTTTCAAAAGAGTTAGGTTCTGGAGATTTTTCAGGGGCTATGTAATAACATTGAGGCCATTTTTAAAAATTATCGGATTTTTCGGAGGTCGTTTGATATAAACAGGCCATTTATTACACGATTATAACCTATTAAATGAACTTTTATAAATAAATAATTAATCATAAAATTTATGAAAATATTTTTATAAAATTCTCCATGTCTTAATGTATTTTTACAAAAATTTACATAATTTATATATAAATACATATTTTGTTATGATTAATCAAAGATTTAAATTATAATTGTTTTAACGAAACCGGCAGTTTTGTGTTTAACGGACTGACTGGTATGTCAAAATGTCAAAAGTGGTCAAATATCATATTTTTGAATGAAATTGATAAAAACGAACTTTTTACGAGAATTCCGGACAATTCGGGTAGATTGTACGTGTTTTGTATAATCAAACCCGTGTGAAAATAGAAACGAACCCTGCGATCAAACCAGATACTGAAACCTTAAAATTCTTTCATAAATCAAATCATTTTATCAATCAATATATTTACTTAAGTTTTTATGATCTTACCTATTCCCTAAACGCATAAACGATCAACTTGGCTAGGCTCGGGAAACGGTGAAACGGAGCCAAATCCAGTTTTAAACATTTCATAGTATACAACGTCACAATCTAAGACTATGGTCATGTTCTGGGCCTAACAGCTATACCCAGATTAGTTATACAGCCCGATTTAGCCTAGACAATGTACTAGTATTAACGATACGATACCGTTTATAGGAATCAGGCTATAAGCGAGGCACCTGACCTATTGATACATAATTTTTGTGCGAACTACGATAAGGTGAGTTTCACGACCCCCACTTTCTAAACTGTTTTACGAACTTTTGGGGTGGAAAGCATGTTTACATATACTTATATACTTGAAAACGTGTGATGATGTGAATTATCTAAGTACTAACACTTGAGAAGTCCCCACAAACACAAGTGATTAACTTCGTGCCGGTGACGTGTAGATAGTACTATCGGTTTGACAAACCCAACTGACAGAGCCGGTGGGGTATGCCGGAACATGTTAACCCAGTTGCACATTGTCATTTAAACTTATTACATACTGCTATGTGGTGTTAGACATAGTACATACTTGGGGCAAAGTGGCTGTTAAATGCCAACGGGAGTGCATGGGCAGGGGTGGCCATGTGTTTTAGCTTGTTTCGGTTTCACTTGTGGCTTAGGATAATACATCATACACATACATGTATACATACACAGTGTAAAATTTACGAACTCGTATACTGATTTCGTTGATACTCGTGAAACTTGAAACTCACCAACTAGACGTAGTTGACCCGTTTTAACATGCTTTTCAGGTAAAGCAGAGATGGAATGATTTGCTTACGTTCTTGGTGTTAGAAGGAAAGTTGAATAACTGTGAATAGATGCAAATACGTACTAATGAATAAGGAACCGAGAACTGGATATGTGTTCTTCATCTAGTTTGTAAACATAGTACCTACCAATGTAATATGATGTAAATTAGCTGTTGAATTTCTTTATAAACAATGTGATTGATACCAGTGTTATCTATTACATTCCCGTATTACGCTTCCGCAACTACCTAGTCGGGGTGTGACACGCGGATGGTATTTAATTTCACAATCATAGTCATTTAACAGTTCTACCCATCTTCTTTGCCTCATGTTCAGCTATTTCTGATCAAATATGTGTTTTAGGCTTTTGTGATCCGTATAAATGGTACATTTGGTACTATAAAAGTAGTGTCTCCAGATTTTCAATGCAAAAATAACTGCTCCCAATTCTAGATCATGAGTTGTATAGTTCTTCTCATGTACTTTTAATTGTCGAGAGGCATACGCTATTACTTTCTTTCATTGCATCAGTATGCATCCTAGACCTTTACGAGATGCGACACAATAGACTACCAAATGTTTTCAATAAATCGTCGGTAATACCCGGCTAGTCCAAAAAATTGGCGAATTTCCTTCGGTGATTTAGGTGCTTGCCAATTTTTAATAGCCTCAATTTTACTGGGGTCTACTTGGATTCTTTGTTGATTCGCAATGTGTCCTAAAAATTGTACTTCTTGTAACCAGAATTCACATTTGGACAACGTGGCATATAACTTTTCTTGCCTCAATAATTCCAGAATTACCCGTAGATGTTGTTCGTGTTCCTCCTTATTTTTCGAATATATCAAGATGTCATCGATAAACACTATCATGAATTTGTCAAGATAGGGTTTGCAAACTCGGTTCATGAGATCCATAAATACTGCAGGCGCATTGGTCAATCCAAACGGCATAACCAAAAATTCATAGTGACCGTACCGAGTTCGGAAGGCTTTTTTTGGGATATCTTCTTCCAGAATTCTTACTTGATGATAAACAGATCTGAGATCAATTTTTGAAAAATACTTTGCTTCTTGAAGCTGATCAAACAAGTTACCGCTTCGAGGTAATGGGTATATGTCCTTGATAGTCACTTTATTTAATTCCCTGTAATCAATACACATCCGAAAACTTCCGTCTTTCTTTTTCACGAATACAACCGGTGCTCCACATGGTGAATAACTAGATCGTATAAAGCCCCTATCTACTAACTCTTGCAATTGGTTGGACTGTTCTTGCATTTCAGAATGTGCAAGTCGGTAAGGTGCTTCAGCAATGGGAGCTGCTCCTGGTATCAGGTCAATACGGAATTCAACTTGTCGGGTCGGGGGTAAACCAGGCAACTCATCGGGAAACACATCTGAATACTCTTGTATCACTTGGATGTCTTCTACACGTTTTTCCTTAGGGTCCTTAATTGTTACACTCGCCAAGTATAACATACCACCTTGGCGTAAATACTTTAGTGCTTTAAGTTGGGATACAAGGGGTAATACGGTACCAGATTTCTCACCTTGAACAATCATTGCCTCATCATTCGAAAGAGGAATCCTAACTGTCTTATTCTTAAAACGATTTTAGCATTATACTTAGATAGCCAGTCCATACTGACTATAACATCGAAAATTCCTAATTCCACTGGAAGTAAATCAATAAGAAACGGGTGGTCGTTTAGGATAAGGGAACAGTTTTGGACTATTCTATTAACAAGTATAGACTTACCGTTAGCAAGTTCTATAGTGTATGGTTTTGTAAGCTCACTAACTGGCATACTTTCTAAGGGTAAAAAGTTAACAAATTCGAAACTTCTATCGGTGCCCGTATCAAACAAAGCTGAAGCATACTGATCGGAAACTAAGAATGTACCTGTCACCACCTTCGGATCATGACGCGCTTCACCCGATCCTATTATAAAAGTGCGTCCCCTAGCTGCATTGGAAGTTGATGCTTGTTCTTGGTTCTATCTTCTCACTGCACCCTGATTAAACTTGGCGCAATATCTCCGGTTGTGTTCCGTACTACCACATTCATAGCAGGTACGGAGATTCATGGTAGTTGGGGTTTGTTGATTGAGTTGTGGGCGGGTTGGTTGAGGTCTAGGTGGTTGGGTTGTTTGTTGTGGTCGGTTTATATTATTAGTGGTGGTTCTACAATTGGGGGGGCATAATGTCCAGTTCTTCCACACTTGTGACGTATTACCGGTTTGCAATCACCCATATGATGAAGATTACATTTCCCACACTTCGGTAGCGTCTCTTTATATGTTTCTTGTTTCACATTTGAACCGGTCATGGCCTAGTTTCGGGTAATTGGACGGGCCTGTTTATTTTGAGGGTTCCCTTGCATCCTAGTCCCATAATCAGATCGTTTTAAACTCGATGTTTCTCCCAGCATCCATATCACTCCACTCCTCATAATGTCAAAATTAACTACACCAGCTTGAGATACAGCACTTTCTAATGTTAGGTGGGCTATTGAGTTAACTATGCTCCTCGCAGCAGGGGTTAATCCCCAAATATAACGTTCGATACATTTAGATTCTAGTGTAACTAGCCAACGGAATTAAATGAGACAATTTGTTATAATGGTTTGTGTATCCCGCACCCTTCATTTCCAAGTTCCACAGCTCATGTACTAACCTTCGAATTTCACTTTTTGGGCAAAAATGTTCTAGTAAAAGGTTTTTGAGTTCGGTCCATGACATACGACTTATAGCTTCTTATCCCCTTATTTGAACCACTGTGTTCCACCACATCAAAGCATGATCCAGAAACATACTAGTAGCGAATTTGACTATACGGTCTGGTGGTCATTCACTAATGTTAATTACAGACTCGGTCTTTTCAATCCATTTGACCAATCCGTTAGGTCCTTCAATACTTTTAAATTCAGTTGGGTTACACGATTTGAATTACTTAAAAGTATATTCCTGACGTGGGGGTTCTTGATTGTTACGATCATTACCGGTATTTGGTTAAGCATTAGCATTTGTAGTTGTGTTGGTATTCGGTTCGGGAGTTGGATTCGTGACATTATTGGTGTTCAAAACGGGTTCAGGATTCCCAACAACATTAACAGTCAAGCGAGTATTATTACTGTTTATAACATTATCAGTATTCAAATGGGCAGTAATGCCCGAGGCTACATTAGTATCAGGAGAAGATATATTATCAGTGGCCGTAGTGGTGCTCGGGGGTTGATTAACAGTATTGTTGGCGTGTATGCCTGCAATGACTTGTGCTACAATTGTTGGTATCACTGCTTGTAGTTGGCGAGTAATCATTGCGGCCACGTCCGCCTCAGATAAATGGTTAGCTTTCTTCGGGGCCATTCTATAACAATAACCAAATATATAATAATCAATACTGTTGCCCTTATAATAAGCACAATATCATGATATTATATATCACAAACACACAACTATGCCAAAGAACACATTTGTATTAGCCACAATCATTACTATACATATAAATCTAACACCAGAAAGCTCCGATACCACTTGTAAATACCTATTAAGATCTTAATCAATCCATAAAAACGTATTAGATCGATTAAGCTACGGATCTAGTTAATTGATATGTTCTTAGTTATATATTAGATAGTAATTGATAACAGTAATAATATTAATCTTAATGAAGTATTGAACGAGAGATAGAATGGACAGAGGTTTGGTATAATATGTAATCAATACTTAAATTACTTCAAGGCTAAACAGCCTTATATAGACGATGGAACCCAATTTGTTACACATCCTGTAACGAATTGGCTCCATTCGTTACCTTACATAACTTAAAGGGAAAGCATAACGAATCAGTAATTCGTTATACCCCATTCGTCAACATTCCATGACGAATGGGAAACATACATAACGAATTACTGTCCATTCGTTAAACATCCTTAACGAATGGACTGTATACATAATGAACGGGATAATTCGTTAAACATCCTTAACGAATTAGCCTATATATAACGAACTAGGTGGTTTTACATAAATACCCCTTACATTAAAATAATAATAAATTACAACCCATAAATTACAATGACTTGAGACGACAAAACCGTGCACTAACAATAAAATAAATGTCTTTCCTCGTTACAACAAAAACATTTCCTTCTATCAACAAACTTGTTAACAGGATGAACATGATTCTCTTCCCTATCTCTCTCTGCCTTGAGTCTATAAAACTCATCATTAGATTGTTTTCTAAAGATTTCCTCTTTCTCTTCTTCAAAGGTCTCACCCTTAACAAAAACAATCTTTTGAAAACCGACATTCGGTTTTACAGATTCTTTATTACCCTCTTTGAACCCACTACCTTTTCTTTTGTAGTAAAAACTGGTTTTAGCAAATTTAGAGTTTTGATTACCAGTTTTAGTATATGATTGAGTTTCTGATCTGGTTTAACATTTGGATTTCCAAATTTATCACTTGTTTGAGTTTCAGATTTTATCTCAGAAAACACATATTTAGCAACTTTCTTGCCCACTTCGCTCTCACATTCATAGCTGTTGAAAGACTTAACAGGTTTCTCATCACATGAAAGAGATTGTGAAATATCATGATGTGGAGAACCAGTCACCACATTCATCTCCTTAAGAAACCCTTCAGGTTCTTTTGGAATATAATAGCTCCAAATAGGTGGTGGTGCATCATGATATTTCAGATCATCCTTTTTGTCCTTTGAGATGTCAACAGATTGCTTTGGGACAATGTGATCAAGGACATATGATGAGGCGGAATAGCTTTAAGTTTAGTGTCAACTCTTTCTATTTCAATTTTAATTAGTTGAAGTTCCTTTTTAAGTTCCGCTTTTCTCATCAACATGCTTATTAATAGAAATTGTTTACCTTTAACTGTGTGAATTAGAATAGAAATTGTTTTCTCATCTTGTGGGATTTTCACCCACAAGTTTTTCTCACATTTTTGAAGCTTGTCATAAGCCTATTTAATGCTCTTGTAATCATGAAATACATTATTCTTAGTCGGTTTTTAATGAATCAATTATAAAATCCTTTTCAACACACGACTCACAAACATGTTTTAGAGTAGAAAATTTTACCTGTCCAGCCATGCAAGCATTATGAATGGACTCCTCTTCAACATATTCAATATCAACTGTCGCTGGAACACCTTCAGTGGCACAGTTTTATCACTCATTTCTTTAATCTTTGTAGCTACTTGTACTTCATCAGTTTCTACCATCTCATCTTCTTCATCATCAATTCCAAAGTCAATCTTTCCATGAGGCACTTTCTTGCCATTGAACCAACCTGCAAAACTTTCAAACACATCAGGTAGAAAAAATGATTTAAAAAATTCATTTGGAATCGAATCAAACTCTTAGGAGATTATGTCCCCCTCAGGATCACTTGGAATCTCCTCAATGTTGTTCTCTTGTTGATAATCACACTTAGTCTTGTCAGCATCAGTCAGATCAGCAACAATTTCTTTAGTTTACACATATTTCTCAGCTTCACCTGCAATTTCAACACATACTTGTTCTCCAGCTTCCTCATCAGTCACTTCAGCAACATTATCTACGTGAACAGTAGAATTCCAGTTGAAACCCTCATCCAGTTGTGCATAACACGCTTTTGATGACGATGCGCCATTCTTCTTTGATGATTCAGCTGGTGCAGGAGAACTTTGATGATAGATGGTTTGCCAGTTGTAGTACCTACCAAAAGGATTAGGACTAGAATCTCCAACTTCTGGATTAGTACATTCCCTCTTGAAGTGACTTTTCTCTTTGCATCGAACACAATGAACCTTTGACTTATCAAATCTAAGTTTTGAAGTTGTCCCATCAAGGCAGTTCTTACTAGTATTTTCTCTGAATCTTTATAATCTTCAAACAAATGTTGTAAAAGTAGGATTACAAGGCCTAGTACTCTACGAGTACTCGCTACAAGGTCTATCGCCGAGGAAAGTTTTTGTAAATTCGCCTAGTTACTAAGAATCGGTCAAATTTGGTCAACCTCAGCCAGAACCACATCTTATCGGTGAACTTGGACCGATTTTAACTCATAAAAATAAAACATAATTCGTATTTCAATAATATTAAAGAACAATTATCATTTTTTTAATTAATGATTAGTAATTTTTAGATTATTTTATTAATAAAAATGTATTTCTTTTATTTATATTGATATGCACCTATTTTGGTATAAATATCAGTAAACTTATGATTTTTGACATATATATAACATACAAAAATTAATTTTCTTTATATTTACCAAGTCCGAGTACTCTCCGAGTACACCCAACTCCCCAGTCGACCGCCTAACGACTTTTGCAACCTTGCTTCGAACAACACTCGCCATACGCCAAATATCTAGCATCTCCATTTCCTCATGATCAATATGATCATAATCCTCTTCCATCATGTTCTAGCCCAGCAATCAAATATTCATATGACTCTATAACTTAACCCAGAAATGCCATATGTTCATGAACATTTTCGACAGTCAGTCCATTGTTGTTCTTGATAGTAACAGCTATGTTGCATTGAACTGTAACATTCGTTATTTTTCATAACCGAAACCCAACACATTTATTATTATGATTTTTTTTTCTAATTTTTTTTCTCTTTTGTCTCATTAATTATTCAAACGTTCAATGTTAAATAAGATCTCACGTCGTTTAAACATATGCATTTGTCTTTTATTGATTAATTTTTGTTATCTATTGATTTAACTATGGTTTATGAGCAAAATTCACCCTTAACTAAATTATACCCTCTTGTGCACCCAACCATAAAGTCCAAGGACCTATCTGCAAATTACCCATACATTTTTTCCCTCCCTGCTTCTTCCCGTCGGCGTCCAAGACAACCCCTCCCCACCCTTTTTTTGTTGTTTTCTTGATACATAATACATGCCAAAAATAAAGGAATTGACATCACCAAATTATTAATTAACCAGAAACACGTTTACATTTTCGTTTAATCATGGAAACTGACAGCTTTGTATACCAAATTCGCTCATCACAATCCGCGGGCCAAACCGACAACAAAACACTATAAACACACAATCTTAATTCAATTAACTCGTACAACACACTCCTCTTTTTGTCATGAAGCTAAACCCTATGCCAGTTGTAACCAAGAAGCTACTATAGATCGTGTTTGATTTGTGTTATTTGCCGAAGCCATAAACCCATGTTCCCCTTCAATTCATAATCGTTCTAGGTAATTAGGATATGGGTTATCTTCGGATTTGTTTGCTCGTCAAAACCCCTCTGCCAATTTTAATGGACAGAGGGTATAAGATTGTTAATTTTGGTGTTTGTTCAATTTAGTGTTTATAGTGATTTTGGGCTTTTTCCAATCTTTTTTATAGTTATTAGTTTCCATTATTATAACAGGTTACACACCAGCCTAGTTGGCTGGTGCAAAATGTGTTAAGCTTCTGGATCGGTTTGACACGAGTTAGAGTCCCATTGGGACCGATTTTGCTATTTTTTTATATTTCTTTTGTTTTAATTAAATGTTATTATTTATACTATATATAATAAAAGAAACTATTATTATTTTTACCGTTTAATGAACCAAACACATAAACTCACAAATAAAATTATCGTTAGAACTTTTCCGTATATATATACATAACGTTATATTTATATATATACCCAACTTTGTATTTATAAATACTTGTATTTCTCGATTAAACATAATATGATTATAAATAAATAATTAAGATAAAAAATTCTTTTAACACATCAAAATAAATTGATCGCCATACGAATTCCAAATTTAATATATAAATATATTTGGTTTTTATTTTTCGATAAGTAACTTGTATAAATTTAATGTTGTATCCATATTCATGTTATAATCTCTTACGCTTTTTATTCAACAAAATTAATATAACATATATTTGACGCCTTGACGATCTCAAATTCGTTATAAACCCATGATATCGTGTCTTGTTCATTCATACCGTTTGAATATTTATTTTAGTTGTATTTAATTATAACTTTAAATTGGGATTTTCGTCGAGGCTCCTCGTGGAACTAATTAACTTATCTTTGTCGAACCGTTGCAATCTACCTTATTTCTAAAGGTGGGTTTTACATACCCCTTTTTCCATCTTTTATATTTTGAGGGTAGCATGGATACCTTATTCAATTATACTCATGTTTTATTTCTACATTTATTCCAAAACACAATTCAATATATGTGTTATGTGTGATTATTGCATGCTCCATGATTATGCTCTATTTACTTAAGTGTTTATTTTATGTTTGGTGGTTGGTATCTCATCCTCATCTATTCTCATCTAGTATGATCATACATTTACCCAAGTACATTGATTTTGTATCAATAGGAACGGGTCAACATCTATTTAGTTGTTTACATTTTCATAGGAATTGTAATGCTCAACATTAACATATGAATTTGGTTTCTTATTATCTATATATATCTCAACCAAAACTTATGTATTCTCACCAACAATCGTGTTGACAAACTCTATTTTTTATACATGCTGCGGGTACAAGTAATTTACATTGATCAAGATTGAAGATATTAGTTATACCTTAGGATATTTATTCAAATAACAAAATTATGATGTATTTGTTATGATTTTTGAATTTTTGTACTTGTTTAATGTTAATGAAGTTAAATAATTATTAATGCTTTAATTAGTCTCTTCTGAGCTACTGTCTAATCAATACGTTACGCCCCGGCATGTTCCGCCTTTGGTCGGGGCGTGACAGATTGGTATCTGAGCCGAAGGCTATAAGATAGGTGGTTAGATATAACGGCCTAGTAGCATGCTTAGGGTCCCTATACGTGATATGTCTTTACGTGTTTGCACCCTGAATTATATTATTGATTGTAGTAGCTTAAATACCATTTAATGATTTAATATTATTCTTGTACACAAAAGCACGCACTTATTCCGAGGCTATGCCTCACCATCAAAATTATTTTTTAAAAACCCTAGGACGATTTTTTCAATCGGGAAATTCCATATGAAATCCCACCTTTTTACTCCCCTCTCCTTGAGGATGATTCGGGTGACGGATATGTAGTAAATTGTAAGAGGGACACACTTGTTCACCGAACCCTTGACACCAAGGCTTGCGAGCCTAAGGAAGTGCAATGCGCATAAATCTCAATCAACCGCGAGACCCGGTTGCCTTCATGGAGTGTTCGGTAAGGGTGTGGAACTTATTAAGCCAAAGTATGTCACACCAAACGTACCTGAATCTTCTACCCTCATTGTATCAAACGTGGTCATGTGATGGCCACACTCTTAAATCACAACCGAATTCACGGTGATGCACGGATATTTCAATGATGAGATTTTTGTTTAAATTTTTGATTTTGTTAAGAATGAATATTTTCTCAAATTATCAATTTCATCAATACTCTAAGTTAAGATTATTAAAATTTTATTTTGTATCCTCATAAATTTTTACATAACACAAAATTTCACATAGTTATAATTTTTTTTTCCAAAACATAATAAATTTTTCACGTGTCGTCATTGTAGCATGTCTTCTTCCCGCCTTACCAACCGTAACTGTCGCATCGGCAACTTAGGCCGTAGCAAGTCATCCCGCATCGCTAATAGAATCATGGAAGCCCTCCTAACAATCATCTCTCAACTCCAAACTGTGAATGCCACTACCACACCCGTGGATCCAAACGATACTACGTTATCTCTCAAACAATTCAAAAGTGCTAACCCAACCGAGTACTTTGGGCTCGAGGGTGCTACCGCTCTCCTCCAATGTTTGAAGTGATGGAGAGTGTGTTTCTCCATTGTGCGTGTCCGGAGGACAAGAAGACCACCTATGCGTCGAGCGTTTTCAAGAAAAGCGCCCTCACATTGTGGAATGGCGAGAAACACACCCTTGGAGCCGAGGTTGACATGGCCTTGCCATGGGATGAGCTCAAGAAACTCATGCTCAAGAAGTTTTGCCCGAAACATGAGCTTCGGAAGTTGGAAGAGGAGTTTTGTAATTTAAAACAAGAAAGTAGTAATGACACCATCTACAACGATCGATCTAAGAACGGAGCCTTCTCATCTCCCACATGGCGACTCCCCTTGAACGTTCAATCGACAAGTACATCTTGGGTTTGCCTATGCAAATCCAAGATTCCGTCCTAAGTCATGACCCTCAAACCCTCCATGATGCCATCACCTTAGCCGGTACCCTCACCGAGAACCTCGTCAAGGCCGGGACCTTGACGCGGAAGAGTTCCAAGAAGCCCACATCCGAACCCACCAAAGAACCCAAGCTCAAATCTTCCAAACCCAAGTCTTCTAAGCCCGAATCCTTCAAGCACAACAACAACTATCCCCACTACCGCAACAATAAAAGAAAGTCCAATTCCATAAACTATGTCTTAGTCCAATGGCAAGCCCAACAAGAAGCCCTACACAGGACCCCACCCGTTATGTGATACGTGTAAATTTCACCTTTCGCCTAACCTCAAGTGTCGTCAATGCACCCATTGTGATCGATTTAGTCACCTCTTTACCACATGCCGTGAACGCAACCAACTCATGATGCAACCATTTACCTCAACTCTTACCCAACTCCAAACTTTACCTTATGCTCAACCGTTTACTTAAGCACCCTCAACTATTAGAGCTTGTTACAATTGTGGAGACCCTAGCCATTATCACAATACATGCCCAAGACTCGCACACATAAACCAAATTCAATCCTACCCAACCCAAACCACTCAAAATCAAGCTTACCAAACCCAAGTAAATCAACGTCAACCAACCCAAGCTCAACTCATCCAAGCAATTCAAGCCCAACCCATCCAACCGAATCAAGTCAACCAAATCCCAATCAACCAACCTCAAGTTAACCAAGCTACTCAAGGTGCTCAAGGACATACGTGTTACATGGACGGTTCCCAAGTCTAATCCTAACCCTTTATGAAGATATTCTACGCAAAAGACGTTTCTTTAATTTAGTTCTTTTCATTTAAAAATAATTTATTGACTTCATTAATTCTCCAGTTTTGTTATGAGTGAGAAACATGGTTATTTATAATGGTATTCAGTCTCTCAATTATTCCTATTATTTCGTCTAGTGCACTATTTATTGTTACACAATCTATTATCATGATTTAAGTGGTCTATGACCAGTTATTTATCGGGACTTTGTGCATGGTGATGTGCATAGTTGTATAATAGTACCGTATTTGCATCATAAACTACCTATGACCGATTTCCTACAAACGTTTTGGAAATTAGGACTATGAGCATGTGTTGTACATAGTTATCTAATAGGAGTCACATGAACTAATTTTATTTCGATATTTTAATACATGGCTACCCAAACCCTCCAAACTCACCACATTCTCACGGTACTCTTACCTCATCTCATCGATTTTATAATCTTGGTTACAAACCTCACCTATTATTATATTCATAAGTCATGTGATTCGTTTCTTGTGTGAGCCTAATTATTATTGCGTGAATTTTGTCGTCATCTCAAGTATTTTCCCTACATCGTATGTGTAACTTACTTATATAAATTCAAAATTCCCCCTATCTATTTATTTCATTTTGTTGTTATTACTTTCGATGGTTAACTTCAACTATTTCGTTCTTATTTATTTTTTTTTCTTTCAAAGATTATTTACTAGTTATTTATGGTCATTAAATTCCTCGTATTTATATATTTTCATTGTTAACAATCTCATTTAAATATTGAAACAAAAAAAGCTTTCTTTTACCTTATTTTCGAAACCACACAACGGGATGAGTTATGTGCATCATGCGACGATCTAAATAATTATGAGTGCACGCATAATTATCAAAGTCCTCACATGGAACCCATAGTGAATACAGTTGTATGGCATAACTCAGAACCTAGGGTGATATTGAGTAACGATACAAATATTGATGTGATAAGGGCATAGTGGATACGCTGCTGGTACATCCTATATATAAGTGTCCTTATCATGTTTTCCATTTGTAGCGTTATTTGGGTCACTCGAAAGTCTTTGTTATTAAAAAAATAAATTTCTCTTTACACTTACTTTATTTCTTTATGTTATGATTTTTCAAAAAAAAAAATCCTTGATGATTCAGCTGGTGCAGGAGAACTTCGATGATAGATGGCTTGCCGCTTGTAGTCCATACCAAAAGAATTAGGACTAGCATCTCCACTTCTGGATTAGTACATTCCCTCTTGAAGTGATCTTTCTCTTTGCATCGAAAACAATGAACCTTTGACTTATCAAATATGAGTTTTGAAGTCGTCCCATCAAGGCAGTTCTTACCAATATTTTCTCTGAATCTTTATGCTCTTCGAACAACACTTGCCATACACCAACAAATATCTAGCATCTCCATTTCCTCAGGATCAATCTGATCATAATCCTATTTTGTAATGTTGTAATTACCAATACGCCCAGCAATTAAACATTCATATAACTCTAGAACTGAACCCAGAAATGCCATATGTTCTTGAACATTTTCTGTTGGGTCAAGAGTTTGACCCAAATGAGGAGATTTGACCAAAATGAAGAATATGGAAGATTGGAATCTTCTCAACCTCCTCAGATACTGCTAAGTATTGAACCCGGGTACACCTTGGACCTTCGAGTAAGCTTTTACTTAGCCGAGTACGAGATTTTGCCTTCCGGGCACGGTTTACTTCAAATAATCTTCTTAAGTGGATATCCGAGCAAGGTATGCTTTTTAGTGATTTCCGAGTAAGGTTCATTAATTTGGCATATCCGAGTAAGGTTCACTTTTTCAAGCAGGGTTGTTCTTCAAGACCAAGTATTTTACTCTTCCGAGTAAGGTTTGGTCAAACCAAGTCCAAGAAGCCAAGTAATTGGAAGACCGGGCATGGTATTCTTTAATAATTATGGTCCGAGTACACTTGATGAGTTGATGGAATATCTCTAAGTTATATCGAGTAAGGTTCTGCTCAAGCAAAGTATGTACTCCCGAGTACGCCTTATCAATAAGTTATTCAACTAACAATGAGCCGAACAGGATCATAGAAGAACAAGGTTGCTCGTAAGGATTTGTCGAGCAAAGTTTGATAAGTCCAAGAAGATGGAAGTCTACTCGGTAAATATTTTACTTGGTAAAATATTTGTTAAGTAAAGTCTACCCGGAAACTGATTCCGAGTACACCTCTATGTTTACCAAGTCTGAAGGAAGGTCGAGTACACTGCGTACTTGGAGACTGAAGTTTAATGAAAAGCCTACCCGGAAGACTTGTTTTACACTTAGTATAATTTTTGAATATGTAAATTGAATACGTACTATCCGATAGGGTTTCTAGAAGGAATGACAGCTGTCCTAGGTTGGCAGGCCTATATATAGAATAATTATGGCACGCCGCCAAAAAAGGGGGCAATACGAGAGATAGAGAGGATAAGACCGACACATTAATTAAGAGAATATTTTATTTGTGACGGCTGTCCTAGGATTCCTCCTAAACCCTAATCGATTATCCTTTTGTATGATTAACGTTATATAAATGGAAATATTTTGAGTGAATCCTTCGTGTGTCTTCGTATTTTGAATATTCATTGCAACCGTATGTTTGTTATTGATTCCGCCTTTAACAAACGGTCATCTTTCTGAACATAGTAACCCGTCATTAACTCGCTTGTCAACACGATTAATTTTGTGTGAGTTATGACATGAATGATTAAGATCCGATCCGAAACAACCTGAAAAGTGGTATCAGAGCTATTGCTGCTATTTTTGGAAAGATTGTTGCTGATTAAGTTTTGAAGAAGAATGACGTAAGCAGAGCACTGTTCGATTGATTTGTGACGTCAGAAGCTCTGTTCTTCATTTTTCTGCCAGATCTACAAGTTTTAGGTGTTTTCTTTTCCTTATTTCACTTAAAGCTTTGATTTTTATTGTTGAATCTTGTTCTATTCATATCAGACACCTCAGATCTAAGAATTTATTCTTAGATCTGATTGTTTTAATCTACTTTTGATAAGATCTTAACTTTTGTTTTAAGAAAATGTCTGGATATGAGGAACAAGAGGTTTCTACTAATAAGATACCTAGATTGTATGGTCAGGAGAACTTTACCAAGTGGAAAGTGCTTTTTGAGGCTGCTGTTTGTTATAATGATGTGGATATGTGGAATTCTATCAAGAATGGACCACAAGCTGCTGTTGAAGAAGGTGCTAATGCAAATGCTATTGCTGCCATTAGAGAGAGAATGAGAAAGGTTGATGACAGGGCATTGGCTATGCTCAAACTTGGTCTGTCTTGGGAAATCCTCACAAAGGTTGCACATCATCAAAGTGCTAAGGCAATGTATGATGCAATCCTTGAGATGTATGAAGGGAACACTGAATTGAAGAACATTAAGAAGCAAAGACTGAAGCAACAGTTAGAAAGATTCAAGTATAGAGATGGTAAAAGGTTGAAGTCAATACTAGAACGTTTTCTAAGTATTGTGAATGAGTTGAGAACAACTGACTATGTAATGACTGACTTTGATTTAAATACAAAGTTGCTCAACTCAATGCCAAAAGAATGGTATACTGCTTGCAAATTCATCCTTCAAAAGCAAAATTTCAATGAATTGAAATTGGATGATGTAGTATGTTTTCTTCAAGCTGCTGAACTTGAAATGATTGAGAATGAAATGATCAAGGAAGATAAACCAAGTTTCAATGTGTCAAATGCTTTAATTGCTCCAATGGGGAATCTTACAACAAAGAATCAACAACAAATTCCCATCATTGAAAAACCAAGTGATCACAACAATGAGACTGCTAGGTCATTCATTGGAGGTGGTTCAAGCAGTCAAGGTGGTCAACAGAGGTTTAATGTTCAATTAATTGATGATGATTCAGCCTCTGTGGGAAATGGAAATGCTCAAAGTGCTAGTGCAGGGCATGTTCAAAGGAGTGAAGCACAAGCCCTAATGTCTATGTTCACTGAGTCCTACAATGCATTTGTGGCCAAAAACATGATTCACACAAGTGTAGTGCAAGATGATTTGGAACAAATAGATGCTGATGACCTTGAAGACATGAATCTCAAATGGCAAGCTGCAATGTTGGCATTAAGAAGCAAGAGACTGTACAACAGAACTGGTAGATCACTAGTTTCTGGTCCAAATGAGAGAATAGGATTTGATAAGTCCAAGGCTATCTGCTACAACTGTCAACAGCCTGGACACTTTGCAAGAGAGTGCAATTTGCCAAAGAACTTTCAAGTCAATCAGTTCCAACAGCCTAGAAACCAACAACAATACCAGCAGAATGTGCATAGAAACAACAACCAGCAGAACTTCAACAATAACCAAGGATTCAATCCCAACAACAACAACTTCCATCCAAACAACAACTTCAATCCCAATTTTAATACCCACTATCAGCCTCAGATGAACAACCAGCAGGGCATGAATCAGAATCAAGTATATCAAATGAACAACAATCAGAATCAAGCTGTTCAAATCCCTGCAACTCACAACATTCCAGCAAACCAAAATCAACCAAGAAATCAAGGCAATGTGGCAGTAACTACTCAGCATGAGGGAAGCTTTGACTGGAGTAACCATGAGGAAGATATAGCAGATGATATCAGAAGAGCTAATGTGGCATTCATGGCCATAGACTCTGCATCTTCATCTAAGGTACATTCTGATCCTAATGCTGATTTACCAAAACTTGTCAATGAATTAAAAGAAAAGATTGGTAAACTGGAAAGTGAGTGTTTTAAGAAGCAAAGCATTATCAATGCTTATGAGGCAAGTGAGATTGTTAGTGAGGAGAGAATGAAAAGTTTGGAAGAGGATTGTATGAATAGCTATAGGGCTCAGACAAGATTCACAACAGAAATTAGTGGGTTGAAGAAGATGGTGATTGATGAAAAGGTGATGAATACAAAGCTGCAAACTGAAAATGAATTCCTAAAGAACTTAGTTTCAACTGGAAACATTTGTGGAATTCTGAATAAAGTAAAAGAAGATGAAAAGTACAAGGCTGTTCCACCACCATTCAACAACAACATTATGCCTAAAGTTGACAAAGAGAAGAGAAGTGCTTATCTACAACAATTCAAAGATGTGTTTCAAGACAAAGAAGATGTTGAAGATTTGTACAAGAATGTTGAGGTGAGTGAAGATGGTGAATTTGTTATGAAGAAAGAAATGAAAGAGGAAAAGTCAATTGGAGTTCAAGTCTCTGAAGATGACTTTGATTCAGATGAGTTGGATCAAGATGATCTGAGTGATTTGAGTGATCAAATTACTGAAAAAGAAATTCAAGCTGCTGAAAAAGGAAGAAAATATAGAAAGCCTGAATCTGTTGATTAACTTCCAAAGTATCCTCCAGTTACACATAAAATGTAAAGAATGAATGAGCAAATGAAAAAAGAACATGTTTCTTTTGACATTGGTGAAAAGAAGAATGTGTGTTACAATGCTGTCAGACCTCCAAGCAAAAAGTTTTTGAAAAAATTAGAAAAGAACAAGAAAAGGAAGGTAAATAAGGAAGAAATTGATATAGAATATATTACTCCTATTTATCCTATCTTTTCAAGTGTTGAAGACTTTGATGTGGGAGAGGTAGAAACTGTTGAGGAATATGAAAGAAGGAAGTCAAGATATAGAGAGAATGAAGATGATCAATCACTGAACTTGAAAAAGGTTGTCTTTGTTAAAGGAAATGTGGAAAGAAGTGACATTAGAATGGCTGAGTTTGTACCATTCTCAATTGATTTTGACAATCTGAAAAACAAAAAGACAATTGGTGTAAGAGAGCCCAAACCAAGTGAAAGATTCAGGAGACCAAAAGAACATGAAATGTTCAAAAGAAAGGTGTGGTGTAGAAAGTGTGATGAATATGGACACCATACTGATTCATGTAATGAGAGACTCAAGTTTCAGCCATTTCATGTCCCAAATGGAACAAAGTTTGGTCAAGACTTTGTTCTGTACAAAGAGAAGTATGCCATGTATTTGGGAAAGGGAAACGAGAATAGCATAGAGACAAGAGTTGAAGTGAAGGCTGAGACCAAGAAGAAGAAGCAAATGACTGAGAATGTGAGAAGAAGTAAATCACCTCAGAAGCAAAAGCAGGTGATAATGAGGAACCAATCATTGAAATTTACCAAAAATACTCATTCAGTCAAGTCAGATGAGTCACAAGAATCATCAGGCAGTGAGAAATCAAAAATAAAAACTGTATATCAAAGAAAGAAACAAGCTGTACTCACTGGTGATGAAAAGTTCTTGTTAAAACATGGATATGAACCACAAGGTTTCACATGGAAACCTAGAACTGAAGCTAAAATTGAAGCTGTGACTGATGTAAGAGACTTCTCAGAATCTAAGGACTATGTCTTACAAGAAAAGAGAACTGCCTCAGTTGAGCTTGACAATTCAGCTTCACTTGTCAAGACACCAAGAGAGTGTGGTTATGAAACTAACCATTCAGACAACTTGGAGATCACTCATGAAGATCCTGAACCTACTACACTCAATTCCCAAGCTGCCACTGAAATTGACACTGATAAGTTGCAAGTTTAAGAAGCTTGCATCTCATCACTGAACTAATCAAATTTCTCTTTGTGCAGGAACAGGCCACTCCATTGAATGATATATGGTATATGGATAGTGGTTGTTCTAGGCACATGACTTGTGACAAGAGGTCACTTGTGAATTATGTAGAGAAATATGAGGGTCCAGTTGCCTTTGGGAGTGATGAAAATGGTGGAAAGATTGTAGGTAAAGGGATATTGACAAATGGGAATGTGTCTTTTGACAATGTCTTTCATGTTGAAGGACTACAATACAATTTGTTGAGTATATCTCAGATGTTTGATAAGGGTTACAAAGTCAGTTTTGATGATTCTCATTGTTTCATCTTAAAACCTGAGTTTGTAATCCCACCTGAAATGATTATGATGATGGCACCAAGAAATGGCAACCTGTATGAATTGAATATGAAAGATGCTATTTCAAGAGGTGGTGCATGTTTTGTTTCCAAAGCCACTGAAAATGAATCTAAATTGTGGCATAGGAAGTTGTGTCATGTGAACTTAAAGAATATGAATAGACTGGTCAAGGGTGAACATGTGATCGGTTTACCTACAAGAGAATTTAAGTCAGATGATCATTGTGACTCATGTCAGAAGGGAGCCATTGACAAGACACTCTTCTTCAAAAGACAAGGGTCAGATTTGCTGCTTGTACAAGTCTATGTTGATGATATCATCTTTGGATCTACAAATGAAAATATGTGTTTGGAGTTTGAAGAGGTGATGAAGTCCAAGTACAGCATGAGTTCCATGGGTGAAATGAATTTCTTTTTAGTACTGCAGGTTCAACAAAAGGATGAAGGGATCTTCATTCACCAAGCTAAGTATGTGCAGGACATTCTGAATAAGTTCAATTGTCATGACTACAAGGCTACCTCAACTCCAATGGACACCAAAGAAAAGATGATAGCTGATGAAAAGGGGGAGTCAGTTGATGAACATGAATACAGAGCAAATATTGGATCTCTGATGTATCTGACTGCAACAAGACCAGATATCATGTTTGCTGTGTGTGTATGTGCTAGGTTCCAATCAAATCCAAAAGTCTCCCACATGAATGCTGTTAAAAGAATATTCAGATATTTAAAGGGAAGACCAGACTTTGGGATTTGGTATCCAAAGAACCAATCCTTTGATCTGATTGCATATACAGACAGTGATTATGATGGATGCAATATGAGTAGAAAGTCAACATCAGGGGATGCCAGTTTTTGGGTGAAAGGCTAGTGTCATGGCAATGCAAGAAACAGACCACAGTGTCAATCTCCACTGCAGAAGCTGAATATGTTGCTGCATCTGCATGCTATGCACAAGTTCTCTGGATTCAGAATCAGATGCTGGACTATGGTTTGAACTTTCTAAACACCCCTATTCTGATTGATAATACTGCTGTATATTTTACTGTTAAGAATCCTGTGCAACATTCTAAGACTAAGCATATTGAAATCAGACATCACTTCATCAGAGATTGTAGTGAAAAAGGTTTGATTGAAATGCAAAGAGTTGATACAAGTGATAATCTGGCTGACCTATTCACCAAACCACTTGATAGAACCAGGTTCAACTTTCTTTTGAAAGCCCTGGGAATGATCAACTCTGATGAAATCTGATTAAGGATGTGTGCTTAGTTGTGTACCTCTATGTGCTACTTGAATATTTAAGAAGAGGTTATACAAGTTGAATATGTTGCTGAATATGCTGCTGAATATGTTGTTTAAAATGCTTTGATTATGTCACTGTTTTGATGTTAACTGATAAGTGCTTGGGTAACTATTTGTGCAATTTGGTTGAATTTGATGATAATCCTTGAATATCTTGTTAACTGATCTGATGTTATGATAAGTAATTTGATTTAGGTGAGATTAATTGCTTATATAATGTCATGAGTAATCACATTTTTATGGTTACTTGAATATGTTCTTAATCTGATCTTCGGAATTTGTTATGGTAGAATAGACATTGAATGAAATTACAGTCTGTTTTTCTTGATGATGTAAGAATGATTAAGATTTGAGTATGTGATGCAACTGTTTATGTCAAAAAGTGTTTTTATGTCAAAATTAAGTGATTTAATGAAATTGATAATGAATTTTGCATAAATACTATATTTTGGTCAAAACATGAGCAAGTTGATTAATGGTGTTGAGATATGATAAGATTATTCAGTTCAAGCTTTTAAGAAGCTTAAAAGAAGGATTTTTTAAAAAGGGAAAGATCTCAAACAGTTGTTTTTGCTGAAAATTATGTCATTTGCCCAGTTGGAAGGACATGCACTTGTGTATATTTGGTCCTTAAATCTCTATAGATTCAAAGGATAGCCATTGACCTGAAAACTGAATGCATTTGGGGCAATTATGACTTGTTTCTTATTCCTTCACTTAAAACTATGTCAATAACTCTGACTTTGAAAGGACATATATTCACATGTATGTTTGGTCCTGTTTGACCACTTTTGGTCAAAACAGGATAGCCATTAACCTGACAATGAAGAGAAATTGGGGTGATTGAATATTAAACTGTATTTATTGGGAAATGATAGTACATTGACTACTTAGCTGATCATATGGAATTATTAGGCTAAAAAGGCCTTAGTATAGTCATTAACATGTATGGTTGCTTTCCCATGATGATGTAAAATCTAAGGTGATATAAACATATTGAATATGCTAATCTTTATGTGGAGATGCATAGTTGTTTTGTATGTCTCAAGATAGATCTCTCCGAATGATATGGCAGAAAAGTGATTACCCAGTCATACACAAGTCTGTTGTTATTTGGTCAACCAAAATGAAACATTTTTTATATGACAGAGAACTTGTTTTTAGAAAATTTGAGAAAATATCAAAAAAAAACAAGGGGAAGAATGAATAAATCAACCAAAAGTTGATAAGTGTTTTAAATATTTTATCAAACAAGAGGGTTACAACAAGAACTACAAAGATGTTGACAAAATCTGTCTCATCTTGAATGAAAGGCATGTTGCTAACTGTAAGTTCAACGTTCAACCTCTATACATGTTTGAATATCAAAAGTCCAAAAATACAATAAGTTCTGTCATACAAAAACTATTTTTGACAAAATACAGGAGGTTTGAGTCAAATTGGGGTGATCTGGGGAAAGCCAAATAAGCTTTGAGAAGAGATATGAGGCATCATAGCACAGTGTTGACCATTATTGCATTATGCTCAAATTGAACCTTAATCATATCACCAAAGAGATGAAAATCATGCTAAGTTTATACCTGCTGTTAACCTATCTAAGTTGTCATAATAATGCTGAGAGTGAAGTAATGAGATAGCTACTTAGTCAATATGATCCCATTCCTGAGATCTTTTCAGTGTATAAAAGAAATTGTTTTGAAATGAAGTATAACTGAAATTTGATCTCTAAATGCACCATTTGCTCTTAAACTATGTTCTGAAATGATACATAACTTAGAAATTTCTTTGAAAAGCAGTTTAAGTCAAAAAGTGTTGCATTTTGCCTAAAATAGGCTGAATATGTAAGTTCGAGTAAGGTTTGATGATTTCTAACCTTCTCGAGCACAAACTGTTTGAATATATATTTTCGGGTAAGGTTATTGAATTATAACCTTTCCGAGTACAGAACAGTTGATTATGTTTGAATATGTAAGTTCGAGTAAGGTTTGATGATTTCTAACCTTCTCGAGCACAAACTGTTTGAATATGTATTTTCGGGTAAGGTTATTGAATTATAACCTTTCCGAGTACAAAACAGTTGATTATGTGTAAATATGTTGTTTCGGGTAAGGTTTGACAATTTTCAACCTTTCCGAGTAAGCTTAGTCATTTCTGACTAACTTTATGATTTTCGAGCATGCTTTGAAGTGTTTACACTTTATGGGTAGAGTACACTGTTGTACTCACTTCCCGAGCAAGCTTGAAGTCTTGAGATGACTATGTGTTGAAATAGCTAACTGTTAACAAGAAACTCTTGTTTCGAGTAAGCTATGCATGTTATATGTTAGCTTCGAGTAAGCTATGCATATCATATGCTGATTGTGTTTTCAAGCAAACTTTGTGAACTGAAGTAAGTACACCGAGTAAGCTTTGTGTGAATATGTTGTTAGGAAAGGTTTGTTAATCTTTCCGGGCACGCTTAGATGTTACTGTTTAAGTTTGTCATTTTTCGGGTATGGTTTGATATGATAAGTTCCCTCGAACAAGGGCATACCTGATGATTGAATGTGTGTATCCTAGAAAGCTTAGTGCTGACTTAGGATTTTCGAGCAAGCTCTATGAAATTTTAGACTATAGCACACTTAAATGTTTATGTGTTTAATTTCATTCCGAGCATGCTATGTGATATATGTGTTTATGATCTCTTTGAAATTACAAGTGTTTTCGGGCAAACTTTGTTTTCCGAGCACACTTTATATTTCGGGTACACTTGTGTTCCTTAAATATACTTGGTAATTTTCAAAATTTAACTTTCCGAGTACACTGTCTGCTAGAATTTAGTTTCGAGCACACTCTATATTATATGAAAGTTATTCGGGTATACTTTGCATAAGATTGTTGTCCGAGCACACTTTACATTTGAAAGAGTGCTCGAGCACAATCTTCATACAAGTATACTTGAATGAATGCATTGATTGAATATGTGAGTTAGTATGATGAAATTGTTTAGACTCATACTTGAATGAATACGTTGTTTGAATATGTTAGTGATTATGATTTTTAGGGTTCATGCTAGATAAGTTTTAATTTGAATTTGAGAAATTTTTGGGAGGATCTTAATTGATTCTTAGTAAGAATGTTTATTTGATAACTATATTTGATTATTTGTCTTGTGATTTATTTCTCAAGAAATCAAGTATTTCGAGTAAGCTTTCTTCATTATGTCTTAACTTTAAATTAATTTTCTTGATCGAGCATGGTTTAAAAAGAGAAGTATTCGGGCAAACGTTATATTCAAAATGAAAATCTTTTCGAGTAAAGTTTGACCGAGTAAGGTTTGTTAGTGGAAGAAGATCGAGTAGACTTTGGATAAATTAATTTTTCGAGTAAGGTCTTATGATTTTAAATGAGATTAAATGTTTTTAATATATCAAGTGGATAACGTTACTGGTTGACAGCTAGTAATTCACAAGAAGACAAAAAGCATTTAAAACACATTTTCAAAATGTATAAAAGAGGGACTTAGGCAAATTTCTTCTACATTATTTCCCTCTATCTCTCTCCTTCCACTGCAAATCTCTCTTACTAAGAAAAATAACCGACTTATCGAATTCAAGTTTAATCCAAACCCTAATTTTTATCAGCCACTAATTTCCGACTCGGTAAGCATAAAATTTTATGTTTTCCGATCACGATTAGATTGTTATTGTGACTTGATTATGTATTCGAGTACTAACACTCTGTTTATGTGTTTAGGTTATTAATTTGTCGAAGAACAGGTTCTTGAAGATTTCTATCTTTCTTCTTCATTTTTATAACTTGAAATTGTCAAAAGTTTTAAACTTTATGTCTAATTTCACTTTGAATATGTTTGTTTATGTTTTACAGATATGGCAGATAACGAGCCAAAGTATGTGTTTGAGCCAAAGCACAACATGTGCGCACTACTACAAGTAACACCAGAGAATGAACCGATGGCTCGGATGATCGTATGGATGGCACGGTCAAACATTAGCTTTGCACTCACTGAATGCCCGACTATCTACAGAAATCACTCTTTGGATTTCTAGAGATCAGCAGAGCTTATTGAAGATGGTAATGAAAGACGAATCGAGGCAACCGTGGCCAGACAGGAGATACAGGTCACTGAAAGAGTGATCAGAAGATGTTTAAGACTGAATGACGATGATCACAATCACATCAGCTTCGATACAAAGCATCTGTTGAAGATTTTCAGAGAAACTATAGGTATCAAGGAAATGTCCATGATGGACAATTTCAGAAGGGCTTATTTCCAATGTTGTACAGATTTCTGATTCATCACATCATACATGGATTTGCTCCGAGAAAGGGATCATGGACTCTGATGAGTCTTGATCTAGCAAATGCCACCGTTGGAACAATCTATGATCTGCCATTTAATTTTTCCAAGATGATCTTTGATGGGCTAGTGGGGAATCTAAAGAAACCGGAAAGAAAAAGATTTTTACAGTACCCGAGATTCCTGCAGATCATATTCAATAGCACACTACAAGATTTACCAACAATTGGAACCACCCATAAACTGCAAGAGCCCGATGCCTACAAGAGAATAAAGAATCCTGGTGTCTCTAACAATTTTGATGCAAGTATTCCATTTGAAATTCTGCCATGGTTATTAAACCATGATCTGGCTGTTATGCCTGTGCCTGAGCTGAGCTCAGAAGAGGAAGAAGGGAGTGATGATGAGAGTGCTGGAGGAGACTCTGATGATGATGGAAATGATGGGGGAGATGGTTTGGAGATGGAGATGATGGCACCAGTAAAGGGGGAGCAACATGAAGAACTTGAATAACCTATCCCAACACTACCACACTCACCACCACCAACCTCACCACATCAAACACCACCTCAATCATTCAACTTAGACCAACCTGAAACCTCCACACAACACACACAATCCCCATCCATCACTGAACAACTCACTTATGAACCATTCCCTACAACCCCACCCTCGAGCCAACAAGATAACACACTTCAAAGAAATATTGAACTAATGTTGGAGAATGATGAATTGAAGAGGAGAGTTGAGGAGGTTAGGGATGAAAATGTTGAGTTGAGAAGAAAGAATGAAGAGCTAACAAGTGAAAATGAAATATTGTTGAAAAAGTTAGCTGATGCTGAATTAATGATTCGAACCCTGGTGCAGGAGGTTGAGAAGACCTCCGCTGCCCCAAAACAGGGGGAGAATATGGATCAAAATGAGATGACTAATGTTGAAAGTGCTGAGAAGATTGATGGTTTGAAACTGATTATGAATGATTATGATGTTAGTGATGAGAATGAAGAAGAGGTGTGTGAAGAGGAAACAAACGAAAATGTAAAATCAAATGATGATGAGAATGTGATTACAGAATAGTTGACTGATATTGTGGATGATGAGATGACTGTAGAGAATGTGAATGAGAATGCTACTACTGAGGAACTGATAAACACTGAACCTGAAGATGATCAAGAAGTTAGTTCCTAGAAGGCAGAGCATGATTCGGAATTAGATCAACTGTTCAAAGAAATTGATGAATATGAAACTAGTGATGAGCAAGAGAATGAAGAGCAGTTGAGAAAAAGGAAAGAAAAAGGCAAAAGGATAGCAACAGATGATGAGCCTGCTGTATATGTTGAGAAAGATGTATCCTTTGTGGATACTGCTGCTGCTGCTGCTCTTGCTGAGAGAGAAAGACTTATTAATGAATCAATGGAAAGGGAAGCAATTGCCCATTCCTTGACTGAAGAAGAGTTGGCACAGCAGGACTTATTGATCAGACAAGCCAACATTGAAAAAGAACTGACTGAAGATGAGGCTGATCAAGAAGTTATTGAAGTATTGATTAAGATGAAGAGGGTTGAGGAAATGGACAACTCCTTGGGCACAGTGGTCAACATGTTCCAATCCAAAAGTCAAACATCAGAAACTGCTGCTGAACCAACTACTGATATAATTCCTGAAGAAGAAATTGGTGAGTCAATTGCAACTATGGCTGCCAAGAAATGGGTTGAACAAGTAAAAGAAGACATGAAAAAGAACCCTACTGGTAACTGGGGAGAAAGAAGATTTGAAAAGACTTATCAAAGAAGAAAGAGATCTGCTGAGCAGACTAATGATGAACCAATCAGGGCAATCCCCTTGAAAACACTGAAACCAGGAGAAAAACTACCAGGGGTCCCTGATGTTGATGTTACTGAACCAGAGCATCCTGCCTCTGATGAATCAAAAATAGATGCCATGAATGATCTATCAGATGATGAGGAGGATGACTCTGAGGAGTCTGATGGAAAGGGTGATGACAACCCTGATCAAGGAGGTGAAAAAGTTGGCACAAGCTCTACTGCTGAGACCCCTCAAGCTGAAATGACTTATATTCAAAGGGGCATAATTGAAATAAATGCAGATGAAGTCTTAAAGAAGGTTGAGAAAAGAAAGAAAAACACTGAGCACTATAAAACTTTTTTGAAAGTCAGAGGCTATCCTGAAGCTGCATTGGAAAAGTACACTGCTGAACAAATTCAAGATCTTTATAATAGTGAGAAAGAGATAGTTGCAGAAAAGTTTGTGAAACAAGATGATAAGATGGAATTGGAAGAATTAAAAAAGAAATATGATGGCATGTGTGGGTATTTGATTGAGAAAGGCATGAAGCCTGAGGTTGTGAGAAATCTGAGCAAAGAGGCAGTATTTGACCAGTATTCCAAAAGAAAAGAGAAAGAGTTAAAAAGGGTCTATAATGAGAGCTCAATTATGAAAGAAACTGATGGTGAGCCACCTGTGAAGAGAAGAAGAATCAGGACTGTGAGGGAGAAAGAGAATGAACTAGAGAAAATTGATGAAACTCCTATCACTCAGCCAGAACAGCCTGAGCCTGAGTATGATGAAGAGAAGTTCTTGCCATGGGAGAATGAGGAAATGATACACATCCTCAGGAACATAATGATACATCAAAGAGGCATGACTGAAGCTGATTTCAATGCCCTGGAAAAGGTTGATCTGAAAGACTTACTTTATATCCAGAAGGCAGAATGGGAAAAGGCCTTAAGGGATGGTGAAAACCCTAGGTATTATGCAGATGGCAGGTTTGTACCAGCCAGATCAGCAAATACATTGGGAATGGCAAAGATGTTGAATGAGCTTCACAAGCATGGGGTGAATGTGAGAGAGCTTGAAAATTTACCAACTGAAATGGTGGAGGCCACATACAGAAAATTCCTTAATTTGGGTCCTGAAAAGCCAAGAAAGTCCATTCCTATTAGACCTCCATTTCATCAGAGATTCCCTAGAGGAAGAGGTCATGGTGGAAGAGGTGAGTCAAGTAGCTCTGCACAACAAAGATCATATGGACCACAGTCTGGTGTGGATCTACCAAGAGAGCTTTACTATGACTCAGTTACTGATTCTTTGAAAGTCATAATGGAAAGTAGGCAGTTACGGGAGATTGTTGTAAGAAGTGACTTCAGAGAATACAACGAAGAACAACTAAGAAGAATGGAGTCACTTCACTTATATGATTTCAGGGATAGAAAAAGATCAGCAGGAAGACAAATGAATGACTTATCTAAGTATCTGCAAGAACAGGCTGCTGATGGGTTCAAATTTTTGAAAGAAAAGAGAAGTTGGAGACTGATCCAACTTCACAAGTCAAAGAAGTCAGAAAAACTGAAGAAAATGGACAGGGCTGAACTGAACTACCAGATGAGAGTCCGAGATCAAAATCCTCTGTCCAACATGGAGACTTGTATAAGCTTGGGAAGAAGGATAAGAAGGCCAAATTACACAGTACAGAAGAACGGTGTCATTACAGATATTGAATACAAAGAAGACACTGGCTACTATGTGCTGAGGAACTCAGATGGGAAGGCCTTGGCGACAATAAAGAAGGATGCAGATCTGACATGCCTACATAATGATGATCTTACTGATATAAGAGACTTGGTGATACCAGAAGGACACACTCACTACCAAGTGCTCAATATATTCAGAGAAAGAGCAGCATCTGTGATCCAGCTGAGAAGACAAGCAGCCTACAATGAGAGGAAAAGACAAATGAGATAGACGAGGCTTTGCTTTGTAATGTCTTCGGACAAATCTTTGATTATGTAATTTTTACTTATGTAATTCAATTATGAAATTTGATGTGTATTTTGCTAAGTGTAAGTAACCATAGTGTGTTTTGGGTCAGCTGAGGTGTTCCAATCTAGGGGGAGATTGTTGGGTCAAGAGTTTGACCCAAATGAGGAGATTTGACCAAAATGAAGAATATGGAAGATTGGAATCTTCTCAACCTCCTCAGAAACTGCTAAGTATTGAACCCGGGTACACCTTGGACCTTCGAGTAAGCTTTTACTTAGCCGAGTACGAGATTTTGCCTTCCGGGCACGGTTTACTTCAAATAATCTTCTTAAGTGGATATCCGAACAAGGTATGCTTTTTAGTGATTTCCGAGTAAGGTTCATTAATTTGGCTTATCCGAGTAAGGTTCACTTTGTCAAGCAGGGTTGTTCTTCAAGACCAAGTATTTTACTCTTCCGAGTAAGGTTTGGTCAAACCAAGTCCAAGAAGCCAAGTAATTGGAAGACCGGGCAAGGTATTCTTTAATAATTATGGTCCGAGTACACTTGATGGGTTGATGGAATATCTCTAAGTTATATCGAGTAAGGTTCTGCTCAAGCAAGGTATATACTCCCGAGTACGCCTTATCAATAAGTTATTCAACTGACAATGAGCCGAACAGGATCATAGAAGAACAAGGTTGCTCGTAAGGATTTGTCGAGCAAAGTTTGATAAGTCCAAGAAGATTGAAGTCTACTCGGTAAATATTTTACTTGGTAAAATATTTGTTAAGTAAATTCTACCCGGAAACTGATTCCGAGTACACCTCTATGTTTACCAAGTCTGAAGGAAGGCCGAGTACACTGCGTACTCGGAGACTGAAGTTTAATGAAAAGCCTACCCGGAAGACTTGTTTTACACTTAGTATAATTTTTGAATATGTAAATTGAATACGTACTATCGGATAGGGTTTCTACAAGGAATGACAACTGTCCTAGGTTGGCAGGCCTATAAATAGAATAATTAGGGCACGCCGCCAAAAAAGGGGGCAATACGAGAGACAGAGAGGATAAGACCGACACATTAATTAAGAGAATATTTTGTGTGTGACGGCTGTCCTAGGATTCCTCCTAAACCCTAATCGATTATCCATTTGTATGATTAACGTTATATAAATGGAAATATTTTGACTGAATCCTTCGTGTGTCTTCGTATTTTGAATATTCATTGCAACCGTATGTTTGTTATTGATTCCGCCTTTAACAAACGGTCATCTTTCTAAACATAGTAACCCGTCATTAACTCGCTTGTCAACACGATTAATTTTGTGCGAGTTATGACATGAATGATTAAGATCCGATCCGTAACGACCTGACATTTTCGACAGTCAGTCCATTGTTGTTCTTGATATTAATAGCTATGTTGCATTGAACTGTAACATTCGTCATTTTTCAAAACCGAAACCCAACACATTTATTATTATGATTATTTTTTTTCTTTTTATTTTATCTTTTGTCTCATTAATTATTTTAACGTTCAATGTTAAATAAATTATCGCGTCGTTTAAACATATGCATTTGTCTTTTATTGATTTATTTTTGTTATCTACTGATTTAACTATGGTTTATGAACAAAATTCACCCTTAACTAAATTATACCCTCTTGTGCACCCAACTATAAAGTCTAAGGACCTATCTGCAAATTACCCAAACATTTTTCCTCTCCCTGCTTCTTCCCGTCGGCGTCCAAGACAAACCCCCCCACCCCCACCCTTTTTTTTTGTTGTTTTCTTGATACATAATACACGCCAAAAATAAAGGAATTGACATCACCAAATTATTAATTAACCAGAAACGCGTTTACATTTTCGTTTAATCCTGGAAACTACAACTTTGTATACCAAATTCGCTCATCACGATCCACGGGCCAAACGACAACAAAACACTATAAACACACAATCTTAATTCAATTAACTCGTACCACACACTCCTCTTTTTGTCATGAAGCTAAACCCTATGCCAATTGTAACCAAGAAGCTACTATAGATCGTGTTTGATTTGTGTTATTTGTCGAAGCCATAAACCCGTGTTCCCCTTCAATTCATAATCGTTCCATGTAATTAGGATATGGGTTATGTTCGGATTTGTTTGCTCGTCAAAACCCCTCCGCCAATTTTAATGGACAGAGGGTATAAGATTGTTAATTTTGGTGTTTGTTCAATTTAGGGTTTATAGTGATTTTGGGCTTTTTCCAATCTTTGTTTATAGTTATTAGTTTCCATTCTTAAAACAGGTTACACACTAGCCTAGTTGGTTGGTGTAAAATGTGTTAAGCTTCTGGACCGGTTTGACACGATTTAGAGTCCCATTGGAGCCGGATTTGGTATTTTTTTATATTTCTTTTGTTTTAATTAAATATTATTATTTATACTATATATAATAAAACAACTAGTATTGTTTTTACCATTTAACGAATCGAACACATAAACTCACAAAATAAATTATCGTCAGAACTTTTCCGTATATATGTACATAACGTTATATTTATATATATATATACCCAACTTTGTATTTATAAATACTTGTATTTCTCGATTAAACATAATATGATTATAAATAAATAATTAAGATAAAAAGTTATTTTAACACGTCAAAATAAATTGATCGTCAAATGAATTTCAAATTTAATATATAAATATATTTGGTTTTTATTTGTGGATAAGTAACTTGTATAAAATTAATGTTGTATCCCTATTAATGTTATGATCTATAATGTTTATATTCAACAAAATTAATCTAACATATATTTGACGCCTTGAAGATCTCAAATCCGTTATAAACCCATGATATCGTGTCTTGTTCATTCATACCGTTTAAATATTTATTTTAGTTGTATTTAGTTATAACTTTAAATTAGGATTTTCATCGAGGCTCCTCGTGGAACTAATTAACTTATCTTTGCCGTAACTGTTGCCATCTACCTTATTTATAAAGGTGAGTTTACATACCCATTTTTCCATCTTTTATATTTTTGGGGGTAGCATGTATACCTTATTCAATTATACTCATATTTTATTTCTACATCTATTCCAAAACACAATTCAATATATTTTTATGTGTGATTATTGCATGCTCTATGATTATGCTCTATTTGCTTAAGTGTTTATTTTATGTTTGGTGGTTGGTATCTCATCCTCATCTATTCTCATCTAGTATGATTATACATTTACCCAAGTACATTGATTTTTTATCAATAGGAACGGGTCCACATCTATTTAGTTGTTTATATTTTCATAGGAATTGTAATGCTCAACATTAACATATGAATTGTGGTTTTTTTTTATCTATATATATCTCAACTAAAACTTATGTATTCTCACCAAAATTCGTGTTGACAAACTCTATTTTTATACATGCTGCAGGTACAAGTAATTTACATTGATCAAGATTGAAGATATTTGTTATCCCTTAGGATATTTATTCAAATAAAAAAATTATGATGTATTTGTTACGATTATTGAATTTGTGTACTTGTTTAATGTTAATGAAGTTAAATAATTATTAACGCTTTAATTAGTGTCTTCTGAGCTACTGTCCAATCAATACGTTATGCCCTGACATGTTCCTCCTTTGGTCGGGGTGTGACATGAACAACATCAGATGATGAACTTGTGGGCTTTGGAGATTGATCAGGAGAAGTGTTGGTTGAATTGGTTCCAATGTAAGTGCTTGTATAGTGTGGTATGTTAGGAGGTTGATCTTGAGTTGATTGAGAACTACTCCCACCATTGACAAAAGCAGTTTGAATCTTCAGGCTAGGAGCAATCACGGATTGTGATGAATTAAAGTATAACCCGATGTCTTGAGTTACTGATGTATTCTTCATCTTCTGTTTCTTGCGGATCTCAAGTTCATGTGCTTCCAACTTTTCAATGAATCGGGCTAAAGTCAATCTTGCCTAAGCAATCGGTTATTGTATCATAATGAAAGTTTCTCAATCATCAGATATAGAATCAGCAAGCTTATCAATATATTCAAACATTTCCTTATCAATTCTCAATCTCTTCATCTCATTCACAAGATGACAGTATCTCTTAGTCAATTGAGGCATAGATTCACGTTGACCATGGTAAATATGTCAAACTCTTTCTTCAACAAAGCCATCTTAGATTTTCTCATGTAAGGATTTCCTCTATATTTATTAAGCAATGCTTCCCAAATTGAGTGGCATGATCCATTATGTTGTAACAATTGAAAAATCTCAGACTTGATCGATTGTTGAAACAAATTCATCATCTTCTTCTCACGAAGAAATCTTTCTTTGTCAGCTTCAGGAATTTGAGATAGTCGGTGACTTGTACTGATGTGGTGGAAATAATCAATTAAATATTAACTAAACTAAACAAGTAATAAAAACTAGACTTATGACTCAACTACACAAAACACCGGCAAGTGAACCGGTCAATTGTTCTAAAGCTAAGTAAGTCCGGAATATCAAACCCACAGGACTCTATAAATTACGTTAATTAACTAATTAGACTCGACTTACGACACGACTATTTATTATTAATGTTTAAAGGGGGTTTTTAAACTAAGATTTAAACTAAGAAAGCAAATAAACAAGTAAACAAGAAATAAGCAATTAAACACAAGATTGAAACCAATCAGAAAAGGAATCTACCTAGGTAAGAATCTCATGTATTGATGTGCAAAAATATATATATAAATAAAACACAAGTCGCAACTAAGCTTTAAAAACCAAACAACTATCCTAGTTCACACAAACGGCAAGTGTACCGGTCACGTATAGCACAGATGAGGAAAGTCCGGATATCGAACTCGAAGACACGTGAAAACGTTTATAATCACTAAACTCTAACCAAGACTCACCAAAATATTTAATTGATTTTTTTTTAGATTTAATTTAACTACTTAACTTAACTAAATGAAAACTTTTGACAAAACTTCGGAAACTTTGACTACAGTGATAAAAACGTCTACCTAGGTAAGAATCATATTGAAGGAGATGACAAGGCAATGGATTGAAAACTCTCACGACACCGGTTCTAAAGGATGACACAATTAAGGTTCGCTCAAGAAGGTCAGATCACCTCTCGGTCTCACTAACAAACTCTAACTTATCTTAGTTGATTTTAAGAACAAACCAGGAAAACAAATTATTAACGTGTTCTAATGCCGACTCACCTCTCGGTCTCACCGACACACTAGCCTAATGGAAACGAATACTACGCAACCAAGGATAGAGGAACAATTCAACTTAACTTAAACTAGACCAACTAATCGCTCAAACACCCAAACCCGACAAGAACAAAACCCGCTCTCGCGCGATCTTAATTCTAACAAGTAAAAGTAATGAGACGAGGTTACTTCTTAACACCTCTCGGTCTCTAAGAAGGTGTTTCACAACTTATTTTATCTAATTAATTTACCCACTTATCCCTACGGTTGTACTTCCCGCAAATAAACCCTAAACACAAAGTAAAGAGCATTAAACATGCAACAACTAATCAAAACCGATTCAATTAATTAAAGCACGAGGTTATTAGGTATAATCAAACAAAACACAGCCACTAAACACAATCTAATTTACTGTTAAATCAAACTTTACATTAACAATTTAAGCCATGATCATTAACAATCCATATTACTAGTCAAAACCTAACAATATTCATCAAACCTAGGTAGAACAAACAAGATTAGCTACTCATTGATTTTGGACAGCAGCAATATATCAAATTAAACATCATATAACTCAACATAAACATAATAAAACTCATTCAATGATCAAGAACAATCAAACACAAGTCAATCTCTAAGTAACTTTCAAAACAATCCAACAAAAAGATCAAACTAAACAAGTTAGGGTTCTTGAACAAGAAACAAAGTTTAAAGATAAAGTTTATGAATGAATACTTATGATTTATGGCTGAGATTATGAATGTATAATGACCCTAAGCTTCTGCTCCAATTATGTCTAACTCGGCTAGGTTTGCAAGAGATGTGCGAGTAACGGGCTTGGACTAGCAAAGATGGCTGACCAGAAGGCCTAGGCGCCCAGCGAAGGCATATTGCCTTCTGCCTTAGCGCGGCGCGGCGCCCTCCTGGGGTGGGATTTCAGATTTTTCTTTTTTTTTATTGTTTAATCTTGTTAAATCTTGATAATTATCTTCCTTAAACTCCAAGTAACGCTTAGAACCTTCTAGAACTTGCTTCCCTTGTTTCTCCAAGCCACCACATATATGAAAACATAACAAAACATTAGTGAAGTAATCATATAATCATTAACGAGCAAAACAAACTCAAACATATTATGAAATGATAGAAAGAATTGGATTTAACATGCAAGACACCAAAAGATTAAAAACACTATAAATATCAAATAAACTTGACTCAAGACCTTAAATAATAAAAGATTAACGAAACATGAATCAAACCAAACTCAAAACATTAAGTAAACATAACTTTACAATGGAATCGAGATGTATAAATAGACGTATATCAAATATCCCCACACTTACTCTTTTTTCGTCCCTGAAAAAGTCTAATGCAGTTGGATCAGAATCGGAAAATTACAGTCTAACAAACATATAGGTTAATTTTTAAAGCTCAGAAGAACGCAAAACCCGCGATTACCGATATTGTTGTCCACTTAAACCCATGCCTTAATCTTTACCAGGACAAATAAGATCCGACGATTATATTACTCAGTGGTTTACACAATTAAGACCCGCTTATTTTCAGCTTTTACCGGACCAGGCCACCCCAACTTGACTTAAACCTCAAAATTAGCAGAATTAAAACTTTTGTTGCTCTATTTTTTTTCATGAATAGTTAAGACGATCAAGGGTATTGTTTATCCACCTAAGCTTAATCATCAAAGTCTATCAAGCAGCCATTAGATACGATTGAGGTTCAATTAATTAATAGCTAGTGTTCCCCACAACATGACATACCCCCGTTATCAAGCAATACCCCGAAACCATCACCATAGGTGAGCATGCAAAATTTCATCTGTAGGGCTTACATGTGGCGTGTCCCTTGTGGTCCGTTTCTTAATGGTAATGAGACGCGAGCAAGGGGACCCCACATGGCTAACAGCTTGGATGATTAAGTCTATAGTGAATTTGTACTTTTGTACTCTTGTGATCATGTTTATAGACTTAAAAGGGTTTGCTCTTTTTGGCTTAATTTTAAGTATCCACACCCCCACTTAGGAATTGTGAATACCCAGATGAATAGATTACATACAGACCCATTGTCTCCGGACCCGAAGCATCCCATCAATACAAGATTTAAGGTTATAAAACCATACGCCAATGAGGTGTAAAACACTAAACTAGCAGTTTTAAGTTTATATCACAGGCTACACGGCATACTCTAACGTTAAACCTACCCAAGCATCATATGATAACGTATTCAGATTTTAAAACTTATAATATTTCCACTTTTCATACCAAAAATTGAGGCTTGAGTATGGCTGACCTTTCATTACTTATTTTCCACGGACAAAACACTTTACCCACAAAAGAGTTCCGTTTTAACCATTTTATCAAATTGCCCTTTCATTTTCAAGGCTGAGCCTACCGACACATCCCAAGTTAAGTGCGTTTTCTTTATTTATCTCATATTATTAGTAGTTTGAAAAACCATTTCCCAATAAATATCATCATCTCCCACTTTTACGCAAAAAACTAAATTCAATGGACATTTTTAAAACATTTTTCAAATTTTTTTTATTTTTTATTTTTTTTTAATTTTTTTTATATTTTAAACATAAACCCAATTTAAACTACGACTCAAATATCATATCCCCACACTTAAATTTTGCATTGTCCTCAATGCAAGGATAAGGACGACTTAAAACAAAAATAAAATAAAGTCGGACTACAAAAACTAAGACTCTAAAAATTATAAAAACAAAATAAAAAGTTAATTAGCTAGATAAATGGAAAAGACTTAGCTGGTAAAATATGAATGAAACATGATGCCAAACTCTTCTTCCATGAATGCCCTCCAACTACGAACGTGCTCAGCAAATGGTAACTCCTTCTCTCACGAACGTAAGCGGCAAAAATTCAACAAACAATATCTAGAAATATATCTTATCAAAACGATAGATATTAAGCAATTAAAGTATTTCACCAACCAACAAATAAATCATGAATAATTAGCAGCAAATAAATAAATAAAAAGTATACGGCTCGGCTGCTCTATCCCCACACTTGTCTTTTTCATTAAAGTCTTCATTGGGGATCATCTCTAGCTCATACAGTCTCTCTTTTACCTAGCAAAACTCAAAAATGCAAAAACAACGACGAACTACAAAAGACTACATTAGCGACTCGATGTCTCAACGAAACTAAGAAAATAAAAACTAAAATAAAGGAAAATATACAAACTCTAAACTTGAGTTTTCACTCAAGAAACTATGTTTATGCGAATCATGTGGCGGACCGAGTGGAGCTTCCTCCACCTCGGTAGAACTCCAATGCCATTAAAGATACCGAATCACGATCCGACCAGTCGTCAATATTGGTCTTTTTCTTTCTAACTCCACGAACCTTCTCAAACTTATGCTTACCACCACTCGTTTCTCCCACATGCTTCACCATTTCCCGAGAACTAGAAACCTCTCGCTCCTTCCCCACACTTAAACTTACGGAATGGGAATCGTCAAGACTAGGGCCCATGCCCGAGCTAAATGATTCTATCGAGTAAACTGGGTGACATGGATCAATAAGACCGTCTTGACCACTCGGATGTCTCATGGACTTAGCCAAATAGGTGGCACTATCATCACCGGCTCTAAGAGTAATCTTACCTTCAAACACATCAATAATTGCCCTAGCAGTACGTAGGAATGGACGACCTAAAATGATAGGAACTCTCTCGTCGGCCTCCATATCTAAAACAACAAAATCTACGGGGAAAACCAAATTATCTACCTTAACGAGCAAATTCTCTACGACACCCCTCGGATACTTAACGGAACGATCGGCTAAAGACAACGTCATACGAGTAGGGGTGAGCTCTCCTAGGTCTAGCTTTTCATATAAAGAATATGGCATGAGATTTATACTAGCTCCTAGATCGACTAATGCTTGACACGTCGTATCACTTCCGAAAAGGCATGGAATGGAAAAAACACCGGGGTCGGGTAATTTCTCCGGAACTTTATTGAGGACTACTGCGGAACACTCTCCATTTAGGGGGACAGTCGACAGCTCCTCCAACTTATCATTTCTTTTAAGAAGGTCTTTCAAAAATTTGACGTATTTAGGCATATGCTGAAGAATCTCGACGAACGGGAGGTTAACATTCAATTGGCTAAATATATTAAGAAAATGCCCGTAATCTTTCGTATACTTTTGAATCTTTAGACGAGCGGGATACGGGACATAGGCTAGCTCAATGGTGTGTGGTGGTGGCCGGGCTCCAACCGGCTTCTTCTCGGTGTTTTTCTTAACTTGTGGCTCTATGATTGGTGTTGTACTATGTGACTTACTTGGAGCCTCTATCTATATCTCCTCATCTATCAACTCATCATCCCTATCTTACCTAATTTCTCTACTAACTACCTCCTGACCAAAAACCCTACCACTACGAGTGGAGATGGCGTTCAATTGAGCAGCCGGATTAGTTTGAGGGATACCCGAAAACTGACCTGGGGGCCTTTCTTCTAAATGATGAGCAATATCACCAACAGTTCTTTGAATATCGAGAATAGAAGATTGTTGATTCTTAAAAAGCAAATCGTGTTCGGCTAACTTTTTCAGTGTAACTTGATCTCTCTCCATGATTAGCTTCATCATCTCTTCCAAACGCCCCATTCCACCATTTGAATCCTGCACATTACTTTGACCATTAGTACCATCGGTGTTATTATTATAATAATATTGACATTGTCCTGGAGCATAAGAATTTTGAAATCCGGGTGGTGCACCCGACGGACGCCAATTAGCATTATTCTGATTTGGGTTCTTGTAGGTGTTCCAACTCTGATTATTGTTGTTGTAATTGTTGTGAAACCTAGTCTGACCAGCAACAAAATCGACCTGTTGATTCATCATCGGGCACTCCAACGTACCATGTCCACCCCTACAAAACTCACACCTGTCCACCTTGGCCTTCAGCTCCTTAACCTCTCGAGTTAGTTATTCCAAAGCAGCAGCCACACTCGTATCCAGATTAACCTGGTGTACACCTCGAGCGGATGAGGATGTACTGCTGACGGGAGTGGAATTCCCGCGATGTGTCTCTTTTGCAAGGTCTGATTGAGCGAAGCTCTCAAACATCTCGTTACATTTGACTACATTCTTCCTAGCCAGTAGACTTCCTCCCACGGCTGTGTCGAACCGAACTTGGGTTTCGTAGTTCAACCCATTGTAAATTTTTTCCACGAGAGCCCATGGTGTGAGACCATTCTGTGAGCATCGAGACAGCAAGCTCTGAAAACGCTCCCATGCATGATAATATCGCTCCCCCGGTTCCATGTGAAACGAGTGAATCTGATCGCGAAGAATAGCCGCTTTAGCCGGTGGGAAGTATCTCTTGATAAATGTAGAACGTAGTTCTTCCCAAGTGGTGAACGTGCCAGGTGGCTGCGTGTCAAGCCAAGTAGATGCTTTCCTTGCAAGTGAAAACGGAAACAGATGTAAGAAAATAGCATCTTCGGTAGCACCTTGTAAATTAAAAGTTTTAAGAACACGATAAAGTCAGTTAATATGAGCCGGTGCATCCTCGTCATCACGCCCCGTGAACTGATTAGTTTGAACGATGTTGTTCATGACGTATGACGGAATTTTCCATGAGTTGGGATTGTTGATTGCGGGAACGACGATGCATGACTGGTTTCCGGTTAAGCCATCGAAGGCTTGAGCAGCAATTGTTCTGTCGTCGGCCATCTGAACATCTGGTTGACTTCTCGGACTTTAAGGTGGTGAACTGTGCGGAGATGAATTTTGTGACGATGGAGAAAATTCAAGATCAGCTAGTGGTGGTCCTTGCGAACGAAGATGTGGCATAAACCTTAAAGATGCAACGGACTAAGTGAGTAGACTAAGAATAAAAATGAAAACTAAGTTAAACTAAAATTTAATTAGACTCCAACGACTCAAACGAAAATAAAACAAATAGCACGTATATAGCAAATAAGTCCAATTAATAATAACGCAATTTCCAAGAATCCCCGGCAACGGCGCCAAAAACTTGATATGGTGGAAACAGTCAATTAAATATTAACTAAACTAAACAAGTAATAAAAACTAGACTTATGACTCAACTACACAAAACACCGGCAAGTGAACCGGTCAATTGTACTAAAGCTAAGTAAGTCCGGAATATCGAACCCACAGGACTCTATAAATTACGTTAATTAACTAATTAGACTCGACTTACGACACGACTATTTATTATTAATGTTTAAAGGGGGTTTTTAAACTAAGATTTAAACTAAGAAAGCAAATAAACAAGTAAACAAGAAATAAGCAATTAAACACAAGATCGAAACCTATCAGAAAAGGAATCTACCTAGGTAAGAATCCCATGTATCAACAATCATCAAGCAATGGACAAATAATATGATATGGAAACTGATTTCTATAAGTATTCATCTAACAAACCCTAAAGGACCCTTGACTGAATCAAACGAAATCCCCAAAGAATGAATATTAGTTTATTAAGCAATCAGTTAAATTGATTTCCGCAAAGTTATCAAATAGGGTTAATTAATAGTATCTAAAGCAAGCAATCTTACGAAACACTAAACCATAGATTACTTGATAATCTAACATGACATCATGAACAAGGATCAACACACTAAGCAATAATATTGTCACTATCTATCCTAGCATGCGATTGACCAAGACACATGAACAATTCCTCACCTTACAGCTATTGGAATTTAGCAAAACATTCAAAACCCTAACCAATTGTCAACTAGCTTCTATTATCTAATGGGCTCATTCAATCACAATACTCAAAACACCAAGTAATGATTAAACATAAACCCTAAATCTAAAGAATACACTCAAGAGATATAAGATCTATGTGAAGTTATACTTAACAATCAATCAAGATAATAAACATTCATATGCATCATGAAAGCAAAATCAAGTCTTTTACTATTAAAATAACGAAACCATAATCAAAACATTAGTCCAAAGCAAAAATCAAGTCTCAAACATGTTCATCAAACCTAGGTAGACATGAAGTCTAGCCTAGAATCATTATTGAAAACAATCCTAAACAAGTATTAAAAACAAAGAGGAAAGACATGATAAATAATGAACAAGGAACAAAAATTAGAGCGATAAAACCCTTTGCGATTGATCCTTGAACACCCGGATGAAAGCTTGAAGATCCTCCTTGAATCCTAGTCTCAAAACCTTCACAAACCCTTGGAAAATCGGCTCCAATTATGTCTAACTCGGCTAGGTTTGCAAGAGATGTTTATATATGCGAGTAACTGGCTTTGACTTGCAAAGATGGCTGACCAGAAGGCCTAGGCGCCCCGCGAAGGCATATTGCCTTCTGCCTTAGCGCGGCGCGGCGCCCTCCTGGGGTGGGATTTCGGATTTTTCTTTTTTTTCTTGTTTAATCTTGTTAAATCTTAATAATTATCTTCCTTAAACTCCAAGTAACGCTTAGAACCTTCTAGAACTTGCTTCCCTTGTTTCTCCAAGCCACCACATATATGAAAACATAACAAAACATTAGTGAAGTAATCATATAATCATTAACGAGCAAAACAAACTCAAACATATTATGAAATGATAGAAAGAATTGGATTTAACATGCAAGACACCAAAAGATTAAATGTAACACCCTGAAATTCGATTGGTAAACTAGGATCGTGAAATCATCGGAAACTATAGACTTTGGGATTCTGGACGATAAGTTCGGAACCCATATCATTGGAAAAAATCTACTTTTATCATTTAAAATGTTTATTTTATAAAAACGACATTTACGCCTGAAAAATATTAATTTTTAATGCTTTCGAAAAATTTAAATGTTCTTATTTAAAAAAAAAAAAAAAAAAGATTTCAAATAATTATTCGGAAAATGGTTTTATAAAAGTTTTGCTGAAAAAGTTTTAGTTTGTTTAAAAACTTATGAACTCGACTAATCTTGACCCGTCAGTAGCCTAAACCCGAACCCGAGTCACCCGAGTATTTAAGCGGAAAATCAAGTATTCTTACACCATCTCTTTCATTTCCACCAACACTTCCCACCCAAACACTCTCATTCTAGAGAGAGAAACTAGAGAGAGAAAGTCTTCAAACTTCAAATCCGAGTCCACAAATCTGTTTGTTGTTATTCTTGGTAAGATCTTCTTGAAAATCATCCATTTTCATAACCATTTTCGGCCTCAAATCGAGCAAAAACACCCATTTTCGTTTCTAGAGTTTTCGGGTCAAAAACCGTCTTGTTTTGGTGTCAAAATGCAGGCTTTTGTGTTTAAAATCACTAGGAATCGATAGCCCTTTCAATCCCGAGCATTTCCATGTCAAAAACTTCGATTTTGGGTCAAAAATCTGGAAAATCTGAAAAACCCGTAGGTTTCTCCGTCGCCCAGCTTGAAGGAGTCGAATCAGACTCATTCGATCGAACCAGTCGATCGAATCAGTCCAGTCGATCGAATAGGAAAGCAACCGAATGGTCTTCAACTCATTCGATCGAACCAGTCGATCGAATCAGTCCAGTCGATCGAATAGGAAAGCAACCGAATGGTCTCCAACTCATTCGACCGAATGAGTTTCGTATTCGATCGAACGAGTGTCTATTCGATCGAACAAGTTCCATGTTCGACCGAACGAGTTTTTCCAACTGGTTCGACCAAATGTGTTTCTAGTTCGATCGAGTGTGCCTCAGATTCGATCGAATGTGTGTCCATTCGATCGAACGTGTTCCTATTCGATCGAATCAAGCCAGAACCAAGCTGTTTCGTCTTTAAAACCCAGTTTTTGCTCGAGGCCGCGTAAGCTCGTTTTCTTAGACTTATAGCACGTTGTTAACCTTATATATATGTTCAACTCTAGGCTAAGGAGATCTATTGTAGCACCATCCTAACCCGAGATCAAGGTGAGTTCATAGCCCCTATTTAAGATTTTCAAAACTATGGGGTGGAAACATGGTAACTTTACACGTTTGGATAAAATCATTTATGCAAACACTCTTTAAACTATAAACTTTTGGATTTCTACACACGTGCGGAAATCCACAAGCTTTTTAAGAATCTATAAACTTTGGAAATCTATGAACATGGGGAAAACCCATCAACTTATGGAGATCTAAGAACATCGGAAATCAATGAGTATGGGAAATTCTATGAACATTGACATCATGGGAATGGGAATCATATTCATATCATCATAGTCATTGTGTCAGCATGGAAATCTAGAGATCAAAGCATCATGAGTTGAATTGGACCCGAGAGTCTATTCTACTCTCGGTAGAACTCGCGACCATGAGTGGCATTCTATTCTCGGTGGCACTCGTAACTCATGGGATTTCATACTAGTCTCGGTGAAATCCATAACTCTTGAGGACCTATACTAGTCTCGGTAGGGACCAAGGGAACCCAGGATTCTTTGGGGAGTCTATCCTACTCTCGGTAGAACCTAGCTGAGTCTTGGATGACAAGAACGAGGTAGTCTTGGTTTAAGTCTTGCGTGGGTTCAATCAAGTCTTGTGTGATCATTGGGATTCATCATCATTCATCATCATCATCATTTATTCACCATCATCTTGGATACTAGTAAACAGTGGGATCTTGGTGTTGGTTTATCTAGTAAACTTAGCATGCTCAAATCTATATGTCCTTATTTATGCTTAACTGCTATGTGCTACATGTACCGTTGGGAGACCACAAATCTTTGAGTAATCTTATCACAAACGACTCTAATGGGAGAATAATAAGCCCGCTGAGAGTCCAGGAGAACATTTCATGTTTTACTTACTACAAAAACCTCTTTGGGAAAACCAAGAGACCTTTTTTTACAAACCATCTTAAAACCGGGTATTATATCCAAACATAGTAGTATAAGTTGTAGGAGTGGTGGGTTAGCCGCAGGTACACCCTATATATAAACCCCTACAACCTATACTAGTATGTTTGTGTATAAACTCTTTTTCTTTAAACCTATGAATTCACTCATCTACTTTATGTAGTTGACAGTTTGTTACATGTTTTCAGGAAATAATGCAGCAAGAAATCCCTAGCAAGTTTAGAGGCCTTAGAGAGATGAAGGCTAGTCTAGGAGTTGTTTGGAAACTTGATATTTTGTATTAAAACAGTTTGTTTCATGTTACCTGGATGGTGTAATATTTGACATTTTGGTTATGTTTAAGCATTTAGACTTTTATACTATTGTGCTCAACAATCACGACTTAGTCGCCGCGCCTCGATTATTCCGCCATCAAGATCGGGGTGTGACAGATTGGTATCAGAGCCAATGGTTATAGGGAATTAGGAAACCGACCTAGACTATAACCTAGGATCCTTGACTCTAGATAGCTCATGCATCACAATCACATGTCTACACTTATATACGTGCTGCGTGCTTATGTGTTGCATATTAACTGTTAATCTCTTGAGCCATGTCATTCTGTGTTCTTGGTATAATCTATGTCCTCTATTCTTAATCTTTGGCGTGTCATTGATTCTATCTAACGCTCGTCTTTTTTTTCGTTTTGTCAAAGAATGCCTCCCAGACGTGCACCCGCCCCCTTGGACTCCGCTGATCTAGCCAACCTTATAGCCCAGCAGATCGCGGCTGTGTTACCAGGCATGGTAACAGCCATCAGCCAGGGGCTGAGGCAAGAAGGAACCTCTGGGGCCAACCAAATTCCAGCTCAGAACGCAAATGAACCAGCAAATAAGCCATACAAGGACTTCATGGCTACCAAACCCACCAGCTTCAGCGGTTCAGAAGGCGCCGTTGGTCTCCTCCAGTGGATCGAAAAGATGGAGGCTGCCTTTGTTATTAGCTCGTGCCCTGAGACACTGAAAGTCACGCACGCGGCAAGCATGTTGTCTAAACGCGCGCTGACCTGGTGGAACAACGAGATAAGAACCCGCGGGCGTGAGGCTGCCTTGGCCATGACTTGGTCGGAATTTGTAGCTTTGGTTACCCGCGAGTTCGTACCTCGCAGTGAGGTGCAGAAACTTGAAGCTGAGTTTTGGGTGCACAAGATGAAGGGCGCTGATCACCAAGGGTACACGGAGCGTTTTCACGAGCTCTCCCTTCTCGTACCACACTTGGTCACCCCTCCCTCCCGGGCTATTGAGCTTTACATCAATGGCCTACCTGACACTGTCCGTGGAATCGTTATCGGGGCTGACCCATCAACCCTACAAGCGGCCATTGAACTAGCTGCCCGACTGACCCAGGACCAGGTTAAGACTGGGGTCCTAGCCAAAGGTACGGGCAAGGCCGCTGAGGGCTCATCCAAAAAGATCAACCGCATCAAAAAGCGTAAGGCTAGCAGTTACGCGATGGTTACTCCCGCAACCCCAATCAGCTCTGTCGCTCCTGCTCCCACCCCTTCTGGAAGGCCAAAGAGGGAGTACACTGGGGTTCACCCCAAGTGCGGCACTTGCCAATTTCATCACCCTGCCGGAACCCCGTGCTGGAAATGCACGAACTGTGGACGTTTGGGGCACCTAGCGGAACGCTGCAGATTTCAAGGTAATCAACTGGCAATACAGAGCAGCAGTTCCCAACCCAACAACACTCGAAGCTGTTTCGAGTGTGGAGCCACGGACCATTTCAGGAGCAGGTGTCCTCGTCTTGCAAATCTTCCTCCGGCCCGAGGCCGAGCCTTTACTATTGGCGCTGCTGAAGCTCGCCAAAATCCTGACGTCATTACTGGTACGTTCATCCTTAACAATCTCTGGGTTTCTATTCTATTTGACACGGGTGCAGATAGGAGTTTTATTTCTAGCGAGTTGGTCCCATTGCTTAATCTAGGAACCTCTGTCTTAGACCCCGCTTTCTCTGTCGAAATGGCAAACGGAGAGTCTACCCAAGTGAACAAAATCGTTCGCAATTGCACGCTTACGTTTGATCAGACGTCTCTCAACATTGACCTCATCCCTATGCAATTAGGAAGTTTCGATGTAATTGTTGGGATGGATTGGTTGTCCATCAACCACGCGGAAGTGGTGTGTGCTGAGAAGCTCATTCGCGTTCCTTGTTCTTCTGGCGAGTCCATAATTATTCAAGGAGAAAGATCAGGCAGATGTCTGAAATTAATCTCCTGCTTTAAAGCTCGGCGATGCCTTCGAAAGAAGTGTCTCGCCTTCCTAGCTCATGTCTCCATCAAGAAATCTTTGGGGAAGAAGCTCTCTGATGTCCCCGTCGTGCGTGAATTTCCAGACATTTTTCCTAAAGACTTACCCGGACTACCTCCTAGCCGACAAGTCGAATTCCACATCGAATTAGTTCCCGGTGCAACCCCCGTGGCAAAATCTCCGTATCGTTTGGCTCCGTCAGAAATGCAGGAATTATCGAGCCAGCTACAGGAACTACTAGACAAGGGTTTTATTCGTCCTAGTTCATCTCCATGGGGAGCTCCAGTCCTCTTCGTCAAGAAGAAGGACGGATCTTTCCGGATGTGCATAGACTATCGTGAGCTTAACAAACTCACGGTCAAGAATCGGTATCCATTACCAAGGATTGACGATCTTTTCGACCAGCTGCAAGGAGCCACTTACTTTTCCAAGATCGACCTACGCTCAGGTTATCACCAAGTACGCGTCATGGAGGACGACATCGCGAAAACCGCTTTCAGAACTCGTTATGGACACTACGAGTTCCTAGTCATGCCTTTTGGTTTGACGAACGCCCCTGCGGTGTTCATGGATCTCATGAATCGCGTTTGTCGTCCATACCTGGACCAGTTTGTTATCGTCTTCATTGACGATATCCTCGTTTATTCCCGCTCTAAAGCCGACCATGAGCTTCATCTCAGACTTACCTTGGATCTGCTGAGGAAAGAGCAACTCTACGCCAAATTCTCCAAATGCGAATTCTGGCTAAGGGAAGTTCAATTCTTAGGTCACATCATTAACAAGGAAGGCATTCATGTCGACCCTGCCAAGATTGAAGCCATCAAAAATTGGGGAGCGCCTACAACGCCAACCGAAATTCGTTCATTTCTTGGTTTAGCTGGGTACTACCGTCGATTCATCTCGAACTTTTCAAAGATCGTATTGCCTCTCACAATGTTAACTCAAAAAGGGGAACCATTCATTTGGAACCAAGAGCAAGAAGAGGCTTTCCAAACATTGAAACATAAACTCTGTCATGCACCAATCCTGTCACTTCCTGAGGGTAACGATGATTTTGTTGTTTATTGCGACGCCTCGAGCCAAGGTCTAGGCTGCGTCTTAATGCAACGCGGTAAGGTCATCGCTTATGCCTCGCGCCAACTCAAGAGTCATGAGAGGAATTATGTCACCCACGACTTGGAATTGGGTGCTGTGGTCTTTGCCTTAAAAATATGGAGACACTACCTATACGGTACGAAATGTGTCATCTTCACCGACCACAAGAGCCTACAACACATCCTCAACCAAAGGGAGCTAAACATGCGACAACGTCGATGGGTTGAACTCCTAAGTGACTACGACTGCGAAATCCGCTACCACCCTGGAAAGGCTAACGTAGTGGCTGACGCGTTAAGTCGCAAGGAAAGGACCCAGTTGCATGCGATCCGTATTCAGTCCAATCTTCCCTCCTTGGTTCTTGAAGCTCAAAAGCAAGCGATTGCTGGTGGTGATCTCAAAAATATGCTATCTTGCGGTGCCGAACGGAAGTTTGAAACCAAGTCTGATGGTATACTTTACTACTTAAATCGCATGTGGATTCCAAACTCTGAACCACTTCGAGAACTTATCCTGAATGAAGCGCACAAATCCAGATACTCTATTCACCCGGGCAGTGATAAAATGTATCAGAATCTCAAGTCTCACTTCTGGTGGCCGGGTATGAAGAAAGTCATAGCTTTGTACGTCGGTAGGTGTCTAACATGCTCGCGGATCAAGACTGAACATCAGAGACCATCTGGCCTGTTACAAAAACCGATCATACCGCAGTGGAAGTGGGACGAAGTCGCTATGGACTTCATTACCAAACTCCCGCGGACACCCAGCGGTTATGACACGATTTGGGTTATCGTGGATTACTTGACCAAGTCTGCCCACTTTCTCCCTGTCCGCGAGGACTACACTACGGAGAAGCTGGCGCGGATTTACATTCGTGAGATCGTAACCCGTCACGGTGTGCCTAAGGGCATCACGTCTGACCGTGACCCCTCTTTTGCGTCAAGGTTCTGGAAGTCATTTCAGAAAGCCTTTGGGACAAGTGTGAAACTTAGCTCTGCCTATCATCCTGAAACGGACGGACAGAGCGAAAGGACCATACAAACCCTGGAGGATATGCTCAGAGCCTGTATCCTTGAATTCGGTAGTAGCTGGGAGACTCACCTTCCTCTTGCAGAGTTCTCATACAATAACAGCTATCATGCTACCATCAAATGCGCACCATTCGAGGCACTCTATGGCAGGAAATGTCGTTCTCCACTGTGTTGGTCCGAGACCGGAGATTCTCAAATCCTCGGCCCGGAACTGATACAGGAAACCACTGACAGTATCGCCATCATTCAGCAAAGACTTAAGGACGCCCGCTGTCGACACAAGTTTTACGCTGACAAACGCCGCAAACCTCTGGAGTTCCAAATAGGCGATCACGTAATGCTCAAAGTTTCCCCCTGGAAGGGCATTGTTCGCTTCGGGAAAAAGGGAAAGTTTGCTCCAAGGTACGTAGGACCTTTCAAGATCATCGAAAAGGTCGGACCCGTAGCCTATCGCTTGGAATTGCCTCCAGAACTCAGCCGTGTTCACAACGTTTTTCATGTGTCGCAACTCAAAAAGTGCCTCGTTGACGAGACCGCTCAAATCCCGATCGACACGGTTCACATCGACGACAAACTACACTTTGTTGAGGAACCTGTCGAGATCCTAGATCGAGAAGTCAAAAGGACTAAGCGAAGCCGGATACCCATAGTCAAGGTACGTTGGAACAACCATCGTGGACCCGAGTTCACATGGGAGCGAGAGGATAAGATGAAGGAGGAATACCCTCATCTGTTCGCATAGTCATCATCTTTGTAATTCTAGAAATCTTGGAGTCTATGTAATCGTAATCGTGTAATCAGGGACAAATATCAATCAATGAAGTATCATGTTGTTCCTATTTGCTTATAAATATTCTCTTATTTGCATAACACCAAATTTGACTACCCATGACTCGTGCTGGAAAACACAAGTTGTGCATACTTAATCATGTAAACATTGGGGTAAACTATGTATCATTGAGCCAAAATTTGTCATCATTCTAGCATTCATGGAGCATGGTTGTGTGTGTGTGTGTGGTGTCGTGTCGATTTTTCTAGCCGCACACAATGGAGTTTATACATTGATACAAGGTGAACTCGTAATTATAGTCCGGAATATAATTACATCAAGTTCACAGGTGTATACGTGTATAAACAATATGCTATTGTGTAACTATGAGTCGTGAACTCAAGCTTCGTGTAGGGAATTAATCAATGAATGTTGAAGGAGTGGTGGGTTAGCCGCTGGTACACCCTATATATAAACCCCTTCGGCACAAGTTGATTATGTCTGAAGCGAGACTTGGAATTAGGGACTCATAGTTAGCGTGGCAGCTGTGAGGCGTTAAATTCAAGAGTTATTGAGGGAATTATCCATTGGAGATTGAAGGAGTGGTGGGTTAGCCGCTGGTACACCCTATATATAAACCCCTTCAATCCGAAATGAATATGTCTGATGTAAAGCTTGAAGGTGATGCCTTGTAGTGGAAAATAGTGGTCATCATGGGATCATTTAATCTAAAACATCATTGCATCAACTATACTATGTTCTAAATTTCGGGACGAAATTCCTCTAAATTGGGGAGGATGTAACACCCTGAAATTCGATTGGTAAACTAGGATCGTGAAATCATCGGAAACTATAGACTTTGGGATTCTGGACGATAAGTTCGGAACCCATATCATTGGAAAAAATCTACTTTTATCATTTAAAATGTTTATTTTATAAAAACGACATTTACGCCTGAAAAATATTAATTTTTAATGCTTTCGAAAAATTTAAATGTTCTTATTTAAAAAAAAAAAAAAAAAAGATTTCAAATAATTATTCGGAAAATGGTTTTATAAAAGTTTTGCTGAAAAAGTTTTAGTTTGTTTAAAAACTTATGAACTCGACTAATCTTGACCCGTCAGTAGCCTAAACCCGAACCCGAGTCACCCGAGTATTTAAGCGGAAAATCAAGTATTCTTACACCATCTCTTTCATTTCCACCAACACTTCCCACCCAAACACTCTCATTCTAGAGAGAGAAACTAGAGAGAGAAAGTCTTCAAACTTCAAATCCGAGTCCACAAATCTGTTTGTTGTTATTCTTGGTAAGATCTTCTTGAAAATCATCCATTTTCATAACCATTTTCGGCCTCAAATCGAGCAAAAACACCCATTTTCGTTTCTAGAGTTTTCGGGTCAAAAACCGTCTTGTTTTGGTGTCAAAATGCAGGCTTTTGTGTTTAAAATCACTAGGAATCGATAGCCCTTTCAATCCCGAGCATTTCCATGTCAAAAACTTCGATTTTGGGTCAAAAATCTGGAAAATCTGAAAAACCCGTAGGTTTCTCCGTCGCCCAGCTTGAAGGAGTCGAATCAGACTCATTCGATCGAACCAGTCGATCGAATCAGTCCAGTCGATCGAATAGGAAAGCAACCGAATGGTCTTCAACTCATTCGATCGAACCAGTCGATCGAATCAGTCCAGTCGATCGAATAGGAAAGCAACCGAATGGTCTCCAACTCATTCGACCGAATGAGTTTCGTATTCGATCGAACGAGTGTCTATTCGATCGAACAAGTTCCATGTTCGACCGAACGAGTTTTTCCAACTGGTTCGACCAAATGTGTTTCTAGTTCGATCGAGTGTGCCTCAGATTCGATCGAATGTGTGTCCATTCGATCGAACGTGTTCCTATTCGATCGAATCAAGCCAGAACCAAGCTGTTTCGTCTTTAAAACCCAGTTTTTGCTCGAGGCCGCGTAAGCTCGTTTTCTTAGACTTATAGCACGTTGTTAACCTTATATATATGTTCAACTCTAGGCTAAGGAGATCTATTGTAGCACCATCCTAACCCGAGATCAAGGTGAGTTCATAGCCCCTATTTAAGATTTTCAAAACTATGGGGTGGAAACATGGTAACTTTACACGTTTGGATAAAATCATTTATGCAAACACTCTTTAAACTATAAACTTTTGGATTTCTACACACGTGCGGAAATCCACAAGCTTTTTAAGAATCTATAAACTTTGGAAATCTATGAACATGGGGAAAACCCATCAACTTATGGAGATCTAAGAACATCGGAAATCAATGAGTATGGGAAATTCTATGAACATTGACATCATGGGAATGGGAATCATATTCATATCATCATAGTCATTGTGTCAGCATGGAAATCTAGAGATCAAAGCATCATGAGTTGAATTGGACCCGAGAGTCTATTCTACTCTCGGTAGAACTCGCGACCATGAGTGGCATTCTATTCTCGGTGGCACTCGTAACTCATGGGATTTCATACTAGTCTCGGTGAAATCCATAACTCTTGAGGACCTATACTAGTCTCGGTAGGGACCAAGGGAACCCAGGATTCTTTGGGGAGTCTATCCTACTCTCGGTAGAACCTAGCTGAGTCTTGGATGACAAGAACGAGGTAGTCTTGGTTTAAGTCTTGCGTGGGTTCAATCAAGTCTTGTGTGATCATTGGGATTCATCATCATTCATCATCATCATCATTTATTCACCATCATCTTGGATACTAGTAAACAGTGGGATCTTGGTGTTGGTTTATCTAGTAAACTTAGCATGCTCAAATCTATATGTCCTTATTTATGCTTAACTGCTATGTGCTACATGTACCGTTGGGAGACCACAAATCTTTGAGTAATCTTATCACAAACGACTCTAATGGGAGAATAATAAGCCCGCTGAGAGTCCAGGAGAACATTTCATGTTTTACTTACTACAAAAACCTCTTTGGGAAAACCAAGAGACCTTTTTTTACAAACCATCTTAAAACCGGGTATTATATCCAAACATAGTAGTATAAGTTGTAGGAGTGGTGGGTTAGCCGCAGGTACACCCTATATATAAACCCCTACAACCTATACTAGTATGTTTGTGTATAAACTCTTTTTCTTTAAACCTATGAATTCACTCATCTACTTTATGTAGTTGACAGTTTGTTACATGTTTTCAGGAAATAATGCAGCAAGAAATCCCTAGCAAGTTTAGAGGCCTTAGAGAGATGAAGGCTAGTCTAGGAGTTGTTTGGAAACTTGATATTTTGTATTAAAACAGTTTGTTTCATGTTACCTGGATGGTGTAATATTTGACATTTTGGTTATGTTTAAGCATTTAGACTTTTATACTATTGTGCTCAACAATCACGACTTAGTCGCCGCGCCTCGATTATTCCGCCATCAAGATCGGGGTGTGACATTAAAAACACGATAAATATCAAATAAACTTGACTCAAGACCTTAAATAATAAAAAATTAACGAAACATGAATCAAACCAAACTCAAAACATTAAGTAAACATAACTTTACAAGGGAATCGAGATGTATAAATAGACGTATATCATGTACCATTTTCATTTTGTGGAATAATGTATTCCACCTCAACTGCTTCCCAAGCATCATAATTCACAGCTTGAACATAGGTCTCAAACTTATCATCCCAACTTGGATAATCTTCCATCCTTAAAAGCTCCGGGGGCTTAGTAGACGTTCCTATTTCATTCTCCAAATTGATATTATGGAGTATCGGTGGCGGGTGTGTCACAAAAGCATTTAAATCTTCCATCGTTGCACGAAAATCAAGAAAAACAGCACTACTGGCGTATATGTTTTATGTGGCGTGTAAGTATCAGCGTATATGTCTAATGAAGCGTGTAACCACTTATACGTTGACCAAACTTCAACGTATAACACTTAGCAACGTATAACCAGAAGCTTATACGGTCAAGGCAACTTATATGGAAAGCAAGATACACCGTATAACCCAACTTATGCGGACCACATCCAACTTATACGGATATCAGTAACCAACTTATACGCTGAGTTTTCTATTCAAACTTCACGATCTGTAACATGATTATTTGCATGAATTGAATCAATCCACTCATGCAGAAATGATTAACCAGTATAAACGAGTATCATCACCAAAGAAATTTTAAAGTTGTCCGTAAATGAGTGAGGAATTGAAGAGATAGTGATCGGGTATGAACTTGACTTTGTAATCTTCAAATATTCAAGTTTATGTGTTAAATTTAGTAGCAAACACGAGCCAAAAGCTCTGATACCACTTGAAAGAACTTGTTACGGATCATATACATCATCATATACGTGTAGAGCGATACAATACGGATTGATAAAATTTGTGATTACTATACTATATCATATGGCGGAAACATATAATTAAGGAATTGATAACACATTCACTCATAATCAGCTTATATTGATATAACATTTAAAGTACAAACTGACGATCTCTCTCTGATCAGATAACCAATAACTGTTACAAATATGACATGTTAAAGGCTATTTATACACTTACCTATAGGACCGTATAAGTGGTTTGGCGTATAAGACTTATATGCCACGTATAAGTCTTATATGCTAGTTAAACTTACACAGTCCTTTAACAGAATTCTATATTGACAATTTCAACCTCTTATCAATACAATAATAACATATTTAGCCCATAAGACCTAGCATTAGACAATAATGCTCTAACACGAACGAAACGAACGAACTATACCATAAATCATCGTGAAGAATATATAAATGACGAACAACAAATAATAATAATACATTGAAACGACAAAACGGGCCGGTTTAACGAGTACATATACAAATACAAATAAATAAAAATTGACATATGTCACACACCATCTGTTTATAGGAAGCCATAAAAGCTCTCATGAAAGCAAAATGCATTTATACATATTTTATGTTTGCATTAGGTGATGGTGTGACATGAGGAATTGAACCAATATTACAACCAGTTGAACTTGGAAATACATTAGGTTCAGCAACAGCTTCTTGAGGAATGTCTTGAGTTGTTTGAGAATAAAAGGTAGTAATTGGTGTAGATGCACTCTTGCTAACTGGATTTATTCCACCATATAAAGTAGGATCTTGATTACCATTGGATGAACTTTGACATTTTAAATCAAAATCCCTTTCTTCAAACTTTTGAACAAAATCCATTGCAAATAGTTCTTCATTCTTGAAATACCCGTTCTATGTGAGAACCATCAGATAAGTTGAATAAGAAGGAGGTAAGGAATTATTCAACGTGTCAATTAGATCATTGTGAACTGGAAGCATAGTAAATTTGTTCATCTCAACAGTTAAATGACAAAAACTTGTTATCAGTTCTCCAACAGTTTCTCCTTGAATGAGGTTAATGTTTCTGAATTGATACTTTAACATTGACTTTTTACTCTCTTTTGTATTACCCATGCTTCTTAATTTCAGGGCTTGATACAAATGAGCACAAATTTTGATATGACTAAGCAGGTGAAAATATTTTCGGGTAATGCCATAGTCAATTTAGAATAAGCCTTTGTCTCAATTCATAGGCTTTCTTTTCCTCGACTGACATTTGAGAGAACAACTTCCCAATATTACCAAGTGTAACAGAATTAACTATCAACGGTACATAGTCATTATCCAAACTTTGCATACACTCGGGATGAACTGCTCCCAAATGAGCTTTAAACCTTGGTTCCCATTTAGGAAAATCACACAACTTATTGAGCCTCATGCATTTAGCATGAGACCCGATCTCAACATCAACATTTAACATTTGTTGCATGGTTACGTTTTGCGAGGCCAAACTATAAAAATTTGCCATGATGTTAACAATTTGAAAGTTCATAAGTGACATTTTTTAGAAACTGAGGTAACGAATGTGAATTAACGAATGTGTAAACACGAAAACTTTTGAACAATAACGAATGAGAATGTAACGAATGAAGTGTAACAAGGAACAAATAAGGTAACAAATGAGAAACTTTAACGTATGAGTGAATAGTGTAACGAATGGGTGAACAGTTGAACTAATGGGTTGTTCGAAACGGGTCACAACAACCTTTTAACCGTCTAACGAACGTGATTCAAAGATAACGAATGTGCTCAAGAAACTAACGAGTGAGCATTCATCATCTTCAACAATTCCAAATCCAAGCTTAATCCACACATATTCAAACTAATCCAAACTCGTCCAAACTCAACCAAATCACACCAATCCACTCGTAAACTCATTCCGAACCTATTCAATCCATTCCGAACACCTAATTTATCCTTATACCAGTCCAATTTTGACTCAAAACAGTCAAAATACATTAATACTTTGGAATACTTTCCCGCTAAAATCGAAATCAATGATTTAAGCCAAATCAATACACGAGAGGATAAAATAAGAACTATTAATTACTTGATAATATTAAAGGGTATATATAGACGAAGGGTTCCCTCGTTAGACATACCTAACGAATGAACACTCATTCGCTAACATGCTTAGAGAATGAGGTCTAAAACACGAGGATCACATTCGTTAAAGACTCTATAACAAATGGACCTTTACATTAATGACTAAAATATCCCTATACATTATCTAATACCAAAATACAATTAAACAAAGACCCTTGATACTCTTGTCGTTCTGAATTCAAAATAAAACTAAAACTAGATCTGTCTTTTCAATTCATAGAGTTCAGGCTTCAGTTAATTGCGCATCATATCCTATACATGGCAGGTAAATGAAATGAATTTCGTAGATTTCAGTCTGTTTGTAGTCACTATACTAGTTTTATTTTTATTATGTATTAAACCTTTTCAGGTGATAATAAGGGTGCAGATGATCTCTGGTCGCAAATCATAGCCACCGAATCCGATGATCAACAAACAGACGCCAGCGGCGAAACCCCCAAAAGGAAAACCCACCAACTGCGTCAGTCATTTCTTACTAATCCAATCTGATTATTAATAGTAAGTTTGAAGTATTTAGAACTTATTGCTTGCTTACAGGAAGCAAGCGAGTTGTTCCATTCGCGTGAGTTACATTTTAAAACATAATAATTCATTCCATTCTGTTTGTTACATTTAATCTTCTTTATTATTTCCAGAGGAAGAACAAGTATTGCCTGTGATCACTATAGACCCGAAAAGGAGAAACCAATAAGAAAAAACAACAAACCTCCTCTTGCTAAAGTACTACCTTTCTTTCTTTCTTTTTAAATTTATTATTCTTCTGAAACAAATTTATGTAGGCAAAAGGCGTACAGCCTCCTCATAGCTATGAAAAGGAGCGTGCATACTTCGATGAGGTTGATGCATTTCAACTGTTAGAAGACATGGGTTATGGGCACCAACAACAGTCTTCTTCCATCCCATATATCGACAGTCTTGAGGAAGTGGCTGCGTAACCGAAGATCCTGGAAACTCCAGAGATGTCCCGGGATTTTGAAGGTCAAACTAAATATAACTCAACTTTCATTGGTTCTGAATTGAAGAAACAGAAGCAGACAAAGATTCTGAAGATTTAGGTTTTGCCATTTGGAATCTTTCTTTGGCATCACGAGATTCTCTGTCGGAGCAAGAGTGGGACCCGTTATTGGAGCTGTTGAAAGTTTGTGGGCAGTCGTCTCCATCGACGTTTTCAGATGTGATATCTGAGTATTGGTTGGTTTTTTCGTTTCAAACCATTTAGTTTATTTACATTTAAAATGAGCTAAGTTTTAAAAGGAACATGGGTGTGTTGTGAATACAAAAGTATAACCAAGGTAGGTGAAGGTACATATGGGGAAGTATTTATTGCCGGTGAAACTGTGTGCAAAGTCGTTCCATTTGATGGCGACTCATTAGTCAATGGAGAAATTCAAAAAGCCGAAGAATTGCTTGAGGAAGTTATGCTTTCTCTGACCCTCAATGATTTAAGGGGAAATGATACTCATTTTCATAATGTTTGTCCTACATTCATACGGACGTTAAGGTAATTCTTCCTTTGAATCTTTTATTCACAGAGTATATAGAATGAGGTTCGGGTAAAAAGACACAAAATCCTATAATTGGAAGAAAACCAATTTTGACTTTTTATCAACTTTTGTCGATCTTTTTTACTTTTTTGTACATTATTATATTTTTAAAAATTACACCAAAATCAAGTTTTCTCTTTAAGTATTAGAATGGTATTGCAATACATACACACCCAAGATGGGGCTACTAGAAAAAAAAACTATTTGGGCATTGATTTGCAGCTGCTTGATGGTGAGATAATTAATTTGAATGGTTTAAAACACCAGCAGAGTGAAATCTGTTATGTTCTCTTAGTTCTCTATATGATCTTATACCGAGTTTTAGAAATATGTTTATTTGTTGTAATGTGAATTTGTTTATTTATTAGTTTTAATTTCAGAATTTTATATTCATATGACCAAACAAGTAATCCTTATCTTGTAACTCATAATTTTATGCCTTTATCTATCTGTTAAGGATGATCCTTAGTGATCTTGGTCATCTTTAGGTATTAATATTTTTTTTTAAATATATAGTACAGAATACAGCTTATAGGTGAATGGATTTTTTAATTTTATTTGTTAATTCTTTAGTCGGCAATCGCCTGATGTAGTATTTGTTTGTTCATGGGTGTTTTTATTTGTCTGGCTTAGTAATTTATATGATTATTATGGCCAACAGGAGTACATTAACAACTGATAATTGCACACATTTTATGCAGTTTAAGGGTATGTGATGGTGTTTATGATGATGCCATGATTAGAGCATGGGAAGAATGGGACAAGAAGCATTTCTCGGAGAACGATCATCCTACCGAGTTTGCTAAGAAGCAGGTTTCAAATAATTACTATGAGGATTCTGTTACCATTTATTGAAGGAAAAAACTTCTAACAAACCTATGCATATTTACTACAGCGTTTTGTTGTATTTGTTCAAGAACACGGAGGACATGATCTTGAGAGCTTTGTGCTACTCAACTTCAATGAAGCACGCAGTTTGTTACTTCAGGTATGTTCATTAATGACTAATGAGTCAATTTTATCTCTTTTGGGACAATCTTGCTATGCAGTCGATATCGCCGATATATCACATTATCACTGATATATTGGTTATCGGGCCCTTGGTAAAATATCTGTGCAAATATCGGTCCTGATATTATTGGTGATATTGGGACGTATATCACCGATTTTCCTTATATCAGTCTTTTAAGTTTTAATTGCCAGTTCCTAGTGTTTAATGTTGATGTTTTAAGTCTTAATCAATTCCCAGTTGCTACAATTGTTAGTCTTTTGTAAGTTGCAAAAGGTTAATTTGTTAGTGGTAGGAGAGTATATATAAATTCTGCATGATATTAAAATTACCGAGATCCCACCGATATCTCACATATCGACTGGTATCCGATATTTTTCTGCATTAATTGCATAGCAATCTTGTGACACTAGTTTTGGTCTAACGGAAAACAAACATGTATTCAGGTTACTGGGGCGTTGGCAGTGGCAGAAGCTGCTTTTGAGTTTGAACACAGAGATTTGCACTGGTAAACAGTAACTTTAATTAACCGTTTTCAGTTATATATTTATTGTTAGCATTAAAGTTTTTGTCAACTGTTTACTACGTAGGGGCAACATCTTGCTGAGACGAAAAGGTTCTGAAACATTGAACTTCATTCTTGATGGGAAACCAATGTGTTTCAAGACATACGGACTGTCTGCATCGATAATTGATTTTACACTCTCTAGGATTAATACAGGTACTCTTGTTGTTTGTTGTATAACTAATTAACTATAATCCAAGTTAGGGGTGTGCGTGTTGAAGTTCGGTGCGGCTTTGGGTTAAAACATAACTGAAAACCAAAGTTTCGGTTTTCAAGTTCAATTCAGTTTTAGATTCGGTGTTTTTTCGGTTTTGCTAATCGGGCTAGTAATTTTTGGGCCAAAGAAATTTGGCCCATGATATTTTGAAATTGGGCCTATGATTTTTAAAAAATTAACAAAGCCGATTAGCGTTAAAAATACAACAAATATCCAAGGTTATAGAACATAAACGATTCAACAAAAAAGTAATTCAACAAATCGGTTTATCGATTCGGTTAAGTTTTTCACAAAACACAACTGAAACTAAACCAATGTTTCGATTTTTTCTATAAAAAACAAAACCGCACAGTTGGTTTCTAATTCAGGTTGGTTTTTTCGGTTCCGAGTCAGTTTATTCGGCTTCATGCACACCCTAATCCAAGTAATGTGCTTTTTACATGCCATATATGTGGTGTTGGCAGGCGAAAGTATTCTGTTTTTGGATCTGTCTGTGGATCCAGGACTATTTGAAGGCCCAAAAGGAGATAAACAGGTAGCTTCAAACACAAGTAACCACTATATTATATGTGTCTTTGTTTTATTCTAAAGTTTCAATTCTTTGATATTGTGTGCAGTCAGAAACTTATCGGAAAATGAAACAAGTTGCAGCAAATTGCTGGGAGGGAAGGTATGAAACTAGGAATTTACTACCACGCTAACTGGTAGGGGAATGCATGAAACTGAAATTTTAAACCGAGCTAAAGCGAACTTATGGATTTTTATTTTTAATTTTGAATGTTAAATAATTTATAAGAATTTAATAAATAGTGTAACCCAAATATTTTACCTGAAATGTATAAAAATCGATTAACCGTTTATTAACAAAAAGATTTAAGCAAAAAGTTTTAGACGCAAATTCATTTTTTTTGGCCCAAAAGCTTTAAGCTTATATGGGAAAACTGAATTGAAACCGAGCACTTTTCCAAAAAAAATTTGGGCCAAAATTTTGCTTTTTTTATGCATTAAAAGCATACAACAATTAACTTGGCATTTTGCTTATTTTATGAATAAAAAAATCTGGGCCAAATTTTTGCCTATTTTATGCATTAAAAGCATACAACAATTACCTTGGCATTTTGCTTATTTTATGCATTAAAAACTCTTTGGTACCTGTTGGGCCCATAGATATACAACTTGCACATTTACAATCAAATGGGTTGAAAGTTTTATATCAACCAAAACAACCACTTTCATTTGATGATGCATACAGTTTCCCGAAGACGAATGTGTTGTGGCTGCAGTACCTGGTTGGCATCTTGTTGCAGAAGAAAGAATATGTAAGTCCTTGTGAATAATTGAATAAATTAAGATTATATATCTAATATGATGTTAAATTTGATAGGATCGAACATCTAGAGACGACCGGGAGTTACATTTGTTTAAAAAGCGTTTAAACGGGTACAAGTCTGCGAAAGAATTGGTGATTGATCCTTTTTTCAGTGACTTAATTGCTGTTAGTAATGTTTAAAAAGAATAGATTAGAGCATTCTCATCCAACCCCTCATATTATGTGAGGGGTGTTTTTATAATTTAGAGAGTGATTCAAGGTGTTGTGAGTGAAGAGTTTTTATATTTTAGAAAAAGTAGTGATTTTTCTGTATATTTGAAAAGTTACTGTTCATCCCATATAATTTTTTAATATATTTTGAAAGTGGTTGTGAGTGAAGGAAAGAGAAAAGGTAATGATAAAATGTATAAAAAATATTATTTAATTGAAATGGAGAGAGAAAATAAAGTAAGTTTTAGTGTAATTTTTGGTTTGGTGATAGGAGGTGGGATGAGAATGCTCTTATGCAAGTTTTTAGCTTTGAAAAGAATTTCAGAAAGTGGAGAGTAATTTAAAAAGGTTGATGGTGTGCATGTGAATCCACATATTGCTGACTTTCTTTTAGGTTGTTAATTCTTAGTTCATGCATCATTTTTCTTATCTTTGCTTTTTCTTTGATAAATATTGAAAGGATTTGAAGAAAAATAAATTATTAAAAATGAAAGCCTTTTATGCAAGGCTGGCTTAACGATTTTGAAACCTTAAATCGAAGTAAGATTTTATAGCCCTTTGATGAGAAAAAAACTACTTAGATCTGCTATCAAACTCTTGACCTATAGATAAGTAGCACATAAGTTTCTCATCAAACTAATACATAATTTTGAGTTTACATTACTTGTTATATAATATCTAGGAAAATTGGTTTTTATTGGTCCCAACTATTGCCTTTTAGTCATTGTCGGTCCCAACTAACGAATTGGTCACTGATGGTCTCAACTTTTAATGTATATGTTTCTAACGCTCCGTGGCTAATAGAATTCTAATGCCGTTAGTTTCATGTCGCCGGAAAAACTTTTGGCCGGGAAAGTGAATTTTTTTGTCGGAAAACACCACCTGAACACCACAACCACCACCAATTGACTCACCATCAACCAACCACCATCACTTAAGCACCATCAACTGATTCCGACGATGGTTCTAGGGTTTCGGCAACCTCAATAATTGGGACTTTTACTAGAAAAAAGTTCATAAAAGTACGATACAAAGTTACCATGACAAAATTGTTGAGTTTTCGGGAAAAAATGTGCGTTTTCCGACCAAAAATGTTTTTCTGGTGACCTGAAACTAACGACGTTAGAATTCTGTTAGCCGCGGACCGTTAGGAACATATATGTTAAAAGTTGGGACCGTCAGCAACCAATTCGTTAGTTGGGACCGGCGGTGACCAAAAGAAGATAGTTGGGACCAATAAAAACCAATTTTTTTAATTTAATGTTGTTTATGGATTTAGATGCCTTAAGTGTGAGCCTAAAGGCTGTTACAATATGTCTAGTTCTTTTTCGTTTAATTATATTAGCTGTTTAGAAACAAATTTGTGGGCCTAAAATCCTTGCTTGGTTTTGCTTGCCTACGGGCTGACACTTGTTTTATGTATTTTCGTAGCAGTGTAGAAATGAAGGATTATTCAATCATCTTGTAATACAAAGAAATACCGGTTAATAGAAACAAATATCATCTAATTTAACAATCCATCATGACAGTGTTCGGAAAGATGATAGAAATCTTGCACTTTTCAAAAGCATTTTGAAATCTAACATGTCTTCACATCTTTACGAACTTTCCAACTATTTTCCAAAAGGAAAAAATATCCAAAGATTATTTTGTTTAAATAAAACTAATTGTTAGAGCGCATTAGTACGGACTATAAATGAGTTATGAGGAAAAAAATATAGTTAGATATGGTTTTTGTCCATGTGATTGAGTTAGAGTCTCGCTTATAGTTCATATTTTTGTTTTTGTGCATATGATATTATGTGGTTTTATTTTTCGTCATTTTATATTATCTCTATGCATTATGCATGTAAGTTGAACAAAATAAGAAAAAAAAAATTTTCCATTCCCTTAAGTTAATGATTAAAAGGGTTCTAAACAATTTTCAAAACAAAACTTGTATATATATATTTTTGTAAAGAAAAAAAAAACTTATTTAGTATAATTTTTAACTGGCAAAGTTATTTTGATAAAAAGAAAAATTTAAAAATATATATAGAATTTTGAAATGATTAGTAGCAAGTCATTACCATCATCATCAAAGCTAAAGAAAAAATTGTCGAAGTGCCCAAAACAAAAGAGGAATTAGGAAAAAACATAGAAAGGTGCAACTAAATTATTTTAAAATTTTTACATTTGTTCAAGATCAATAGAAGCAACAAAATGCTCGCTACACAAGCTCCAAAATGTGATGCTTGTCTTGTCAACGATGCTTGCTACACAAGCTTCAAAATGTGATGTTCGTCAACACGTTAGTGCTCCAAAGAAGAAGGAAGTGATTGAAAAAACTATGAACACCATTCCCCCAAGACTCAAAAATTGCAAAACAAGAGAGTAAAGGTATGTTTTATGTAGTCATATTGCCAATGATTGCTTCTACAACCTTTTAAACAAGTTCTTAAATAATTTGCAACATAAAAAAGGTTAATAGAGCAAATGTGCTATAGCTAAAACTAATGTTCCTAATCTGGGACTAACAAAGCTAAATAATGTTCTTGCTGATACTAAAATAGATTTAGAGAGATTGAAAAAAACGTTTCAAGAACAACAAGAAAGCTGTTGAATTCATCTGCAGTAACTATATTTATTGTTGCAAAACATACAACATCAATGCCAACTAAGGTCCATGTTGTGACTAAGGTTTAGCAACAACTGTTGATGCACTGTATTTCATATTTGACATAAACAACATCAATAACTGGACCCATATGTGTTGAGGGAGTGTCTACAAGCATTAAAAAGATACGATATGTTTGCATTGGATGCTCTAGACAAATGATAGAAAATTAGTCATTTTCCAATAACTTTTAAGATATTTTTTTTAATTGATAATGTTTTCTAAAGGACAAATAAGTGGAAAATGATAGCGATGCTAGAAATATATGAAGTTTTGTTTGGATAGATTTTAAAATGAAAATTACTATTTTATTGTGTGTGAAATAAAAGTTAAAGTTGTTTGATAGATTGAAAAATTTGAAATAATTTTGAGTCTTGGTACCAAAGTAATCACTTTTGAGCTTCCTTGACATATTTTTCCCTCTTTTGCTTTCCTCTCAACTTTATCATCATCATACTCATACACACTATCCAACGGATATAATTATATAACTACTACTTGTACTCATGTTCCACGTGCTAGATCATGGCTCAAGGACCTTCCTTCTTCTTCTTCTTCTTCTTCTTCTTCTTCTTCATGCTCTTTTTATGCAACACAGGTAACCCTCTTGAATTTCAATTTGGATTTACTTTTGAGAGTTTTAGGCAAAATAAGCAGGGTGGGTTTTAGTTTACAAAATCACTACACATTACATTAGTCAAGTTTCTAACATTTCAAACTTATATTTACTTAGCTAGTTTTGGAGCGTAACTTAGTGCACTTTTTTTTAAGAAATTAAAAATCTGACGGAGCTCATAGGTTAGGTGTCATATCAACTTGACACAAGTCTTTGATTCTTCAACCTTTGTATGACTTTCTACCAACTGGGTTTAGCAGTTAGAAGCTCATACATTCCTCTTCCTCATGCCAAGCATTCTGAGGTTATTTGGGAGAAAAAACGAAAACAGTCATTCCGCACTGATAGAGTATTTCCGCTATAGAATCACACAACTTGACCCCCCAACGACACCCATACCCTCACCTCCAGTCACCAACCCTGTGAATCCACCGGTCACCAACCCTGTAAATCCACCTGTGCCGGTGACTACCCCGAGTACAACACCAACAGGATCGGGCCAGTGGTGCATAGCAAAGAGTGGAACATCACAGGCCGCTCTTGATTATGCATGTGGCACCGGGGGTGCTGATTGTGCCAGTATCCAGCAGGGTTCCAGCTGTTATGAACCAGCCACCCTTCAAAATCATGCTTCATATGCCTTCAACAGTTATTACCAAAAGAACCCGCCCCCCAAAAGTTGTGATTTTGGAGGTGCTGCTGCTATAACCTCCACCAATCCAAGTAAGTCTTTCTTTTCTTTTAGTAAATATAAGGGGTGTCTGAGATTTCTTATTTTACCTCCTTATACCTTATTTAAGGTATAACTTATACCTTATACACTCACAATATACAACTTTTCCAAACACCTTATAACTTATAACCCATAAGTTATAAGGAGCAAAAATAAGGAATCCCAAACAACCACATAGTTTTATGTATTAATTTCATATATATATATATATATATATATATATATGTAGTTTTTATCCCCACTAGTAGTACGGAGGTTGTGTTTCTTTTTCGTGTCTAATATATATATTTTTTTAGATTTTAATTTTATTTATTGTAAGAAAGTTAATAATTACTTAGGGTATGATGATAAAAGAGGTTCACAAATAAATGAGATGTTATAACATGTTTAAAAACTATGTGTTTGGTGAGACCAATGACCCATTTATTTTATTCTTTTTACTACAAAATTGTTTCTTAATATAAGTAATATATTTTTCTTAAAAATGTTGGATATTAATTTTTAGTATATCTCTATTTTATAGGATTTTCATATCAAATATCTGGTGAGATTAAATTTTAATATAATGAGATGTTATAACCCGTTTAATGTTATCTGGGTTTGGTGAGACATATACCCATGAATTCGGGTCAAATACATGAGAAGTCTTCATTTACAAACAAAACAATCTGGTGGCTTTAGAGAATGTAAGAAGCAACCATAGAGCTTTTAAAGGATTCGTTTATATATATTTAAGATTAAAATTTATAGTTTTATAATTTTTCTTTTCTTTTCCTTTTATTTTTGCACGCAACATGTATTGTAATTTATTTACATCCTCATATGTTGTTTTACATTATTCGTATATAATATTTATATATTTTTTTGAATTTTAGTTTTATTTATTGTAAGGAAGTTAATAATATATTTAAGATTTAATGATAAAAGAATTTCATAAATGAGATGTTATTATAGGACATAGGTTCACTTTTTATTTAAAATAAAATTAATATATCGATACTCTCGTTATATAAGGGAAATACCGTGTACAAAAGCGAAAAAGAAATAAATATAAAGCACAACTTATATAAATATGAATATTCAAGCCGACGTCTTTGGTAAAAGCTTCAACATAAACTTCTTGACTTGAGTCGTCTACCTATTGAATATCTTCACCTTCGACTTAGTTTTCCTTGTTATGGCTATAGATTCTTGTTCTTAACCCAACTTCGTTGACTGCAACAAAAGATGAACGAAACAATATATATTGAACGTGGTTGAGGCACGTATTAAATACGCTTACCTTAAAACAGATTTCGGGTCTCTACTAAAGAGCCGCCTGTCTCCCAGGGTACAACATCCGAAACAGTGTGTGTACTGCAGGAGATGGCACTCGCACCCGAGATTGCACTAGGTATATTGGTGTTCTTGAAAAGAAATAAGGAAGAATAAGATGGTGACGGAAACGAGTAGAGAGTACTCCTCTCTATAGGTTCTCACATATGGGGTCTTCAAGTGTTCTCTCTTCTCTAAGAATTCTTTTTCTCACTATTGAATGAGACACAAAAGAACTCTTATATAGAGTCATGCATGGATGAAAAGTCTCTTATTAATTAAAGACTTAATATTATAATTTAAACCTCTAATAAAGTGACATAAATACTCAAGTTGGGAGACATAAAACATCAATTAAGAGTATAGTCTTTAATTCACCACTTGAAGAGTCATATTTAATAAAACCACCAAATATCCATTCACCATATTTTCCAACAATCCACCACATGAATGGAGATTGATCAAAACATACAAAATATCCAATGAAACCTCGACAGTTGAGTATTGCGGGATAGGTAGGTGTTAGCTTTGAACCTTCCTTTGCGAAGCATATTTAGTCTCCTAGCGGTCTATAGACTTGATGTCATTGAACAAACCCCTATTTGTGTTGACAACAATAAACGTCACACAATACTCTCCCTAGCCGGGCACATCCCCTCATTGTCGTGTCCATTATGGTCTTGGAACACTAGACTGGTTCTGTGAAAGCTCTAGGAACTGCGCACCCCACAATTTCATTCGAAGCGACCCCGCTTCTCTTTCATATAAGTGATTATCCACAAATCATTAAAAGCATTAAGGTTATAATGATTTACATAAATCATTAACCATATATTATGCTTAGCCTCACAACATGTCACTGTTGTTATAGGAATGGACTAGGAAGTAATTAGACTCCCTTTATAATTTAGGAGGATATATATATATATATATCATCTTATGTGTCAACTTATACATAAGCTGCGCCCCCATAGTGACCACCCTTAGATATATAATTAGGTTGTCCTATTGAACTTAGATCTTGGGATCTCCAGTCAACTAAGTTAGGTTTCCTTTATATACCCTTTTTCATGGGCTTTAGTCTCATTCCACAACTTGATCTCTATTAAACCCTCAGGTTGTTGGATCCATAACATTATCTTTGACTCTGTCTAGTCACTACAGATAACTTGCATAGTTGAGATCAGTTGTCGTGATGTGTTCTTAATTTATAAGTTAATTTTGCCTATTGTCAACTTTCTAAGACTATAACCTCAGTGGCCACCTGAATCTGGTTATAATATTTGTCTTGTAAGATACGCTTATCATTAAGGCAAACACATCTCCATTATGCACAACGACGTTTTTGTCCTCCACTAAGTCGTGTGTTTCTAATGTTAGATTGGATTACAATAGTCCTCATTGATAAACCTTCCAAGTTCAAATGCAATACACCTTCACATTTAAGTGCTCTTGGATAAATAATGGGGTAAACAAAGGTTCTTCTTTTCTACACAAGTTTGATAAATCATATCAAGTACCATTTCTTCACACTTTTAAATAGTAGTTTCTTAAATGACTCCCCCCACACACACACACATTTCTTGCATTTTGATATAGTCTGTTTAACTTTACTTATGAAGACAACTTGGCACTCATGATTTGAACAAGACCATGTCTTTGTATCAATGAGTTCATCATTGCTTACTAATAAAGTAACACTTGTCAAAAGTTTGTTATCAAACATCCCCAACTTAGAAGGATTCTAAATCACTCTCTAAGGAAACCCTAGAAAGTTGAGGTCTTCTCAAGATCCTCATAAGTTATATTGTTACTTTATATTGAATGAAAATTTCTTTAAATTTGTCTATACACAATTCTTGTGTTGTTGATGCTTCAAATTTTCGCGTTAATTAGTCTCCATAAAGCACCATAATTAACAAGTATTAGTCTAGCATGCTTTAGACTACAATACTTTAGCATGTGAACAAAAGATGCATCATTTTGATCCTTCACAGCCATTATAATATCACTTTGAAACACTCAACCCTTTGTTTAGATATAATTATGAGACCTATTCACAATCCCCAAACCTTAATATTCAGGAAGGTCTCACAAGTTATTGTATATAGAACATATATAATTTTTTTTTCATTCATTTAAGGAGCATAACTTTTTTGTCTTTGATATTCAAGGCTTCACCATTGACTTATAAGTCTTAATCCGAATCATTTTGATGAATACATTTATTACCAACAAGATAAACGCCACTTGTCTACAATCATTATTATGTTGAGATAAGTCAACTAGATTGACACTCAACTCTTGGAATTCACACTAGCATAAAGTGATTTATACATTTCGTTGTTGTCTCTTGAAACTATTTATTGAGATACTATCTCAAATAAAAGACAAACTTTCACATAGTTCAAAAATGGATGGGAGTAGGAACATCTATCTATTCATCGCTATTGTAATCATATAATAATAAATCTATTAAGATTTACTTAAATTCAATTACAATAATAACATAATAGATCTCTTATGATTGACACTCGGTGAATTTTCAAAGATGAATATCCAATGATATAAATATCTCATTAACGATATTACATAACAATTCACTTATAGTGAATCTCCAAGGTGTTAAATACACCATCAACATATATTAATTCATATGTTATAATTTATACGTATTGAATTTTCAAGAAGTTTAATTTCTTGTTAAAATATATTAGTTCAAATGTTATATAATTCACACTTATTGAATTTCCAAGAAGTTTAATTTCTTTTTAACATATATTAGTTCATATGTTATAATTCACACTTAGCGAATTTCCAAGAAATAATTTATATGTTCTAATTCACACTTAGCGAAGTTTCAAGAAGTTTAACTTGTCATTAACATATATTAATTCATATGTTATGATTCATACTTAGTATATTTGAAGGATTTGAATATAATAATCTTATGTATTTCATCTTAATACACTCACCACGTTATTTCATGACCCTCTCATGATGTGGTTATACATTTGATGTGTCGTCATAGACTTTAGTAAACGTAACAACTCACAAGTTGTTTCTTATGCAAAATTCTTTTGAACTATCAATTTAAAATTATATTTTTTTAAAAAAACAATTCGTTTAAAAAAATCCTATAAAATAATTTTACATGTCACAATAAATATTGTTGTATTTGGTTGTAAAACTGCATGTGTTATCCGAAGATATTGAACACAAAAAAAAATAATACAACCGAAACTACAACATAAAGTGTAACACACCTTTTAAAAATTCAATCAATGGATACACATACGACATTTAGACATCAAATAGTGTTATTAATTTCAACACTTTCATCATCCAATCAAAATCATCTCAACGATATAATTTTATGTATTAAGGTACTCCCTCAAACAGAAATCCATGCACACATATCCTCATATCCTCGTTTCAATTTTGAAATCATACTCTTAAACAAATATGTTCAAAATAACATCAAGCTGTTACAATTACTACACTTAAGTAGCAAAGCTTGAACAATCTATCTTGTTCACACAACACGAAGTTGTTTTCCACCATAAAGTATCATTGAGAACGTTATCTTAGTTTAACATACACTACTTTTAGCAAAAGTAACGAACCATTTTCTAAAATTTAAAATACGCAAAACTTTGTTTAAAATCATTCTAAATCATTTCCTTAGTTTTGCAATATATAATAATAATAATAATATCAATAGGGGTTTATAAAATCAAATATCAAAACCTGACACATCAAACAGTTTTATATGGTTAAGATTTAAAATCCATGTACTAAAACAGTTTCTAGCACACATGTTTTAAAAAAATATGTTATAATGCGCACAATATAAACTGAACTTTTACATATAATGTTTTCCAAAGATAGAGTTTATAAAATAAACCATTTCTAAATGTTTCTAACGCACACGCTAGAAAATTGAATGTTTACATAAAACATTTCCGATCAGTATGGTTTATAAAATGAACAATTTCTAACAAACATGTTAGAACATAAACAATCCAATATGCACGTTATAGGAAACATTATTCATACATGAATCATTAAACGTTGAGATAAAACCTTTAAATCGTAGGTTTTTCTAATGTATAGCCCAAAAGTCTCTCCACTAACATCGAGTTAATGCTTGAATTATAGGTAACTTAATGGGAGGAATGTGAGTAGAGACACGTGAAAGTTTTTTGTGCAATATTTCAAACACGCACATCAAAAATTAACGTTTAGATAAAACGTTTTAAGCACATATGCTTATATATATATATATATAATAAACCGTATCTAGCACGCATGTTAGATGTAACACCCCGGATTTAAGCGGAATACGCCCGGGTGTAACGTACAGATCACTCATAGCTCGTAACACTATTAAAGCGGTAATAATTATATCATTTCATTTCATAACGTAACAAGTACACAATTATTAATAATTAAAAAAAGAAACACTTCATCCAAACAATAAATAAGTTCTTTATTCAAATATCCTAAGGTATACTAATGATTTTCATCCTTAGCATGCCATCGATTCAACCTGTAGCACGTTGAAAATAATATATTTGTCAACAATTAAGTTGGTGAGTTTTCATATGTTTTTGAGTATACGTACATATGAAAGGCACAATTCAACATTCGTAATGTAATAAATATTCAAGCGTAAAGTAAATGAACCAATTAATGTCGTCCTCCCATTCCTTTGGCCGAGGCCGTAGTAATAGGGGAAATGAGAACCACCTTACGAACAACCGAAGTCGTAAAGTTAGACGGTGTAGGTACGTCCCGTCGGACCCTCCCACTATGTGTATGTGTATGCGTTTGCGTAACTTCCACCATAAGAATAGTAAACACGTTGCAAGCAAGTTCACGTATAATCATAAACAATATGCAAGAATAATATTAACATGTACGCTAATTGTGAATCGGTTTATAAATAAGCACATAACTAACGAGATAAAACTTGTGACATGGAGATAGTAACGATATAAGAAACGATAAAACGGGGTTATAAATAACTCACTTGGAATAGGGAATACGGTAACAAGGAGATAGTAACGATATAAGAAACTAGATGGTTCCGCAAGAAGTTCCGATAATTTGTCCTAGTTATAAGGTATAAACAACATAAATATCTAAAGCGAAAAGAACGAACTAAGTATGAATATAAACAAAAATAGGTTTATAATAGATTTGGGGATTGTTAAAGGGTTTATTATATTTTATGAAATAATTGATAAACTGAAATAATAGTTCATTAGTTTAATCAATATAGTAAAAGAAAAAAAAATCATATTTGATTATTAAACGAAACTATAAGGTTTAATATTTAAAAATATAATTACCGAATTATATATATATATATATATGTGTGTGTGTGTGTGTGTGTGAAAACATTTTAAGGATTTCTATTTTATAAGTTTAACGGGATTCGGTTTAGTGAAAGAAAGTATTGGTTTTTGATATTATTAAAGTTTTAAATAAAAAGAAATGAAAAAAATTAAAATAAATAAAAAAACACACAAAACCGGACCAGGGGGATTCGAACCCATGCCCCTGACCGGGTCTAAGTGTTATCACGAAAGAAACTAGCCAACCATGCCAGTGATTAACTTGTTTAAACTGTGAGATATAAAATACTTAACCATTAACCCAAATCACATCATAACCTCAAGAACCCTAAAATTCAATCGAGGGTCTTATGCTCTCTGTTAATCAAAATCAATAGAGGGGTTTTCAAGACTGTAAAAAAACGACCTGGATGCTATATTTAATTACCTTAATTGGTTACGAAAGGTAGGAGAACGATGAGCTAGGGTTCGCGGCCAGAAGATGGAATCAAACGAGGTCTATAACAGTTTATTGGCTGCAATTACCTTAGGGGTTTGCTTCGTGATTGTGAGGAGGTGGTGTATGCTCATTTAATTGCATTTTGGACTTGTATTTATAAGCTAACAAGATCAAAAACAGCCGCGCTCAAGGAGTTAATGAAATTGATACGATTCAATACAAATCAGTTGTTAATTACGCGTCATACCATAACAAGGTGGAGCGTGTATGATAAGGATCAAGCTAATTAATCAAATTCCGTGATTTCTGGGTCAACTGAATCAAAAAAAATGGAAAGGGAGGGGGGGGGGGGGTCTGATGGTGCGACGGGAAGAAGGGAAAAAGGAGGGGGGGGGGGAATAATGGTTTTGTTATATTGCTAAAAGGTCCCTCAAGATTGATTTGGTGATCAATTGTGGTAAACAGTATATTGTAAGGGTTATAAGCGCACGTAATGGATACTTTAAACAATTAAAAATATTTTAATACGAGTCACGCGTAAATGAAGATAAAACCGAATAACATAAACGAGTACAAAGACTAAATCGAATTTGATGAATGTCACAACATTCCCAACTTTTAGGAAATTTCGTCCCAAAATTATGAATTAACATCCGTAGCAAAAAGATGCGGATACTTATTCTCATTTGGTCTTCACGTTCCCAAGTGACCTCCGCCCCGCGCTTAGATTCCCAACGAACCTTGACCAAAGGTATTCGGCTACGCTTGGTTTCCTTATCCATTCGATCCACTATTTCCACCGGTCTCTCAACAAAGTACATTGTCTTATCGATACGTACCTCATTGAGAGGGATATGAAGGTTCTCATCGGCTAGACACTTTCGAAGGTTCGAAACATGAAACACGGGATGGATGCCTTGAAACTCTTGCGGGAGCTCGAGGCGATAAGCAACATCTTCGATTCGTTCAAGGTTTTTGAATGGACCAACAAAACGGGGGGCTAGTTTACCCTTCATACCGAAACGGACTACTCCTTTCCAAGGTGAAACCTTAAGGAGGACAAGGTCGCCGACTTCGAATTCCAAGGGTCGTCGTCGCTTATCAGCGTAAGACTTTTGGTGACTTCTAGCAGTAAGCAGATTATTACGAATTTGAGCTATTTTGTAGGTGGTATCTTGTACCATTTCGGGTCCAGTGAGCTGAGTCTCACCGATCTCATTCCAACAAATAGGAGAACGGCATTTATGGCCATAGAGCGCTTCGAATGGAGCCATTTTGATGCTCGAATGATCACTGTTATTGTATGAAAACTCAACCAACGGAAGATGAGTATCCCAATTACCACAAAAATCAAGCACACAAGTTCTTAGCATGTCCTCAAGGGTTTGAATGGTTCTTTCAGACTGACCATCCGTTTGAGGATGATAAGCGGTGCTAAGATCTAGACGGGTTCCCAAAGCGATTTGAAGCAAATTCCAAAAATGAGACACGAAACGACCATCACGGTCAGATATAATACTCAAAGGTATACCATGGCGACAAACAATCTCATTGACATAGATTTGAGCGAGCTGTTCGATCGAAAACTTTTCCCGAATGGGAATGAAATGGGCTGATTTGGTTAATCGATCAACGATTACCCAAATACTATCATGTTGCCTCTTAGTGGTTGGAAGTTTTGTGACAAAGTCCATCGTAATGTTCTCCCACTTACAGACTGGAATAAAAGATTGCACGAGCAAACCAGCAGGTTTTTGATGCTCGGCTTTTACCTTAGCATATGTTAAACATTTTCCGACATAGATAGCGATATCTTTCTTCATGTCGGGCCACCAGAAAGTAGTTCGAAGGTCGAAATACATTTTATCCGGACCAGGGTGGATAGAAATCGTGACTTGTGAGCTTCGTCCATTATAAATGTGCGAAGATTGTCACGATCTGGGACCCAAAGGCGGTCAAGAAAATAGAGTAAACCATCACGATGGGTTTCGAGTTGGAGTTCAGCACCGCACAACATCTCTTTGTACAAATTGCCTTCAGTGACAGAGATGTGTTGGGCCTCAAAGATACGTAACTGAAGATCGGTCTGGATAACAACGCTTAGAAGAAGAATACTTTTGACATGGGTTTTGCGACTAAGGGCATCAGCTACTACGTTTGCTTTACCGGGATGGTAACGTATTTCGCAATTGTAGTCACTAAGAAGTTCGGCCCATCGTCGTTGCCTCATGTTTAAATCTTTTTGGTCAAAAATATGTTGGAGGCTCTCGTGGTCGGTGAATACCACACATTTCGTTCCATACAAATAGTGTCTCCAAATTTTCAACGCGAATACAACAACACCGAGCTCAAGGTCGTGTGTTGTATAATTCTTTTCATGAACCTTAAGTTATCGTGATGCATAGGTGATGACCTTGCCTCGTTGCATGAGAACACAATCGAGACTGTGATTCGAGCCATCACAATAGACAACAAAATCCTCGTTTCCTTCGGGAAGGGCTAGGATAGGAGCGTCACAAAGCATACGCTTCAGGTTTGAAAAGCTTCATCTTGCTTAGCCCTCCACTCATAAGGTTTACCCTTATGAGTTAAAGCGGTGAGGGGTAAAGCGATCTTGGAAAAGTTCACAATGAAACGACGGTAATAACCAGCGAGACCAAGAAAGGATCAAACTTTCGTAGGTGAAGTCGGGGTCTTCCAATGTTTAACGGATTTTAACAGGATCAACATGAATACCTTTTTCGTTAATGATATGACCAAGGAATTGGACTTCTTTTAACCAAAACTCACATTTGGAAAACTTGGCAAAAAGTTCTTCTTTCTTCAACATCAAGAGGATATCATATAAATGCTTCTCATGCTCAACTTTAGATTTCGAGTAAATAAGAATGTCGTCGATAAATACGATCATGAATACCTTTTTCGTTAATGATATGACCAAGGAATTGGACTTCTTTTAACCAAAACTCACATTTGGAAAACTTGGCAAAAAGTTCTTCTTTCTTCAACATCAAGAGGATATCATATAAATGCTTCTCATGCTCAACTTTAGATTTCGAGTAAATAAGAATGTCGTCGATAAATACGATCACGAACTTGTCAAGATAAGGCTTGCATACGCGGTTCATGAGGTCCATAAACACCGCAGGCGCATTGGTCAAGCCGAAAGGCATAACCATAAATTCGTAATGACCGTAACGAGTTCGGAAAGCGGTTTTGGGTATATCATCCTCATGAACACGCAATTGGTGATGATAACCCGAACGAAGATCGATTTTTTAAAAACAAGATGCACATTTGAAGTTGATCGAAAAGGTCGTCAATTCTAGGCAAAGGGTAACGATTCTTAATCGTGAGTTTATTGAGTTCACGATAATCGATACACATTTGAAAGGAACCATCCTTCTTTTTAACGAAAAGAATAGGTGCGCCCCAAGGTGACGAACTTGGGCGGATGAAAACTTTGCTAGAGAGTTCTTGGAGTTGACTCGCTAGCTCTTGCATTTCCGAAGGTGCGAGACGATAAGGATCTTTGGCGACAGGGTTCGCCCCAGGCACAAGATCAATACGAAACTCCACTTCACGAGTAGGAGGTAAACCAGAAACATCTTCAGGGAAAACCTCGGGAAAATCACGAACTACCGGAATGTCTTTCATTGTCTTCTTTTCTTGTTTCTTTTCCAAGACGTTGGCAAGAAAAGCCACATATATTTTACGTAAGTATTTTTGGGATTGAGTACACGACATAAGCTTAAGCCCCTTGGAGGGCTTTCCGTCGAAAATACGCAAAATCTGATCTCGTCTAGTGGGATACGAATATACTTCTCAAAGCACACGACTTCGGCACGATGTTGAGCTAGCCAATCAATGCCTACTATGATATCAAAACTTCCGAGTTGCATAAGAATGAGGTCGATAGAAAAATCATAGTCGTTGAGATTTAGAGTACAACCACGAATAACCGAGTCAATTAAGATAGTTTTACCATTCGCGACTTCAACCGTAAAGGAACTTTCGAGTTTTGAACGAGACAACGAAAGCTTAGGCTCAAAATCAAATGACATAAAACTCATATCGGCACTGGTATCGAATAAAATGAATGCATAAACGTTATTAACCAAAAACGTACCGTTCACCACATCATTGTTATGTTGAGCTTGATTTGCATTGATCAAGAATGCCCTCCCGCGAGCATTGGGGACGACTGGTGTAGCTTGAGAAGTCAAGACTTGATTGGCTTGAAATGGTTGAACAGCCTGGTTGGGCATAAGTTACGGAACTGGTTGAAAGGCCTGAACTTGATAGGCTTGAGCAGGGTACATAGGCAGAGCGGCCATTTGGACTTGATATGCGAGTCTGGGACACACGCTGCGAAAATGACTAGGATCTCCACAATTGAAACACGCTCGAGGGGTGGGGTAGGCTTGAGCAATGGGTTGAGCTTGAGTTAAAACACGGTTTTGGTTGAAAGCGTGGGGAGTGCGGGGTGGTTTGGTGAGGGTCGGTTGGGTACGCATGAATTCGAAACATGTGCCTAGCAGGTGTCCAAAACGGCCACAATGGGTGCATTGTTGGCAAGGGATGCCGAGTTGGTGGTGTCGTTGGCAGATTTGGCAAAACGGGTGTGGTCCGTTGTAGGGTTTCTTTGGGGGTGGAACTTGAAGGTTTTGGGTTTGGATTTGTTGGTATTGAGGTTGAGGTGGGTTTTGTTGGGTTAAGGCATAGTTTAGCTTTCGTTTTTTGGAATGGTTGTTGTTGTTGTTGCGGTTTGGTTTGGGTGTGGCTTCGGCCTTGACCTCTTTGGAAGGTTCAGCCTCTGTTTTCTCAACAGTCTTCTTGCTGCCTTTGAGGCTTCCACCTTAACGTGGTTGTCATATAAGGATGCAGCAAGGACAACCTCCTCGCGAAGAGTTTTGGGAGCACTGCTTTGCACTGAGTCTTGGATATGCCTTGGCAAACCCCGAACATACTTGATAATCCCATGAGAAAGAGGGGTGACCAGATGTAGCAACAAGACGCTAAGCTTGTTGAAGCGATCGGTGTAAGTAGCGTTATCACCACCCTCTTGCTTAAGATTCCAAAATTCCACCTCAAGATTCATGAGTTCATTGGGTGGACAGAACTCTTCGGTCATGATTCCCTTAAGTTCCTCCCATGGCAAGGCCATGGCTGCATCAGCACCACAAGTGGATTTTCTTGCACCCACTAAGTTAAGGCTCTTTTATTGAAGACACTTGAAACAAAACGTGTCTTCTTGTCCTCGGGACATTCGATATGGAGGAAAGTACTCTCCATACTTTGGTACCATTCCAGTAGGGCAGTGGCACCTTCAGAGCCATCAAACGTAAGAGGTTTCGTATATGTGAGGGTCTTGTATCGACAAGAGTTGGAGTTCGAACCCGAAGTGGCTGAGTTCGGATTGGAAGCAATGGTTTGGTGCATTTGAGCCACCATTTCCGGGAGCACAACAACCAGTTGCTTAGTGATCTGGGCTGTCATCTTGCGGCTGGAGTTTATTGCGGGATGACGAGGAAAATGAGAAGACATGCTGACAAGAGAGTACTACGCGCGTGAGTTATCAAGTGACGATTTCGAGTAGTGGAATACTTAAACCATTTTAATAAAATAATACTAAAATCACATGAAAATTATATTGAAATCATAAGTTGTTTGCAATTTAAGAGCAAGAGTGCAACCATTCTCTTTTCACAAAGGAAAATGGCCACGTTTGACAACTTAAAGTTATGGTTCATATGACGTTTGGTGTGGTATGATTTGGCCTAATAGGTTCCAGCACCCTTTTCGAACCCTCCATTTAAGCAACCGGGTCCCGTGTCTGATTGGGATTTATGCGCATTGCTTATCCTTAGGTTTAAAAACCTTGGTGTCAAGGGTTCGAAAAACAAGTGTGTCACCCTTCCAGTTACGACATACCCGTCACGTAGAACCATCTATAAGAGGATTGAAAATCGTGTTTTTTAATAAAATAAATAAATAAATAGAAAATGAAATAAATGTTTAGGCATAAGCCTTGGAGTTTGTGTGTATTCTATGTGTACAGGTGACGCTATAAAACATTATAAATTCGAGCGTATGAATGAACTTTTAATAAAAGTGCGGGTACATAGCACATAGGGTATACATGCAATTCGGGGCCCTAAAATAAACTATAACTATACTAGGCCGATACGTCTAACAACCTATCTTATAGTTACGGCTCTGATACCAATCTGTAACATCCGGCCCCTCGCACCACCAATATTGTCCGCTCTGCCCACAAAGAGCTCACGGATTTGTTTTTGGTTGCCCAGATGGAGACTTCCCAGGAGGTCACCCATCTTAGTACTACTTCCACCTAAGCACGCTTAACCGAGGAATTTTCATGTGCTCCACAGCCAACTAAGCCCAAAACGCGTTGGTGATTGAAGAGGCAGGACATTTACTTATGAACCAAGGATCTCTCTTGTCCACGACCGATGTGGGATTTTCCTAAGAGTGGGACGATGTTGTGTTTGCCAAGTATGTTACACGTGGTTTCAGAGCCACTCTTGCGTCGTTCTGGATGATGGGACACGCCTCATCGAGGACGATGAGTCCAAAGGGGGGGGGGGTTGTTTGTAACACCCTTGGCAAACACAACATCGTCCCACTCTTAGACAAATCCCACATCGGCCGTGGACAAGAGAGATCCTTGGTTCATAAGTAAATGTCCTGCCTTTTTAATCAACAACGCGTTTTGGGCTTAGTTGGCTGTGGAGCACATGAAAACTCAACAGTTAAGCGTGCTTAGGTGAAAATAGTACTAGGATGGGTGACCTCCTGGGAAGTCTCTATCTGGGCAACCAAAAACAAATCCGTGAGCTCTTCGTGGGCAGAGCGGACAATATTGGTGGTGCGAGGGGCCGGATGTTACATTAGATATTTAAACATATGTTGTATACCAATACATCCAGTCTAACCCATAAGTTAGAAAAGTAACCAATTACAAAATTGGTTTTAAACAGATGTTTTTTTATGTACCGTTTCTAACACGACTTTAAAAAACAGCCGATTACAAAAATCGTTTTAAAATGAACGGTTTACTCAAAACCATTTCTAACACAATTGTTAGACATAAATAATTACAAAAATTGTTTAAAAATAAATAAGTAAAACCTTAACAGTTATCCAAAAACCGTTTCTAAAATTGTTGTTAGACTACAAACGATTACAAAAATCGTTTCTAAACCAAAAGGGCAATCAAACATTTCGTTATGTAACACGGTATTTTTTTAGATACATGATTGTACTCCAATCTTTTAAAATATCTAAAATCAATGTTGTACTACACATGATATTTCCCAAATTTATTTTTTAAAAGTTTCAGAAAAAAAAATTCAATAATTTTTATATCAGTTCTTTTGTGAACAAAAAATCCTTATAAATAAGGTTTTAAGATTGTAGGACATAGGTTCACTTTTTATTTAAAACAAAATTAATATAACGATACTCTCATTATATAAGGGAAATACTGTGTACAAAAGCGAAAAAGAAATAAATATAAAACACAACTTATATAAATATGAATATTTAAACTGACGTATTTGGTAAAAGCTTCAACATAAACTTCTTGACTTGAGTCGTCTACCCATTGAATATCTTCACCTTTGACTTAGTTTTCTTTGTTATGGCTATATATTCTTGTTCTTGACCCAACTCCGTTGACTGCAACAAAAGATGTACGAAACAATATATATTGAGCGTGGTTGAGGCATGTATTAAATACGCTTCTCTTGAAACAGATTTCAGGTCTCTACTAAAGAGTCGTCTATCTCCCAGAGTACAACAACAGAAACAGTGTGTGTACTGCCGGAGATGACACTCGCACCCGAGATTGCACTAGGTATATTTGTGTTCTTGAAAAGAAATAAGTAAGAATAAGATGGTGACGGAAACTGGTAGAGAGTACTCCTCTCTATAGGTTCTCGCATATGGGGTCTTCAAGTGTTCTCTCTTCTCTAAGAATTCTTTTTCTCACTATTGAATGAGACACAAAAGAACTCTTATATAGAGCCATGCATGAATGAAAAGTCTCTTATTAATTAAAGACTTAATATTAGAATTTAAACCTCTAATAAAGTGACAAAAATACTCAAGTTAAGAGACATAAAACATCAATTAAGAGTATAGTATTTAATTCACCACTTGAAGAGTCATATTTAATAAAACCACGAAATATCCATTCACATATTTTCCAACAGTTTTACCGGTTTAAAAGCTATCTATGTTTAGCGAGACCCATGACCCGCTTATTTATTTATTTTACTATAAAATTATTTCTTAATTATAAATAATATCTTTTTTAAAAAGATGTATATTAATTTTTAGTATATCCCTGTTTTATAGGATTTTCATATCATATTTGATAAGATTCTTTTTTAATATAATGAGATATTATAACCCGTTTAAGGTCTATCTAGGTTTGGTGAGACCCATACTCATGAATTCGGGTCAAATGCATGAGAAACCTTCATTTAAAAATAAAACATTCTGGTGATTTGAGAGAATTTTGGGAGCTTTCGTTATATATATATACACACACACACTAGTTTTTGTCCCCCCGTATTACGGGGGTTGTTTTGTATTATTTTTTTTTAGTATTTATGTATTTTTTTGAATTTTAATTTTATTACGAGGGTTGTTTTATATTATTTGTTTTTAATTTTTTTATTTTTAATTTTATTAATGTATGTAAGTTAAGAATATACTTATGTTTTGATGATAAAATATTTTACAAATAAATGAGATGTTATAACCAGGTTTAAAAGCTATATGAGTTTGGTGAGACCCAAGACCCGTTTATTTTTTTTTTCTATTTGTTTCTTATTTATAATAATATATTTAAAAAATCATATATTAATTTATAATATATCCCTGTTTTATTGGATTTTTACATCAAATATTTGGTGAGATTAAGTTTCAATTTAATGAGATGTTATAACCCGTTTAAGGAATATGTGGGTTTGGTAAGACCCATACACGTGAATTCGGGTCAAATGCATGAGAAGCCTCCATTTAAAAATCAAACAATCTGGTGGCTTCCATAAAAGGGGGTGAACGACCACATCGCGACACGTAGGATTTTTGGGTCTTCGTTTATATATTATATATATATATATATCATCGTACTCAGTATATCCCACCAATAGCAAAACTATGGTAAGGTCTGAGGAGGATAAGATATAGACAGCTTTACCTATACCCCATAGGGATGGATAGGCTGCTTCCAGTAAGACCCCCGGCTCGAATATATATATATATATATATATATATATATATATATATATATATATATATATATATATCCAACTTTTAATTAACTTTTACTTTATGACCATTCTACCCCTTCAATTATATGTGTTTAATCTTGCTTTTGTTTGATTTTGATCAACATCAATGATATAAGCAAGTGAACCGTACAATCAGCTCTCTTCTTGTGTTCTCTCGAGAACAAATAATTGGACTATCGAATATGGATTCGAATCACATAATCGAACTTGAATGTATGTACGGTGCAAAAGAAAACAAGAAAGATACAACATTTGAGAAATCTATTTTTTTTGGGTAAAAAAAAACCTGAAGTTAAAAATGAGTAAATGAAAATATTTGAAGATAGAGATGGGCGTATATGATATTTTAAAGGTTTAGAAAACAAGGGTAAAATGATCATTTATAAAATTGTTTTTATTGAACAGAGTATATTTTATATTTTTAATACTTTGTAAGACATTAGACATATATTATATTTGGGGAGATTTCAATTAAGAACCTCTTTGAGTTTTAAGAACTCGAAAGAACTCAGTGTAACAATTTTTTTTTTCGAATTTTTTTTACACATGCGTAATATATGTAAGTTACATACACGTAAAAAAATTACAGAATTTTTTACGCACCGAGTCGACTTTTTACACATGTGTAACGGACATAAAAGTTAGTATAACAACTTACATATTTATTCTCTCTCCTACTTTGACTTTTTTGCCAGATTTAATCTCAACCACATATTTCAATCCATTTAATTAAATGTGTGGCCTAGAAATGCGTGGCCTAGAATTGAGTTCTTAAGTTCTTAAAACTCAACATGGTTCTCAAAATATCCCTCCCCTATGATATTTTAAGTTTTATATGGATATATGTATAAATTGTCCCTAGTTTTGTTGTAACCATATTAATAACTAGAATTTTTATATAAAGCTATTTAGGATGCCTTTTTGCCTTTCTAACGTTGACTATATATGGTTCAAACACAGGCACAGGTTCATGTGTTTACCCGTTATCATCATCAGCAGCAGCACCAGTTACAACACAAGCACCTGTTAATCCAACATCTTTGCCCACCGCACCCCCTACAACATCATCTTCTGGTCCAAGGTAATTAATGTTTTTTTTTTGGAAGGATGCGCAGTTTGATGAAGTTATATCTTCTTGTAGAGTAAAGTGTCAGTTTCGTTCTTGTGGTTTGACAAATATTGCGATTTTAGTCCAAAAAGTTTTTTTTTTTTTGCATATGGACCCTCCACGTTTCCCAGTTCTTGCCAATTACATCCAAGTCACTAACCCCGTTAAAATTAATCGTTAAGTCAGGGGTAGACATGTATTTTTACTCTTTCTTTATTATAATACTTATTTCAGTGAACTGCGGTTTTCATCCTTGGGGTTTGTCCAAATATGCGGTTTTAGTCCAATAGTTTCGAGTTTGCAATTTTCGTCCGTGAGTTTCATGTCACTTGCAATTAAACCCGAATTTATTAACCTCGTTAAGTCTGGTCGTTAACCCATTTGCGTGCCCCTCATGTGACGATCAGTTTTTTCATTTTTCTTCCCAAATAAACCTCAGTCCGAATTCACAACCCTGCTCACGTGAGGGGCTGCGGTGTATTTGGGGAAAAAGGAAAAAAAGAGGGAACAAAACTGCCCCTATGGTGAAGGACACACTTATGGGTTTAACGACCAAACTTAACAAGATTAGGGAATTCGAGTTTAACTGCAAGTGAAATGAACTTACAAGAATGAAAATTGCAAACTTGAAACTACTGGACTAAAACCGCATATTCGAACAAACCACAAGGACGAAAATCACGGTTCACTGCAATAAGTATTATAATAAAGAGAGAGTGAAAAGACATGTCTACCCCTGACTTAACGATAAAATTTAACCGGGTTAGTGATTTGGATGTAATTGACAAGAACTGGGAAACGTGGAGGGTTCATATGCAAAAAATAAACCTTTTGAACTAAATTCATATTTTTTGCCAAACCACAAGAACGAAAATGACGTTTACTCTATCTTGTAATATTAATTTGTTGTATGTTTATTTGTGTAGGGCACAATATCCACCTCCACCAGCAGTACCAGTACCAGGGTCCAATATAGGAATCCCTGATCCAATGGGACTTGGAGCTTTTGGCGCGAACCCTCCCTTTGCGAACATGCCATCTACATCCAACAAACCGAGGCCCTTCATTGGCTACCTATTAACTGTAGCATTCATTATCATGTTTGGTATGTAGAGGTAGAGTTGATCAAAAAAACCGGTTCCTGGAACCGAACCGGAACCGAACCGGTTCCTACCCGTTTTTGGTAGGAACCGGACCCTATCTGATTCAACCCGATGATCCGTGACCGGTTCTTGCGTTTCTGAGTGGGGGCGGGTAGGAACCGGAACCGGTTAGGAACCGGTTCTAGCCGTTGGATCGATTAAGCCGTTGGAAATCGTTTTTTGGCCGTTGGGGTCAAAAATAGCCGTTTTTTGGCTCCCCAAGCACCCCACTACTAGTATAAATAGGTATTTGGTGTCATGGGTTCATCACAACACTCAAAACGCAAACCCGAACGCAAAAAAATACAAAAAAACGCTATTACAACGTTTTGAGTTCTCTAATCTCTTGTTTTTTCTTCTTCTATATTCATATTTGTTGTTATGGCTGCCTCACAATCATCGGTTGGTCAAGGTTCCAACGCCGAACCAAGTTTCGCTCGTATTGTACCTCATAATCGTAATCAAGAGATTTGGTGCAATTGGGATTTGGTTGAATTGAGTGACCATTCATTGAAGGCTCGGTGCAAGTTTTGTGGGGTTTATTTAAACCCACTTTCGAATTCAAATTTGAAGAAACACATCGAAAAACCGTATTGCAAGGCGTTGAAAAAGAACGTCGATTCGCAACAAACGCAAATGGATAGTGAAGGCGGAATATTTACATACCAAATTGATCGAGTTCAAGATCGTATGGCGAAGTTTGTGATTCAAGAAGCTTTGCCGTTTAGCCACTTCGACAACCCTCGCTTAACCGCCATGATTCGAGATACGCTTCAACCACAATACACTCACGTAAGTCGTCATACTCTTAAACGTTATTGTTTAAAATTGTGGAAGAAGGCCAAAGAGGTACTAATTGCATATTTTGAAAATATAAATACGGGAATAAACTTAACTAGTGATGTTTGGTCGGCTCCACATGGTCTACCCGAATCTTATCTTTGTGTCACCGCTCATTGGGTAGACCCGTCATCGTGGGAAATGATGAAACGCACCATTGCTTTCGAACTCTTTGAGTATCCACATACGGGAGATAATTTGTTTGAAATTTTAGATTATGTTATAAAAACTTATAAACTAGAAAATAAAATATTTTCAATGGAATTTGATAACGCGTCGAATAATACATCGGCGGTTGATAAATTAAAATTAAAATATACGCCGATTTGCAATGGTGTATTTTTTCACTCAAGGTGTGTTGCACATATCATTAATTTAATCGTGCAAGACGGACTTGCTTCGGATGAGGTTACATCGGTTATAAACGATTTTAGACTAATGCTACATGAAGTTTTTAAGAAAAGTAAAAAAAGACAAATGGATTATAGAAAATTTTGTAAAGATACGGGAAGAAAAGCTTTGGGAGCTAATTGGGATGTACCTCATCGATGGAATTCCACTTGCACAATGTTTCAAAGTGCTTTGGAACAAAGAGAAACTTTACAAATGTTTCATTCTAGTCTTGCCGAGAATGATTTGGCAATCCCCTTTTCAAATGAGAAATGGGAAATTATCAATGACTTATCGACTTTTCTTGAAGTTTTTAAAACATCAACTACGAAACTATCGGGAACGTATTATCCGACAAGTCCCTTGGTTCTTTCGGAGTTATTTTTAATGGTTAACAATCTTAAAGAATTTGAAAATAAAAGTTCAATGTTTTCAAACATCATATTACCAATGAAGTTTAAATTAAAAAAATACTTTCTTGAATTGCCACCGGTTTTTACTTGCGTCGCCGCTTTAAACCCAATGTTAAATGTTACGGGGGTTGAATGTGTGATAGACGAAATTTTTTCAGCCTTAGATATGCATGAAATTGACCCAAACTTTTCAACAGAGGCAAAAAATTATTTTAACTTGAATTTTAAAGTTATGTATGACTTTTATTTAAATAAATATGGGTCAAACATACACATGCCTATGCCGGGGGGGGGGGGGTCTTCATCAGGTTCAAGTGCTACTAGAGTACGAGATCCCATGATTAGCCTTATGAACACCGTTCGCAACGTAACGGCTAAAAAACAAAGGGGTAACACCCCTTCAAGCGAACTAGGAAGGTATAGTGCAAATGATTACTCTACCGGTTTATCCGAAGAGGAATATGGCACTTTTGATGTTTTGGCTTGGTGGAAGGTAAAGGAAACCGAGTTTCCGATTCTTGCCACCATGGCCGTGATTTACTAACCGTCCAAGCTTCTACGGTAGCTTCGGAATCCGCTTTTTCTCTTAGTGGCAGGGTAATATCGGTGAAAAGAACAAGACTAAATTCGGAGTCGGTGGAGATGTGCATTTGCCTAAAGGATCACTTGGACTCAATCGATCGTATTCAACACGTAACCACTCTAGAAGATGAAACACCACTTGATGTTCGAGTGCACGACGAACAAGAAGGCATTTCTACAAGTAATTCCGAGGAAGAAGTCGCCGCTCAATAACTACGACGAACAAGAAAGCTTTTCTAGAAATAATATGTCACAACTTTATATTTATAAGTTTAATGTTTTGTTAGTTTGTTTTTGAAGATTTTAAAACATGTAACCTTTTTTTTTTTTTTTGAACTTCTTAAAGTAAATAAAATGAATTTTATGTTAATTGTTTTGTTTATTTTTCATGCTATACAAATACGAATCGTAGTTTAGAATCCAAATCACAAACGAAAAACGAAAAAAAAATTTTTTTTTTACACTGTAACCGGTTGGAACCGGTTACAGTGTAGGAACCGGTTTAGGAACCGGTAAGAACCGGTTAGATATGTTAGGGGTCCGAGGGTGGGAGAACCGGTTCAGTTCCCTAACCGGTTCGAGCCTGGAACCGGTTTATAATGGGGTTTTGAATATAGGAACCGGTTAGGAACCAGTTCTGGTTCCTAGTCCCAAACCGTTTTGAACATCTCTATGTAGAGGAGTTGGTTTCTATCTTCACTTGTGTTGATGTGTTATATGTATGATGGGTTTGATTGTATACTTACTATATATATATATATATAATATGAGGGGTTTTTTAAGTAAAGATTGATGTGCTAACTAGTATTTATGACCATGGGACATCAAACTCATTTTTTTTCACAATTGTCCCATGACAGTAATTTTCAAATAAATAGAAGACAGAATTACAGAAATTGTCCTTTATATTTGCACTGAATTTCAATGGTTGTCCTTTATCTTTAAAAGTAACATATTTTATACTTTACGTTTTCAAATGTTGCACTGTTTCTCCTTTAGCCCTAACCAAATTAGTTTTTATCGTTAAGTCTGGTCATGTGCCTTGCACGTGAGGGTAACTTGGTCATTTTACCAACTTATTAAAAACACATTTTAAAAAATAAAAGAATATATATATATATATATATATATATATAATATAAATGCAAAATTATCTCTCTCTCTCTCGTTCATACACCATCATCACCACCGTTTCTCCGGCGAGCCTCAACATGCCACCGAAACTCCTACCCCACCAACCTCTCTCCTTCCCTTTTAAACATTGGCCGGAAACCACCACCACCAGAAACCGCCGCAGCACCGTCGTCGTTTCGGACCTGTATAAAGAGGTCTTTTTTTCCGGTGATAACCCATAACCTTGCAACCAACTCAAACCTTCGTCAGCCACTACGACAGACTCCTTAAGTCGTTTCGGATCTATTATTTGAGAAATGAGTTTTAGATCTGCAAATCCATTTACAAGTGACACCGCAGTCGCCACCAAGAGTTCACCGCAAAGGCACGACGGTGTTTATGGCCATAGGTTTTCAGATGGTGTTGTCGATGGGAGACAGAAAGGTCGGACAAAGGGGTTTATAATAGGAAACTCGAAAAGTGATAAAAGGTTGTTGTGGTAGATTTAATGTAAGTAGGTCATGGGGGAGGTGGGTACGACGACGGTGCGGCGACAGTTTCCGATGGTGGTGATTTTACGGCCAATGTTTAAAAGGGAAAGAGAGAGGTTGTTGGGGTAGGGGTTTCGGTGGCTGTGGAGGCTCGCCGGAGAAACGATGGTGGTGTGGTGTATGAGAGAGAGAGAGAGAGAGATTTTTGAATTTATATGTTATATATTATTCTTTTATATTTTAAAATGTTTTTTTAATAAGTTGGTAAAATGCCCAAGTTACCCTCACGTGCAAGGCACTTGACCAAACTTAACGATATCAACTAACTGGGTTAGGGCTAAAGGACAAACGGTGTAACATTTGAAAACGTAAAGTATAAAATATGTTACTTTTAAAAATAAAGGATAACCACTGAAATTCAGTGCAAACATAAAGGACCATTTATGTTATTCTGACTAAATAAAACCAATATAACCGGGATATTAAGCTCTCGGATATTTTTTGAAAAAGGAGTCTCGTTGCCATAAATCGAGTGTTAAAGCAAGTGGGAGCTTGAAAATAATTTTTAGGATAGGTTTTTTTTCCTTGATTCTTTTGGTTTTTGTAGGCTCACAAAATACCACCTTTTTTGGCATCTAAATTGTTTGGACTATTTTGCATGCGTTGTATAAATAACTATGGTATATTTAACATGTTTAAAAACATATTATTATCGGGTCAAGTTATTCTATAAAAAAAAAAATAAAAAGAATGAGAAGGATGTGTAGACACGTAAAGCATCCCTTAAAAAACTAATTAAAAAGTCATAACTTAAAATTTAATAAAAAAACTGAAAATATAAAAACATAAAAATGTTTCCACCGTCTTTCTCGTTCTTAGAAAAAAGACACAATGTTGAAGACAAAAAAGACACTGAAAATATAAAAACATAATCAATCTTCATTATTGATTGTGTTTTTTTCTTTGGCATTGTGCCTTTTTTTCTTGATATTGTTTGTAATACTCAACATTATGTTATATTTTATTCACCATTGTATTATATTTTGCGATATATTTCGTCTTTTATTATATCTCATGAACTACGAGACCAATTGGGTTGGTTCCACTTCTGGAAGTTGACTTGTTGAGTTAGGAACCTAACCTAAGTGGTCTTGTATTTGTTGGATTTTTCATTTAACGGGAATTTCAAATAACATTCTGTTGCGCATGAATTTGACTGTTATGAGTTTGCTGTAATGTTTTGATCATTGTGAGAAACCTATGGGGAATAAAAGTAAAATAAAACATGTTCTGGAAACCTAATACATGTAAGCTTTTGTGATGATATTTGATGAATTAATTGAGATGCTATGATCGGTGGAATAGTATAATCTTTCAAGTAGAATTCTGTCTCGGTAAAGTTAACTGCCGAACTTTGTGAAAATGCATGAAAAGTGCTAGTTGCTAGTTAATTGTTATGATTTGACCAAATTGCCCCTGCGGGGAATAGTTGCTAAATAAGTGTGGTATTTTGACCAAATTGCCCCTGCGGGGAATAGTTGCTAGTGATATACGTTATTAATACATGACACGTAAATAATTGTTCACATATGTATCGTATCACAAATGTACTTGTTAAGTCACACACGATTCACAAATAAACACGAAACGTATCTTGTGCTTAGGAATTATGTGCCAGGTCTAGAGACTCGATATTAGTTCCGATACTTAGAAAAATCTCCTTGTGTTTTAGAACGCTAGAGAGAGTTTTCTGTGACGCGCATCACTTGGTGATTTATTTTGGGAATTCTTCGCAAACAATGAGTTCACTTACACCTTTTAAACTGTTTTCAAACGCTTTTCACTCTGGGAGATAACATACTCCGAAAACGCATTTAAGATTTTGTTAATATAGATTATATATCACTTGTAAAGACTAAGTGGCAAACGCAATAACTAAAGTCCTTCATTCACATCGAACCGTTTAATATTGGATAATAGCTAGTCATTGTTGAGTAGTACTACTGGGTTTGACAAACCCCACCCAACGCTAAACTCGACTGGAGGTCGAGTGGGTGTAATCTTGGCTAAACACATACCATGGTCGGGATAGACCTGGTGGCAAGGCAAATGATAAACAGTCAGCTTCGGTGTCGAACACTTAGTAATACTTGTTTTATAGGCTAGCTACCTATAGATATATAATTGACATAACACTATCTGGTAACGCAAAACGCTGAACGCAAAACGCTGAACGCAAAACGCTAAACGCTTTATTTTATATAAACTTGTGAACTCACCAACCCCGTGTTGACACTTTTAGTATGTTATTCTCAGGTAGCCGAGGCGGGCGCGCGGTATAGGATCATGCATTGCTTGAAAACGCTTTTGTTATGCAAACTAATTTAAAACTGTTATCATTGGGTTTAAGTCGTCCTGCGTGACGCAACATTTTGTTTTATGGTTTTTACGCTTCCGCATTTAAATACTCGTAAACGTTTTCATGGTTTTGAAACTTTGTTTTATGGTTTGATTATAACTAATGAATCCGATCCTGTTAGTTCACACCCTCTGACGGTAAAACTCCGTTAGTGGAATTTGTGGGTGTGACAGATTGGTATCAAAGCCAGGTTATAGCGAACTAGAAGCTGCATGCATACTAGACTATAACCGCGACGACCCATTTGTTATAATGATACGCACTGCATAAGTTTGTGTAGTCTTTGTTATCTTATCTCTTTACCTCTTTCACTCATACGCGCGCATACACGGCTTACCTGTAAGGATGTCGACGCCATCGTCATCATCATCCGACCCGATGTCTCACGCCCCTGGAAAGGAACCGCATCTTCCCAACTCATCGCCACCCCGAGTAGTCCCGGAGCTCGAAGCTCCTGCACCGAAGAGGTATCGCTTATCCGGAGGCATGTACGAAAACGAAGTTAGCTGAGATTGGTACCCTAATATGATCAGACGTATGGTCTATCGTGAACAAGTTCCCCCGCTACCTCACCCGAACCATCCTGCTTACCCTAACACCCTACCACCCATTACCGAACCTGTGGAGCGAGTTCTCGCAGCTGTTGTCTCTTGTTTAGAGCGTAACGTGGGTTTTATGCGCTCGGCGAGAGCGGATAATTCCCGGACTGATAAGAGATGGAACCGAAACTAAAGAGGAAATTTCCCGCCTGACAGCGGCAATGAAGGAAATGCAAGAGGCTAGTGATCAACAGATGAAGATTATGAGAAAGAGGCAAGCCGAGATGATAGACTTGTAAGAGCAACTCCAAGTAGCAAGGACCCGAACCGAGATAGCTTTAGAGCGTTGCGATGTCTTACAAATGCAAATTACTCAGAACGCAGCCGAACCTGAGGCAGAGCCCGAAGAGGAACCCGAAGAAGATCCCGAAGAGGAGCCTGAGGAGGATCCCGAGGAAGATCCCGAGGAGGAACCCGAAAAGGAACCGGAGGAAGAACCGGCTGAGCCAGAGGCACACTCAGAGGTGTCCTCAGACGATGTGCAAATGTGCAAATTCTTGGATTGGAACTAGCTAACGCTATGAACTGAGAGGAGTTCAAGAATATGATGCGAGAAGAGTACTGTCCGAGAGAGGAGATTGCAAAGTTGGAATCTGAGTTTTGGTCATTGAAGATGGTGGGTTCGGAAATCGAAGCCTACACCACCCGTTCTCACGAGTTAGCTGTGATGTGTCCACGGATGGTAGACCTGCCGAGTAAGAGGATTGAAATGTATATTGATGGGTTAGCACCGCAAATTCAGGGCATGGTGACGTCTTCCAGACCAGCCACGATTCAACAAGCGATTCGGTTAGTTCACAAACTAACGGATCAAACAGTGACCCAAGGTGCGTTACCACCTAGGGGTTCAACCACTAAAGCCCGTGACAACCCGAGTACTGACAACAGCAACAACAACAACCCGAGCAATGGAAAGAGAAAGTTTGACAACACCAGATCCTCATCCTCGAACCCCCCACAGTAACAACACTACCGTAAGCCCGAATTCACTCGGGGCTTCAACAATCAGGGTCACAACAACAATAACAACGGTGGCGGGCAGGGTTCGAGCGGATATGCTGGGAAATATCCTAAGTGCAACAGGTGCAACTATCATCATGCTGGCCCGTGTGACCGTGTCAAGTGTCTGAGATGCGGAAAGATGGGTCATCAGGCAAAGGAATGTAGAGGAGACCTTGCAGCAAAGGGTGCTCCTAAACCACCTATGATGACGAAGGGATGTTTCGAATGTGGTCAAGAGGGTCATTTCAGGAAAGATTTCCCCAAGCTAAAACAGAACGAGAACAATGGAGGCAGCAGCGGTGGCGGAAGCAATGGTAAAGGAAGAGCTTTCGTCATTGGGTCGGGTCAAGCCCGTAATGATCCGTATGTGGTGACAGGTAAGTTTCCTGTGAACGACTGTTTTGCTTCTGTTTTGTTTAACACTGGAGCTGATAGGAGTTTTGTGTCGAAAGCCTTTAGTCAACTCTTAGACTTAACTCCAACCCCGTTAGATGCTAAGTTTCCAGTAGAATTAGCCGACGGAAAGTCTATAGAAACGACTCATGTACTTGCGGGATGTAAGTTAAAACTGTCAAGTCATATTTATGATATCGACCTTATACTTTTTACGCTTGGAAGTTTCGATGTCGTTGTCGGCATGGAGTGGTTATCTGAGAACCGAGCGGAGATTATATGTCACGACAAGATAGTCCACATTACTACCCCTTCCAGCGAGATCATTTCGATCCGGGGCAAGAGAAACGGCATGACCACCAGCGTCATTACCCTCATGAAGGCGCAGAAGTATCTACGAAAGGGTCACTCGGCAATTTTGGCGCATATTGTTGAAAAACCCGCGGAGGAGAAGCGAATTGAAGATATACCGATTGTGCGAGATTTTCCGGAAGTTTTCCCGGAGGATTTGCCTGGACTCCCTCCTATACGACAAGTCGAATTCCAAATCGAGTTGACACCCGGTGCAGCACCCATAGCCCGAGCCCCGTACCGGCTCGCACCGGCGGAGCTTCAGGAACTGTCCACTCAGTTGCAAGATTTGTTGGATAAGGGTTTTATCCGACCTAGCTCATCGCCATGGGGAGCCCCTGTCTTATTTGTCCGAAAGAAAGACGGGACTTTCCGCATGTGCATCGACTACCGGGAGTTGAACAAGGTGACGGTCAAGAACCGTTATCCTTTACCTCGAATTGATGATCTGTTTGACCAGCTTCAAGGATCGAGTTACTACTCGAAGATCGATCTGCGATCTGGTTACCATCAACTAAGAGTGCGCGAAGAAGATATCTCAAAGAAGGCTTTCAGAACACGGTATGGTCACTACGAGTTTTCGGTTATGCCTTTTGGCTTAACTAACGCACCAGCCGTATTTATGGATCTCATGAATCGCGTATGCAAGGCGTACCTCGACAAGTTTGTGATTGTTTTCATTGATGATATTCTCGTCTACTCCAAGGACAAGGCTGACCACGAGGAACACTTAAGGGTAATTCTGGAATTATTGAAGAAGGAACAACTGTACGCAAAACTCTCGAAATGCGGATTTTGGCTTCGCGAGGTTCACTTTTTAGGACATGTGATTAATGAGAATGGTATCCATGTCGATCCCGGAAAGGTAGAAGCCATCAAAAACTGGGAATCACCTAAGACTCCGACTGAGGTGTGGCAATTCTTAGGACTGGCCGGCTACTACCGACGTTTTATCGAGGGATTTTCAAAGATTGCTCAACCCCTCACCGCTTTGACTCACAAGGGTACTAAGTACAATTGGGGTGACGCGCAAGAATCCGCTTTTCAACTGTTGAAAACCAAACTCTGTAGCGCCCCTATTCTAGCCCTACCCGAGGGAACGGAGAATTTTGAGGTACACCGTGACGCATCGATACAAGGTCTCAGTTGTGTGCTGATGCAACTCGAGAAGGTTATAGCTTATGCCTCTCGACAACTGCGGGTTCACGAGAAGAACTACACGACCCATGATTTGGAACTCGGAGCTGTGGTGTTTGCCCTTAAGATATGGAGGCATTACTTGTACGGTACCAAGTTTACCATTTACACCGACCACAAGAGTCTCCAGCATATATACGATCAGAAGGAGCTGAACATGCGACAGCGTCGTTGGGTCGAGTTGCTTAAGGATTATGATTGTGCAATCAAGTACCACCCGGGCAAGGCCAATGTAGTGGCCGACGCTCTCAGCAGAAAAGAAACAGATAAACCCAGACGAGTGCGAGCATTGCAACTCACGATTCATGCCAACTTACCCAATCAAATTCGCGAGGCGCAACTCGAAGCTTTGAAGGATAAAAATCTTCCATCAGAACTCATGCGGGGCATGAACAAACAACTTGAAACCAAATCGGACGGGGTCCGATACTTTGAGAACCGGATTTGGGTTCCACGATACAGAGAGTTGAGAACTCTAGTGATGGACGAAGCACACAAGTCCCGATATTCTATCCACCCTGGCTCAGATAAAATGTACCATGACTTAAAGGCACTTTACTGGTGGCCGAACATGAAAGCCGACATTGCCATCTACGTGAGCAAATGCTTGACTTGTGCCAGAGTCAAAATAGAATACCAGAAACCATCTGGTTTGCTGCAACAACTGGAACTTCCAATGTGGAAATGGGAGCACATCTCAATGGATTTTATCACGGGTTTACCTAAGACACCGACGGGATGCGATACCATCTGGGTGATCGTTGACCGGTTGACTAAGTCGGCACACTTTTTGGCGATTAAGGAATCGGACAAATTGGAAAGGTTGACTCGTGTCTACATGAAGGAAGTAGTGTCTAGACACGGAGTGCCTGTCTCAATTATTTCTGATCGAGATTCCCATTTCACTTCGCACTTTTGGAAGTCACTACAGAATGCCCTAGGCACACGCCTTGATATGAGCACAGCATACCATCCTCAGACGGATGGGCAAAGTGAACGAACTATTCAGACCTTAGAGGACATGTTGCGTGCATGTGTGTTGGATTTCGGAAAAAAGTTGGGAACCTCACTTACCTTTGGTAGAGTTTTCGTATAATAACAGCTACCACGCAAGTATTAAAGCAGCGCCGTTTGAAGCACTGTACGGACGGAAGTGTCGATCACCTCTCTGCTGGGCAGAGGTGGGTGACAGCCAAATCACTGGTCCAGAACTGGTACTCGAAACTTCAGAAAAGATTGTTCAAATCCGAAACCGCATGGCAGCAGCATGAGATCGCCAAAAGAGTTACGCCGACAAACGCCGAAAACCTCTCGAATTTCAAGTGAATGACCATTTGTTACTCAAAATCTCACCTTGGAAAGGTGTGGTTCGCTTTGGGAAGTGAAACAAACTCAACCCACGATACGTTGGTCCTTACCGGATAACGGAACGCGTTGGTCCGGTGGCGTACCGACTAGACTTACCAGCGGAACTCAGCAGTGTACACAATATTTTCCACGTATCCAATTTGAAGAAATGCTTATCCGATGAAACCCAAGTAGTCCCTTTGGACGAACTGCAAATTGATGAACAGCTACGCTTCATTGAAGAACCAGTTGAAGTTTTGGACTGGGAAACCAAAACACTCAAGCACAGCAAAATTCCAATCGTTAAGGTTCGTTGGAACTCATGACGTGGACCGGAGTTCATGTGGGAACGCGAGGATCAAATGATGAAAAAGTATCCTCACCTTTTTGAAGGGCTGACCAAACACAGAAAACCACGAAACCCGACAAACCGTCAGAAATCACCGGATGTATGAATTAAATTTCGGGACGAAATTTCTTTCTACTAGGGGATGATATGACAAACTGAAAATTTTTCTTACTTTTTCAGACACTCATCACGACTTGACTCAAATTTTCGGGACGAAAATTCTTTAACATGGGAATGATGTGACAATCGTCAATTTCAGGTTAACTCAATTCCGTCAATTCAAACTTAAAGATCACTGAATCTATAACGCACACCTCATTACATTTAAACTAGGGTTTAAATGACGCTTGACACTTACTACATGTGTAGTCTTTCGGGAATTGCACCGAAACGCAAACGAATTGACGCAAACCATTGATGAATAAACGAAAAACGTCAAAACAATAATTATGTGATAATTATGTGTTAGACTTATGTGTTATGTGATAACATTGTATAAAACGCTAACTCAAGATGCAAACGAGTTAATTTAAGCTAGAAAAGTGATAAATAGGTAGTTGAGGGACCTAGATGTAACATGTTATTATTATTAATAATAATAAACCCTAACTCTCTCTTCTCTCTTTCACTCTACCCGACGGCAGCCCTCCCCCTCCCCTCTCTCGCGATCGGCAGCCTCACACACACACATATCACACCCGTTAAAGCTTGATTCTTCATAATCGGAGCATCCTACACTCGTTTCTAAGCACCTCTCACGTTTCTCTTGGTTATCTCTGCGTTTTTAAGGTATATATATGAAACCCTAACTATTGAATATCATATATTAAGTGTTTTATGATTGATTATGGCTAGAGGATGATTGATTATGTGTAGTGATTGATATTGATAGTCATATGTGATTTTGAACGGTGAAAGATTGATGAATCATTAATTGTTTGTAAACCCTAAAGGGTTACTACTGATTTTTATGATTAATAATGTTTATTGCGTGTTTTGAGTTATGTCATATGCTTAGGATGCATGTTAGATGATTGTTTATGCTTGCTGAGTTTGACAGCAGTGATTGTTAAAATTGAACGGTGTGTAACTTGTTGAGTATAAAAGCAAACTGAGCTAATTATGAGTCTACAAGGTAGTACTCTGAGTCTAGTTTTCAGAAAGTCCAACCACGCCTAATTTGGAGGTGTTTTGGTTGGTCAAACGATTTAAATGCGATTAAAGGTCAAAACTGGTACTGGACAGATTGTAAGTTATGGTTAGACAACTGTAACTAAATGTTAATGTAAGAATTGGTTGAGATTATTGATACTAAAGTAAACTAGGTTGAGTCTAGTTTCTAAATAATATAAATTTGCAATTTTTGGACGTGTAAAAGTTAACCTTTATGATTTTACAAAAACATTGTGCAAAGCTGAGTTGTTAGACCTGCTGTTAGGTTGTATTGTAAATATTATATCTCATGAACTACGAGACCTATTGGGTTGGTTCCACTTCTGGAATTTGACTTGTTGAGTTAGGAACCTAACCTAAGTGGTCTTGCATCTGTTGGATTTTTCATTTAACGGGAATTTCAAATAAAATTCTGTTGCGCATGAATTTGACTGTTCTGAGTTTGCTGTAATGTTTTGATCATTGTGAGAAACCTATGAGGAATAAAAGTAAAATAAAACATGTTCTGGAAACCTAATACATGTATGCTTTTGTGATGATTTTTGATGAATTAATTGAGATGCCATGATCGGTGGAATTGTATAATCTTTCAAGTAGAATTCTGTCTCGGTAAAGTTAACTGCCGAACTTTGTGAAAATGCATGAACAGTGCTAGTTGCTAGTTAATTGTTATGATTTGACCAAATTGCCCCTGCGGGGAATAGTTGCTAAATAAGTGTGGTATTTTGACCAAATTGCCCCTGCGGGGAATAGTTGCTAGTGATATACGTTATTAATACATGACACGTAAATAATTGTTCACACATGTGTCTTATCACAAATGTACTTGTTAAGTCACACACGATTCACAAATAAACACGAAACGTATCTTGTGCTTAGGAATTATGTGCCGGGTCTAGAGAGTCGATATTAGTTCCGATACTTAGAAAAATCTCCTTGTTGTTTTAGAACGCTAGAGAGAGTTTTCTGTGACGCGCATCACTTGGTGATTTATTTTGGGAATTCTTCGCAAACAGTGAGTTCACTTACACCTTTTAAACTATTTTCAAACGCTTTTCACTCTGGGAGATAACATACTCCGAAAACGCATTTAAGATTTTGTTAATATAGATTATATATCACTTGTAAAGACTAAGTGGCAAACGCAATAACTAAAGTCCTTCATTCACATCGAACCGTTTAATATTGGATAATAGCGAGTCATTGTTGAGTAGTACTACTGGGTTTGACAAACCCCACCCAACGCTAAACTCGACTGGAGGTCGAGTGGGTGTAATCTTGGCTAAACACATACCATGGTCGGGATAGACCTGGTGGCAAGGCAAATGATAAACAGTCAGCTTCGGTGTCGAACACTTAGTAATACTTGTTTTATAGGCTAGCTACCTATAGATATATAATTGACATAACACTATCTGGTAACGCAAAACGCTGAACGCAAAACGCTGAACGCAAAACGCTAAACGCTTTATTTTATATAAACTTGTGAACTCACCAACCCCGTGTTGACACTTTTAGTATGTTATTCTCAGGTAGCCGAGGCGGGCGCGCGGTATAGGATCATGCATTGCTTGAAAACGCTTTTGTTATGCAAACTAATTTAAAACTGTTATCATTGGGTTTAAGTCGTCCTGCGTGACGCAACATTTTGTTTTATGGTTTTTACGCTTCCGCATTTAAATACTCGTAAACGTTTTGATGGTTTTGAAACTTTGTTTTATGATTTGATTATAACTAATGAATCCGATCCTGTTAGTTCACACCCTCTGACGGTAAAACTCCGTTAGTGGAATTTGAGGGTGTGACACCGATTTTGAGCAGGCCACTATCTATTTACCCGTTATCCAACCCATCCATTTTGGCACCTCGACTCATATATGAAATATGAAATTAGAAACCTTATTAAGGTTGGCAACAAATATCTGACAAAGAAGATGTTTGTGTTCCAAAAAAATTTCTACCTCATCCAGAATTGCGTACTGAACACCAAGTATTCGCTGTCATAAATCAAGCCGAGCTTAATTACACAACTGAACTTTGTTAAAATGATTCTTAAAAGTTTGAAATGATACTCACGGAAATAGTTGTTCGAAAGTTGTCTGGATCATCTGGATGTCCAAAGGCGTATGTCCCAACTAACATCACATACAAAGTAACACCACAAGACCAAACTGCAAGCTAAGACCAAAATGAACAATATGTTTTTGTAATGAACAAAAATAAACAAAAATTTTAAGTTTATTTCTTTTATCCTTTTAAATAATAATAATAATAGTAATAGTAATAATAATAATAATAATAATAATAATAATAATAATAATAATTGTAAGGCCCCGTTGCCGGTGCCTTACATTTGGTCGTTGGATTTACTCATAAACACAGTTATTTATATCAGAGTTAATTAAAACCTTACGCGGAATATAAAACTTTCATAAAACATTACACATCAAATCATAAACATGTCTTTAAACATTCTTCTTGTCTTTTTAAAATCAAAACATAACTTATAAAACATAGTAGGTCTTCAGATGCCAGACCCTCATTCTTCTGCCACGTGTCCCCGCTCAAGCCAGCTGTCTCATTCTACTCACCTGCGTGCATACTAAAAGTCAGCTACGCTGAGTGAGTTCAAGTTAATCATACATCAGACAATACATACACTTACCTTCCATCATACATCCGAAGATACATAATAATTACTTTACTAATTTACTTTCATTTCATACTTTCATACATACGTACATACTTTATTACTTTCATACTTTATGTTTATTGTCCATTCTATCTCAGATATTATTAGGGTCTAATCCATTTTCTTTTCTATCTCAGATATTATTAGGGTCTAATCCCTCTTTCCTTTGTCCATCTAAGATATTATTAGAATCTGATCCATTTCTTATCTGTATCAGATATTATTAGGGTCTGGTCCCTCTTTACTTCTCTATCTCAGATATTATTAGGGTATGATCCATTTCTTATCTATCTCAGATATTATTAGGGTCTGATCCCTTGCTTCTTCATCTTCGTACATACTGTCTTTACATACCCGCAACATACATATACTTCCTTTAATCATTATTACATACTCATATGTTGTACATATATTTATATCATACACATTCATCTTTCATATGCATACCTCCCTTGTCAATACGTGCAATATCCGAAGATCGTTCACGTACCGACAAACTTTCGTTCACATACATAACATAATATCTATCACATAAATCATACATGGCATACACATACCAATTAAGGTAAGTTTATTAACTATCACATCGAGTATGCACACAGCCCCGAAAAGATAACAAGGAAATGAGGCTAGAAACTCACCTGGATCCTGTTGCATTAGCCGTTAATTGTTATTCCCTTCTTTAACTGAGCTCGGCTAACTGTTAAATATGTATATATGTTATTTAACCGTATAATTAGTTAAGTTGGTATTTTGGTTTACCGACGGGCTCCCTAAGTTGGGCTTGTTTGTTTAGTTCATGGCAATGGGCTAGTTTATCTTAATTTAGATATGGGCTTAACATTTATGGACTTAGTTAATTCAGGCCCAACTGTTCTCCATCAGGGCCTAACTGGACTCAGGCCCAGGGCCCAACAGCGAACTGTATGGCCGAGAACCCAAGACAGAGAACCCTTATGTTGACCGAGAACTCTCATATTTGGCCGAGCTCGTTGACCGAGAACCTTTGCTTTGACTGAAATCCATACCTAACCGAGAACCCGTGTTTTCGGCCGAAAACCCTGACCGAGAACACATAGACCGAGAACTTAGTTCTGATGTTCCAGATCATATTTTACTATCCTATTCGATCTTACTCAGCCATTGTAGTTCACTGATGATCCATGGCAGGATTTTAGCACCCTTTTTCTACCTTTTTAACAGCTTAACATCGTCCCACTATCAAGATTTACCCGTTTCTAGCATAAAGCTCGAACCTTTATCATAAAAACGTTCTTTAGGCTAGAATTAGGGTTTCCTTCGTGGACGTAGCTAACCATATGTCCATTAATTCCATTTTGATCATCAAGTTTGCATTTTTATGAGACATCTAGACCCGATCTACTCTAGGGTCAAGTTTCATGACAAACCCTTCACAAAAATGAAACCTTTAAACGTAAAGAACATACCTTTAGACATTTGCAAGGTCACGGCTGGCTCGATTATGAGATTGGATCATTTATCTAGCTTGAGCAATGAAGATAAATCAAAGGCCTATGCTCGTTTGATCTTGGATCTCGTCTTGCTCCTTTGCGGCCGAAAATGGAAAGGGTTTGTGTGTGTTTTTAAGGTGTAAAATGGATAAGATGGATGAAAATGGAAAGGATTAGGGTTTAAGGGGGTATTTATACTCCCTTAAGCCCATGGACCTAAGGCCCATGTTTCCTTTTTATTCCATAATTAATCCATCTAATTAGCCTACTTATCTTCCCCTCTTTATTATTATTTTATTTGCTAACCCAAGTAAACTTTTCCATTTTAAGAAATAATATATAAAATATTATTATTTAAAATCTTGGGATGTTACAAGTCTTCCCTCCTTAAAGAGGTTTCGTCCCCGAAACCTAACTATTACATGAACAGATTAGGGTAAAACTTGCGCATTTCGTCCTCAGCTTCCCAAGTAGCATCCTATCCCTTACGATGCCTCCATATCACTTTCACCAAAGGTATAACCTTTTGACGGAGTTGTTTCTTCTTGCGGTCAACTATATTTATCGGTTGCTCAATGTAGTTCAACTGTTCATCAACCTCAATGTCCATCAATGGCACGTGCGACGTGTCATCAGCCAGACACTTTCTCAGATGTGAAACTTGGTAGGTTGAGTGAATTCCTTCTAGCTTATCAGGTAAATCTTGCTTATAAGCTACTTCGCCCACACGATCTAAAATCTTAAACGGTCCAATATACCTCAGACTCAAATTTCCCCTCTTTCTAAAGCGAATGATCCCCTTCCAAGGCGAGACCTTAAGCATCACATTGTCACCAACGTTAAACTCGATCAGTTGTCGCCGCTTATCAGCATACGACTTCTGTCTGTCTTGAGCAGCTTTCATTCTTACTTTAATCTGATTGAACTTTGAAGATGTCTCTTGAATGACCTCAAGGCTTCCCATTTCTTTCTGGCCAATCTCTCCCCAACAAACCGGGGTTCTACATCGTCTACTGTAAAGCATTTCAAACGGTGGCATACTAATACTAGAATGGTAACTGTTGTTATAGGAGAACTCTGCCAGATGCATGTGATCATCCCAACTTCCACCAAAGTCTAAAACACAAGCACGTAGCATATCCTCAAGGGTTTGGATCGTCCTTTCAGACTGTCCATCGGTTTGGAGATGATACGCCATACTGATGTTCAATCTCGTTCCCATAGCTTCATGGAAATTCTTCCAAAACCTCGAAGTAAACCGAGTATCTATATCAGACACGATCGATAACGGTACTCCATGCTTAGATACTACCTCTTTAATGAACAAACTTGCTAACGTCTCTGACGAGATGGCCTCTCGTATAGGCAGAAAGTGAGCACTTTTGGTCAAACGGTCCACTATCACCCAAATGGTATCATGGTGTTTTGCTGTACGGGGTAACTTAGTTATGAAATCCATGGTGATGTGTTCCCATTTTCATTCAGGTAACTCAAGCGGTTGCATTTTCCCATAAGGCTTTTGATGTTCAGCTATGACTTGTAAGCAAGTTAAGCACTTACTAACATAATCCATCACATCATTCTTCATCCCTGGCCACCAGTAGTCTCTTTTCAAATCTTGGTACATTTTGTTGGATCCTGGATGAATCGAGTATCTTGACTTATGAGCTTCATCTAAGATTCGACCTCTAAGATCTCCATGGTGTGGGATCCCCATGCGGTCAAATCTCGTCTTAACGCCATGAGTGTTTTCCATCAACTCATCTTGCTGGCCGTAAACACTCTCTTTCTTCACTAACCCTTCATCTACTAACACCTCTGACTGTACTTTGATGATTTCTTCAAAAAGACTTGAATTCATAATCAGCTTGCATGACTTTACTGTTGCAATGACTTCCTCGTTCTTACGACTTAGCGCGTCGGCGACCACGTTAGCTTTTCCAGAATAGTATTTAATGTCACAGTCATAATCTTTAATCAACTCTAACCATATTCTCTGTCCCATGTTTAATTCCTTTTGCTCGAAGAAATACTTTAAACTCTTTTGATCTGTGTAAATGGTACACTTTGTACCATACAGATAATTCCTCCATATTTTGAGAGCATGCACTACGGCTGCTAGTTAAATCATGCGTCAGATAAGTACTCTCATGGACCTTCAACTGTCTAGACGCGTAAGCTATCACTTTTCCTTGTTGCATCAACACGCAGCCCAGCCCACGATACGAAGTATCGGTACAAATAACCAAATCCTCATCACCATCGGGTAAAGCAAGGATTGGAGCTTGTGTGAGTCTCTTCTTTAATTCTTCAAAAGCTTCTTCTTTGAACTTACCCCAACTGAATACTACCGTCTTTCGGGTCATATTGGTCAACGGTGCGGCGATCTTGGAGAAAACTTCGGTGAATCTCCTATAATAGCCAGCTAACCCTAAGAAGCTTCGTATATCCGTCGGATTCTGTGGAATCTTCCAATTCGTTATCGCTTCAATCTTAGCTGGGTCCGCAGTTATCCCTTCAGGATTTATCATGTGACCTAGGAATTGCACTTCTCTTAACCAGAACGCACATTTCGAAAACTTAGCGTACAAATTCTCTTTTTTCAGAGTCTCCAACACTTCCCTCAGATGCTCTGCATGATCAGACTCGCTTCTAGAATAAATCAATATATCGTCGATGAAGATGATTACCGACTTATCCAACATCGACTGACACACCCTGTTCATCATGTCCATAAATGATGTTGGAGCATTCGTTAGACCGAATGACATTACGAGAAACTCGTAGTGTCCATACCGCGTTCGAAACGCTGTCTTAGGGATGTCTGCCTCGTTCACTTTTAGCTGATGGTAGCCTGATCTGAGATCTATTCGTGAGAACCATTTTGAACCTTGCAGTTGGTCGAACAGATCATCAATTCTTGGTAAAGGATATCTATTCTTCACCGTAAGTTTATTCAACTCGCGATAATCGATGCACATTCTCATGCTTCCGTCTTTCTTCTTCACAAATAACACCGGTGCGCCCCATGGAGAAACACTTGGTCTAATGAAGCCCTTATTGAGGAGTTCTTGCAGTTGGGTCATTAATTATTTCATCTCGGACGACGCTAAATGGTAAGGTGCTTTCGAGACGGGTTGGGCTCCTGGTACTAAATCTATCTGAAATTCTATCTCTCGCTCCTACGGCAACCCCGGAAGATCCTCAGGGAATAATTCTGGGTAATCACGCACTATAGGAACATATTTCATTTCTTTTGTCTCAGCCGTAGCGTTGAAAACATACGCTAGGTAGGCCACCGCACCCTCGCCTTAACAAACCCTCGACTTTTATCATCGAAATGACATTAAGCCCAGAACTTTCCTTATCACCATAAACCATCACCGCACTACCACCCAAGGACTTTAACCTTATTATCCTACTCTTTCATACTATCTGAGCTTCATACTCAGATAACCAATCCATTCCCAAAACCACATCGAATCCTCCTAAGGTCATAACATACAAAGTAACAGGGAACTCATGTCCCTCTAACTCTATCTTACAGTCCTTAACCATTTTCATTATTTTAACCGAAGTGTCGCTAGCGGTTTCTACTTTAAAAGTTTCAGACACTCGGCAACATTTCATTTTAGCTAATTTACTAAAGGGCGTAGCTACGAAACTTTTGTTCGCACCCGAATCAAATAATACTGAAGCGGATATACCGTTTACTAGAAACGTACCTGTGACAACATCTGGAATCTGCTTGGCTTGTTCCTGGGTTAACATGTAAGCTCTGGTCCTTAGCCTAGTCTTATCGGCATCATTCTTCCCACTCCCTCCGGCACCACATCAGCGCATTCCATAGCAAAATGTCCCGTCTTACCGCACATGTAACATGCGGGTTTTGCAGTACAATCGGGAGCATAATGCCCCACCTTTCCACACTTATAACATTCATTCGATCCCAGCCTGCATTCCCCACCATGAGCCTTACCACACTTATAGCAAACATCCGATCCTTTACTCCACTTACACTCACCCCCATGCATCTTTCCGCACGTCTTGCACGATCTCTTCTCCCACACTTTCTGCTTCTTATCCTTGGAGTTCCACAACTGAGTATCGGGTCGTTTAACAGGAGCAACCCACTTCTTATCCTTCTTTTCTTCTTCCACCACAACATCATCCGCAGCCAGGTCTGCATAAACCATCTCTGCGAGTTCGACAGTAGAGTCAAAGGTAGCAGGTTTACTCGTCCTGACTAGCGTGCGGACTTTCTGTGGCAATCCCCTCACATAGCACTTAATTCTCTTAGCTTAGTGTTGACCATATCAGGCACCAACCTAGATATTCGGTTGAACTCGGTGGTTGTACTCACGATGTGTCATCGTTCCAGCTTTCAAGTTCAGGAACTTCATCTCCGCCTTCTCAACCTCGGCGTCAGCATAGAATTTCTTCATAACCAGTTCTTTCAGATCCTCCCACTTCATAGCCTTGATTTCCTCTTGACTCTTCCTCTGCTCAATTGATTCCCACCAGTACATCGCCTCATCACCAAAGGATTGGGTGGCGTAACCGACAGCTTAGTCAGGGCGACACTCTCTGATTCGGATAATTTTATCCATGGCGGTTATCCATTGAAGAGTAGCGATCACATCTCCCAGACCAGTCAGCTTCGGCGGGTCGCATCCCTTGAAGGACTTATGGTTGCACCCACCTCGGCCTCCTTTCCTGTCACCGGCTTTCACAGACCTATCCCATTCGAGGCCTCCCTCTCTTCTTCCTCATCTCTCCTACCATCACCTCCTGCCCCTCCAGTAGTTCTTTCACAGCTTCCAACAGACCCTCCAGGAGTAATATTCTTTACAGCAGTGGCTACAGCTTGAACAATAGCTTCTTGAATTGCGGGATCCAGTTGAACCCCTTCGTTGTTGTTCGGATCTCCTCCAGCTGCGCTTCCTTCATCTCCGGTGTCGGAAGCTGTCTCAACCGAAGGTTGTTGGACACGACGAGGCCTGCCACGACGTCCAGTGCGACCTCCAGCTCTCCCAATTCCTCCAGCTCCCACATTTCCTTCTTGTCCAGCCATCGTATTCTAAAAGGGAAAACACAAACGTCATCAGTCAAGTAACTATTTAGTATAAGGATAGTAAGGCTAACAGGTAATAACAGTGGCCAACTGTGATTAGATGATCACATTACTTTCCGTGTCCTATACACTTCCCTTTATGAGTCTATTTGTGTTGGTTCTACTTTAAACAGTTAATCAATCAAGGAAACCAATTAATCCTATCTCTAATATTAACATACATTATTCAATCATACATTTTACCTTTACTGGGCTTGCTTGAGCGACACATGACATTCTTGAACTGGCATCTTCTTTCTTTTCTTACTTAAATCCCATTCTCTGTTCGAGTCTAAGCATGTAGGATGCTTAAATCTCTCGAACTTTGCTCTGATACCAACTTGTAAGGCCCCGTTGTCGGTGCCTTACATTTGGTCGTTGGATTTACTCATAAACACGGTTCTTTATATCAGAGTTAATTAAAACCTTACGCGGAATATAAAACTTTCATAAAACATTACACATCAAATCATAAACATGTCTTTAAACATTCTTCTTGTTTTTTAAAATCAAAACATAATTAAAAAAACATAGCAGGTCTCCAGATGCCAGACCCTTATTCTTCTACCACGTGTCCCCGCTCAAGCCAGCTGTCTCATTTTACTCACCTGCGTGCATACTAAAAGTCAGCTACACTGAGTGATTTCTAGTTGATCATACATTAAACAATACATACACTTACCTTCCATCATGAATCCGAAGATACATAATAATTACTTTACTAATTTACTTTCATTTCATATTTTCATACATACGTACATACTTTATTACTTTCATACTTTATGTTTACTGTCCATTCTATCTCATATATTATTAGGGTCTGATCCATTTTATTTTATATCTCAAATATTATTAGGGTCTGATCCCTCTTTCCTTTGTCCATCTCAGATATTATTAGGGTCTGATCCCTTTCTTGTCTGTATAAGATATTATTAGGGTCTGATCCCTCTTTACTTCTCTATCTCAGATATTATTAGGGTCTGATCCATTTCTTCTCTATCTCAGATATTATTAGGGTCCGATCCCTTGCTTCTTCATCTTCGTACATATTGTCTTTACATACCCACAACATACATATACTTCCTTTAATCATTATTACATACTCATATGTTGTACATATATTTATATCATACTCATTCATCTTTCATATGCATACCTCCCTTGTCAATACGTGCAATATCCGAAGATCGTTCACGTACCGACAAGCTTTCATTCACATACATAACATAATATCTATCACATAAATCATACATGGCATACACATACCATTTAAGGTAAGTTTATTAACTATCACATCGAATATGCACACAGCCCCGAAAACATAACAAGGAAATGGGGCTAGAAACTCACCTGGATCCTGTTGCGTTCGTCGTTAATTGTTATTCCCTTCTTTAACTGAGCCCGACTAACTGTTAAGTATGTATATATGTTATTTAACCGTATAATTAGTTAAGTTGGTATTTTGGTTTACCAACGGGCTCCGTAAGTTGGGCTTGTTTGTTTAGTTCATGGCAATGGGCTAGTTTATATTAAATTAGATATGGGCTTAACATTTGTGGACTTAGTTAATTCAGGCCAAACTGTTCTCTATCAGGGCCCAACTGGACTCAGGCCCAGGGCCCAACAGCGAACTATATGGCCAAGAACCCAATACAGAGAACCCTTATGTTGACCGAGAACTCTCATATTTGGCCGAGATCGTTGATCAAGAACCTTTGCTTTGACCGAAATCCATACCTAACCGAGAACCCGTGTTTTCGGCCGAGAACCCTGACCGAGAACACATAGACTGAGAACTTAGGTCTGATGTTCCAGATCATATTTTACTATCCTATTCGATCTTACTCAGCCATGGTAGTTCACTGATGATCCATGACAGGATTTTAACACCCTTTTTCTACCCTTTTAACCGCGTAACATCATCCCACTATCAAGATTTAACCGTTTCTAGCATAAAGCTCGAACCTTTATCATAAAAACGTTCTTTAGGCTAGACTTAGGGTTTCCTTCGTGGACGTAGCTAACCATATGTCCATTAAGTCCATTTTGATCGTCAAGTTTGCATTTTTATGAGACATAGAGACCCGATCTACTCTAGGGTCAAGTTTCATGACAAACCGTTCATAAAAACGAAACCTTTAAACGTAAAGAACATACCTTTAGACGTTTTCAAGGTCACTGCTGGCTCGATTATGAGCTTGGATCGTTTATCTAGCTTGAGTAATGAAGATAAATCAAAGGCCTATGCTCGTTTGATCTTGGATCTCGTCTTGCTCCCTTGCGGCCGAAAATGGAAAGGGTTTGTGTGTGTTTTTAAGGTGTAAAATGGATATGATGGATGGAAATGGAAAGGATTAGAGTTTAAGGGGGTATTTATACGCCCTTAAGCCTATGGACCTAAGGCCCATCTTTCCTTTTTAGTCCATGATTAATCCATCTAATTATCCTACTTATCGTTCCCTCTTTATTATTATTTTATTTACTAACCCAAGTAAACTTTTCCATTATAAGAAATAATATATAAAATATTATTATTTGAAATCTTGGGATGTTACAATAATAATAATAAATTGCTTGTCTATTAACTAAAAGCTCAAAGGTAATGTAAGCCGGTGTTCCAACTGCTGACTTCGGTTGAGATTGTAGAACCGATGACCGAATTTAAAATAATAATAATAATAATAATAATAATAATAATAATAATAATAATAATAATAATAATGATATCAGTTTTATGATTAAATCTAGGGTGTGCATGAAACCAAAATAACAGAATTTAAACGAAGACCAATAGTTTGTTTTATGTTTTCATAAAACCAAACTTTTGGTTCCGTTGCGGTTTTGCACGTAATTGAAAACAGAACCGAACAGAATTTATGGATTATCATTTTTAACTCTGTATTTTATAAATTTTAAGAGAACTTAATAAATTATATAATCCAAATATTTTAGACCAAATGTATAATTGTAGATTAATTATTAATTACCAAAAAATTTTAAACCCAAATTCATTATTTTGGGCCAATTTATTTTTACCCTGGAATTTCAAGCCCAAATGACAAAATTGAAAAAGCATAACCAAACCGAAACCAACTAGTTTTCAAAAACTCAAAAACTAAAGTTTAGGTTTTCGGTTTGGTTTTAGCCCATAATGGAACCATACACACTCCTAAATATATCTACAAAATTCTCATATAAGACCCACAAATAAAGATGAAAATGTGGTAAATTCAATACCTTTTGAGTACCAAAATCACATATTTTAACACAAGGAGCAGTATTCCGTCTAACATTGTGTTTTCAAGCTTAAGATCTATGTGACAAATTTCCTGCAACACAACAATCAATCAAGAATAGAAGAGAGGGTAGACTTGTAAATTGGATAAAACGATTTCATACCATTGAATGACAGTAACTAACTCCTGATATAAGTTGTTGAAAGAAAAATCAAGCCTGTCGCATTTGACCTTTGAGTGTTAGAAAAAACTTACTAAAGTTGCCTCGTTTTCACTGAATTTTCCTGCGCGACATATTCTTTCGAAAAGCTCTCCTCCCGCAGCATACTCCATGACTATTGCTAAATGAGTTGGAGTTAGTAAGACCTGAAATAGTAAAACATAACTAAAATTTGTTAAAAACAATTATCAAGATTTGGGAAAGTTGAAATTTTAGTGTTTACTCGTCAAGTTCTTAAAAATTTATTGGATGATGTGAGCATTTGGCTTCTTTAATGTCACTTTTTACTTTTAAAGGTCAAATGTCTTACTCTTTTAACTTCAAAATCGAGATGAATTTATTTATGTATATGCAGAGAATGTTGATATCCACATTTACCAGCATTATTATTAATATAAATTACCATCTAATTACTAAAAGATACTTTGCACACCACTACATTTTGCTTTTTTGACAACTTTGCCCTTTAATAAAAAACTGTTATTTTCGGTGGTGTTAAAATGTTGTGTTTCATTGTTTATTGTTATTAATTGTGCGGTGTTGTTTAAATATGATTTTGCTAGATCATGCAATTACTTTAGATATTTCCTGTTGAGGTAGCAGTCTTAAAGATACTTATGCTGATTAATCATCTAACTATTGGCCTAAAAAATGTTTACAAATGATTATGATTTTTCTTTGCTGCACTGTTTTTCTCTCATAAAATCTGAATAGATAAGTTATCTCTGGCACATACTTTATAATTGTATAAATTTCATAAAAAAATATCCCCAATTTGGGCAACTGCAATTGGATCCTTATGCAATAGGTTTCTTTGGTTTTACTTTCTATTATTTCATTTTGTGGCTTAAATTAAGTTTACAGTGACAAAAATGTTCTTTAAATCACCATGCTTATTGTGACCATTTAGGATAACATCTCACAGTACATCATCATGTACTCCTTTTGAAACAATATTGGAAACGGGTGGTGTGCAATATAAGAGTAGCCATGACCATACACAATCTTTGTATAAAATTAAACTTGATGGTAACCATGTGGAAAGCTGCATATAGTGTGAAACAAAGTGAGGTATATCCTTCCCCTGGCGCCATCGGCCAATGTTCAGACTCCCTTAACCAAATGCATAATCCATCAAATAAAGTCCATTCATTCATGCAATATATCGAACAATTGGTGTACAACCTTAGAAACAAACATACATATCAAAATCTTACCATGTAAAATAGTCACATAAATATGCAGTTCTTCCATCGTATGAACACGCCTACATGAGCCAAAAAAATCAATGAGAATACTCAATTAACATCAATATATTACAAGACAATCAATTATAAAGGAGTTGAGATAATTTCAAACATCAAATCTATATGATAAGTTCATCCTAGATCCCCAAATCTACTTTCAACACTCATAAAGAAAAACACCTAGAATCCCAAAGCTCACAACTGATAGCACACATCCTATTGAACCCAAACACAACTTCAAATAAGGAGTAGATTCATAGATCAACTACAATTAGAAACCTTATAAAGAACATACGATCATCGAGCAAAATATTAACAACTCATTTAGTAATCGATCTAGAAGAAATCAATTAATTACAACCAACGAATCGTCTAGGGTTCATCGATTAGAGTTCATGCCGAAAATGGATTCGATTTTGTAATAGGATAGAGCGATAATTCGTGATGATAGTGTGAAGAAATTGGAACGAAAGTTAAGCCCAAGTTTTAGTAGTCAGCTATTTTAAACCCTAAATCGATCTAGGGATGTTTGTTGACAATGATTCGTGAAACCTAAATTGATAATCCATTCTAAACACGGGTTGATAGAGAGATTTCCGAAATTCAGTTTCTTATTGTAGCGAGTCAGTGGGAGAGAAATTAGAATTATGATAATCAATTTGGAAAAAAAAAACTGTCCTCATTAATATTGATATTAAAGAAAACAAAAATATTTATTGAGAAAATATAATAATATAGTTTTGAATTATTTTAATACCAAGAAATTCTAAGAAGAACTTGTTGTATAAGGAAATAAAAGAATTCACCAATAAAAAGAAACCATTTGTACAAAAAGTCTACTGTTTTAACGGTATAATAAGTAGATGCCATCTTCAAGTTTTCTAACAAACTAAACTAAGACCTAAATTCCTCAAGCTTGTAACGTATTTTAACGACTCGGTTGACGTTTGTTTTGATGTGGTCTTGTATCATCATCAATCACAGGATGGAGGTTCACAACAAAATAATAGATCAAATAGTGAGAAAATGATTGGATTTGTGGAAACCACATTTACATAGATTACTTAAGAAAATATATCTCTAAATAGTTAAGTATGTATAACATAAAAAAATAGAATTTTATCCTACACAAGTTAATTGAAGAAACAATAGTTTAACCCTCAGTCTAATTAGTTAGTCCTCAGGTTAATGTTAGTCTTTCCCATGGGGGTTAGAGTATAATCCGGCTAATGAGAGTAAAAGCACATGCAAAACATAACACCGTGAGCTCGCTACGAGAAGGAGAGGGGGGGGGGGTGTTCTTCTCGTAACAACCCTCTGGCGTGAGAATCAATACGGGAGATTGAATATAAGTATTACACAAGTTATCGTAAAGCACCAGTGAGTGTTCTCGCAGAAGAGTTGAGATTCCATTACCATTGGAGGTGAAATGGTATATATAGCCGGATGGGAAGAGAATGTATGGGCCGCCTGCCATGTCAGGAAATCCATCAATCATGGAGCTTGCACGTGCTAAAGGAGGGTTGGTGAATAAAATAGCTGACTGACAACGACATTTGTACTATGCAGGATTGTTGACAGTGCGCTATCAGATTCCTATTGGCTGGAAGTCCTTTTTAGAGAGATACTTCATTTTTGTACCATACCTAGGAAGATCTTTGGAGTCAACTTTCCCGGAACACCAGGGAATGGTCGGGCGGGAGGTTGATTGTGTATCAGTGCCATGTATTTCTGTACTTGGTGGCTTTTATTATTCCGCGGAGTGTGTAGGCCCGCTTGCGGAAGCTTCAATTGCCTTTTAGGTGGGTGTGGGACCCTATATCTTCAAGTCCCCCAGTCTATTGTTTTCCTCGTATGATAATATCGAGGGAAATTGTGGACTGTCGAGGTAACAGGAATGTTTTTCATGAAGTTTCCCCCTGTTTTTTCCTTCGCGTGAGCGTTATCTTTATTTTCCATTTGGAAAGTTGTTGACATCCTTAGGCGGATTCCTAGTGGATCGTTATTGTAGGTCTTCCTTAGGTGGAGGCTTTTCTAGTGGAGGTTAATGAAACTTTGCTAGATGGAAACCTTTATGGCATAAGGTTAGTGAAAGCCCTCCTTAGGCGGAAGGTTTGTGAAAACCTTCCTTAGGCGGAAGCCTTCTTGGCAGGGAGGTTAGTGAAAACCTTCCTAAGGAGGATGCCTTTCTGGTGAAAATTTAGTAAAAACCTTTCTTAGGCGGAAGCCTTTCTGGTAGAAGGTTAGTGAAAACCTTCCTCAAGCGGAAGCCATTTTGGGGGAAGGCTAGTGAATACCTTCCTAGGTGGAGGGCTTTTTAGCAAAAAGTTAGTAAAAACCATCCTCAGGTGGAAGGTGTAACACCCCGTAACCGCAGCGGAAACGTACACGGGATGCAACAGACACATCTGATATCAACAGCATTGCTTATAAAGAAAATACCACTACATTAATTTATAACATATTACATTGTTGCGAGTTTCATTACTGTCTAGGTGTTACACACATATTTTACCGATAAGACATTAATAAATTCATTACAAAACAAAGAGCAGCAAGCTTCCAACAGGTAGCACAGATAGTTAAGCACACATCAATCAATCCAACTTGGGCATACCTAGAAAACATGTAAAGAAAACGGGTCAACTACGAATAGTTGGTGAGTTTCACTAATTTAAATAAACACTGACAAATCATTTTAATAATCATTTATTAACAATATAATCATGCTGGGAGCTATGTTACCCCAGAACATTTCCATTAACTTCCTGGGAACTATGTTACCCCAGAACAATAATAACCCCTGGGAACTATGTTACCCCAGAACAATAAATACCCCTGGGAACTATGTTACCCCAGAACAATCACAACCTCTGGGAACTATGTTACCCCAGAACAACAATAACCCCTGGGAACTATGTTACCCCAGAATAATAATAACCTCTGGGAACTATGTTACCCCAGAACAATAATAACCCCTGGGAACTATGTTACCCCAGAATAATAATAACCCCTGGGAACTATGTTACCCCAGAACAATAAATACCCCTGGGAACTATGTTACCCCAGAACAATAATAACCCCTGGGAACTATGTTACCCCAGAATAATAGTAACCCCTGGGAACTATGTTACCCCAGAACAACAATACATTATAAACATTTTATATATTCTATGCATCAGCCCATATATATATAAATGTACAAGTATTTCCATACGATCGGTATGTACTTAAATACTTTAAATAAGACATGTTTTCCGCCCCGGGAAAATATAATTAAAACAATTCATTAAAAGGGGCTCGTGAAAACTCACCTTGTCGTGAGTTGGTGAGTAATATAAGGAACAGCTACGTGCCTGGATCTGTAATATAATATCTAGTCGTTACTATATAATTCCCATAACTTAAATACATATCAATCGGTACATCTGGGAACATTGTTAACCCAGTACTGTACTCGATTCGGGGACAATGTTAACCCCGTGACACTTCTAAGGACTCAGATTGACATTGCTTAGAGCTTGACAGTCAATTTAGTTAAGGTGATGAAATTATAGCTCGGTTTGACACCCCGTTTGGCCGTGGGGCCCGTTTCCGGTATTTCGGTGCCGGAAACGGTACAATCGGGTAAAATTACCCAAATCATCCGGATTATTTTCGGATGATTTATTTTTACTTAATTTACTTAGATTTATGAAATAGTCTATTTTTAGAGTTTTTCGTGTACCAGTCAGCTCGCTTATGCGAACTTTGCCGGTTTACACGTTTTAAGCTTTAACTAATTGTTTTTATGTTCATTTTAGCACAAATAATTACCCGTTTAGTCTCGGGTCTTGAAATTTTGCTCAAAACTTATTTTGACAGAAAGAACATTTTATAAAATTTTCCAGATTTATTTTCCTATATTTGCATTTATTTACTTATTCTTAAATCTCATTAAAACACTAAAAATATAAAAAATACCAAAATACTTTAGGAAAATCCCAAGTTTTTCTGGAATGATCCTTGTCATTCTCATAACTCTCTGGAATTTTTCCAGATTTATTTTCGTAAATTTACATATATTTATCTATTTTCAAATCTTATTAAAATACTAAATATATCAAAAATACCAAAACACTTTAGAAAAATACCAAATTTTTCTGGGATGTTCCTTGTCATTCTCATAACTCTCTGGAATTTTTCCAGATTTATTTTCGTAAATTTACATATATTTATCTATTTTCAAATCTTATTAAAATACTAAATATATCAAAAATACCAAAACACTTTAGAAAAATCCCAAGTTTTTCTGGGATGATCTTTATCATCCTCATAACTTTCTGGAATTTTCCCAGATTTATTTTCCTACATTTACATTTATTTATCTATTTTTAAATCTTGTTAAAACACTAAATATATCAAAAATACCAAAACACTTTAGAAAAATCCCAAATTTTTCTGGGATGATCTTTATCATCCTCATAACTTTCTGGAATTTTTCCAGAATTTAAAACTTATTTTTCAAGCCATTTTCACCCAAAACCGAGCTAGAAAGCCCTAGAACTCGTATCACCGAAAAGCCTACTTAGACTTTTCCAACTGAGCTCAAATTTTGTGGGTGACTTTTATATGTTATAAAAAGCTTATCTTAAATTTTCCGGAATTTTTCATCATGTTTTGCTATTTTTCACTATTTTTGGCCAAAACCGAGCATTAAATTCACCAAATATTCATCTTTTATCCAAAAATTACCAAAAATTCACAGATCTCATATTTTCATGTGTAGATCATCTCTGTGAAATTTCGTGACCCAACTCTAAGCACACGGAAATCTGTCCATTTTTCATAAACACCCGAAAACCGAACTATCTTGTGTTTTCTAGCTTTAGATCGCAAGGATCTCGGTTTCTAGCCTTTGCTAGCCGCTAGATACAACACTTTCAAGCACAACAACACCACACCAAGCAAACTATACCAACAATCAAGCCATTTCTTTCCTAGAGTCGGTTAAAACATCAAAACAACGATTTCAACCGTAAAAATTCGTTCTAAACACTTTTAACTAATTACTTGGATCAAGATCCTTTGTATAACTTGTATACATCCTTTGATCACACAAGAACCGGTTCCATCTCGGGTTTTCACCCATATTTCATTTGGAACCTTTTTGTTCTTGCAAAAACAACTCAAACTAAGTAATTAACACCAAAGATCATGTATTATAACATGTTTATACCTTTGTTCTTGATTAGAAATGATGGAAATGGATGGAGGATCAAGGGTTTGTGATGGGTGATGAAAAACTTGAGAGATGGAGAGAGTTTTGAGAGAGTTTGTGTGTGTTTTTGTGTAAAAAAAAAAGAAAATGAAAGATAATATGATAATGGGGGGGGGTGGCCGGCCCTTTGTGGGTGTGTGTGGGGGCCCCACATCTCCAATATTGTCCACATATCTAGATTACGCAATCTGGATAATGTTGTGGATAATCTGGTTCAGTTCGTTTCTCGTTTAAACTCGTAATTCGGCTTAAAACGAGCCTAAAATGGTCGTTTTTCGGGTCAAAATAAAAATTTACATAAAACCGACTTAAAAACTTTAAAAACTTAAACCATGACATTAAAACATCATATTATTAATAATTACGCATCTTTTTCGGCTTGATTGATCGTCTCTTGCTTGGTTTGGTGTTAAAGGTTTCGTTTAGCGTACCGATATACCATTAAATCGAAATCCTTTTTCTGTGCTATAATTTACTTATCCCGAAGCATTAATACCTCGTAAATATCACTAAACATTATATACTTCGTCTATAATGTAATTCCCGATTCGTTCGGGTTTCAATAACCGATCAATGATTAATTGTAATCCCAATACGATTCACTATATAATTGAGTATGATTCATACTGTGAACCATATATATTCGTGTCAATGTGCTATAACTCATATAATCAATATTAAATAACACGTAAATAGTATATTCCGGCTAGGGTATACCTGGATTTGCCGGAATCGTTACATTCTCCCCCCGTTATAGAAATTTCGTCCTCGAAATTTTATGCGACAACTACTTCCTTTTGAGGAAACAGGTGGGGGTATTTCTTCCGAAATTCGTCCTTTCGTTCCCAAGTAAATTCTGGGCCTCGTTGCGAATTCCATCTAACTTTGACCAACGAGATCTTATTGTGTCTAAGTTGCTTGATTTTCCCGTCTACTATTTCTATAGGCTCCTCTACAAAGTTGAGCCTATCACTTATTTGCACACCCTCTAAGGGTAACACCGATGTCTCATCCGACAGACATCTTTTCAAATTCGACACATGAAACACGTTATGAACTGCACTTAGTTCCTCAGGCAGTTCTAGTCGGTAAGCTACCGGACCGATCCTTGCAGTAATAATGAATGGTCCAATATATCTAGGGGCCAACTTCCCCGCCTTTCCAAACCTGACCACTCCTTTCCAGGGTGATACTTTCAAATATACTTTTTCACCCTTCTCAAATGACAACGGTTTTCGACGGGTATCGGCATAACTCTTCTGCCGGTCCCGCGCGGCTTTTAGGTTGTTCTTAATTTCAAGAATCTTGCTGGTCGTCTCCTGGACCAGATCCGATCTAATGACCTGCGGGTCACCCACTTCAGACCAGCAAAGTGGTGATCGGCACTTCCGCCCATACAATGCTTCATAGGGTGCTGCCTTTATACTGCTATGGTAACTGTTATTATAGGAAAATTCAACGAGTGGGAGATGTTGATCCCAATTTCCCTTAAAGTCCAGTACGCAGGCACGAAGCAAATCCTCCAAAGTTTGAATGGTCCTCTCAGACTGACCATCGGTCTGAGGGTGGTAAGCTGTGCTTAGGTCAATACGTGTTCCCAATGCTTCTTGGACAGCTTGCCAAAGTTTGGAGGTGAAATGGCTATCCCTATCGGAGATGATCGAGATGGGGATGCCATGACGAGACACTATTTCATTTATATAAATTTGCGCAAGTCTCTCAGTGTTAAAAGTATTCCTAATTGGAATAAAATGTGCCGATTTGGTTAATCGATCCACGATTACCCAAATCGCATCATGACCTCGGGGTGTCTTGGGGAGGTGTGTCACAAAATCCATTGTGATCTGCTCCCACTTCCATTCGGGAATTTCCGGCTGTTGTAGCATTCCCGAGGGTTTCTGGTGTTCCGCCTTAACTCTCGCACACGTCGTACACTTGCCGACGTATGTGGCTATATCCTTTTTCATACCTGGCCACCAGTAAAATTCTTTCACATCTTTGTACATTTTATCTGATCCCGGATGTATGGAATATTTCGATTTATGTGCTTCATCCATGATCAAATCACGAAGGTCATGGAGGGTCGGGATCCAAATCCGATTTTTGAAATAAAGAATTTCGTCCACACGCTGTTCGAAATTCTTCTCATTCCCGTAAAGTCCTTCTTTATCCAATTGGCCCTCTTTCAACGCCTCGCGTTGAGCGACTCGAATCAAATCTGAAAGGTTCGACTGGACTATCATCCCCAACGCTCGCACACGTAGTGGCTTGACTCGATCCTTTCTGCTCAAGGCATCGGCTACGACGTTAGCCTTGCCGGGGTGATATCGTATGTCACAGTCATAGTCACTCAGCAACTCGACCCATCTTCGTTGCCTCATATTCAGTTCTTTCTGATCGAATATGTGTTGCAAACTTTTATGATCAGTGAATATGGTGCACTTTGTACCGTAGAGATAGTGTCTCCAGATTTTAAGTGCAAAGATGACTGCTCCCAGTTCCAAGTCATGAGTAGTGTAGTTTTTCTCATGAACTTTCAACTGTCGAGACGCATAGGCTATGACCTTTTTATTTTGCATTAATACGCATCCTAACCCTTTACGGGATGCGTCACAATATACAACAAATCCATCGTCTCCGTCGGGGAGACTTAAGATTGGCGCTTGGCACAATCTTTGTTTTAGCGTTTGAAACGCCGTTTCCTGCTCTTCACCCCATTCATATTTCCGATCCTTTTGAGTCAGGAGGGTTAAAGGTTGGGCGATGCTGGAAAAGTTCTCTATAAATCGACGATAGTATCCAGCTAAGCCTAAGAATTGGCGGATTTCTTTCGGAGATTTAGGCGCTTGCCAATTCTTAATAGCTTCAACCTTACTCGGATCAACGTGTATTCCTTGGTGGTTTATAACATGACCGAGGAATTGCACCTCTTGTAACCAGAAGTTACACTTGGAGAATTTTGCATATAACTTCTCCTGATCCAGGAGCTCTAAAACTAACTTTAAGTGTTGCTCGTGCTCCTCTTTACTCTTCGAGTATATCAAAATATCGTCAATAAATACAATGACGAACTTGTCGAGATAGGGTTTACAGACTCGGTTCATGAGATCCATGAACACCGCTGGCGCATTTGTTAGCCCAAAAGGCATAACTAGAAATTCATAGTGGCCGTAGCGAGTCCGAAACGCGGTTTTTGGGATATCCTCCTCCTGAATTTTAACTTGGTGGTATCCCGATCTAAGATCAATCTTTGAGAAATAGCTCGCACCTTGTAGTTGGTCGAACAAATCATCGATTCGGGGAAGAGGATACCTATTTTTGATGGTTAACTTGTTCAATTCCCTGTAGTCAATGCACATTCGAAGGCTTCCGTCCTTCTTTTTCACAAATAGCACAGGTGCACCCCACGGGGAATAGCTGGGACGTATAAATCCCTTATCCAACAATTCCTGCAACTGGTTGGATAATTCTTGCATCTCGGACGGTGCAAGTCTGTAAGGGGCCTTAGCAACAGGGCCGGCTTGAGGTAATAAGTCGATTCTGAATTCGACTTGTCGGGTTGGCGGTAATCCAGGAAGTTCCTCTGGAAAGACTTGTGGAAATTCGCGCACCACGGGAATATCGTCCACCCGTTTTTCCTCAGAATCAGCGGCCGTCAGGCTCGCTAGATACGCCACACATCCCTGACGTATATATTTCAACACCTTGAGGTGGGATATAAATGGTATCATGGTGCCGGATTTTTCTCCCTGCACTAATACCTCCTCGTCATCCGACACCCGGATCTTGACGGTTTTCTTTTCACAGTTTATTTCTACCCTATTACGAGCCAACCAATCCATTCCCACTATCACGTCAAAACTACCCAATTCTACCGGTAACAAGTCAATCCGGAAGGATTGTTCGCTCAGAATAAAAGGGCAATTCCGAACAATCCGATTAACTATCATGGTTTTACCGTTAGCGACCTCTACGGTGTAGGGTTCTATGGTTTCACCAATAGGAAGGTTTGCTATCGAAAGGAACCTAACGGAGACAAAACTTCTATCGGCGCCTGTATCAAATAATACAGAAGCGTAATGATCAGAGACGAGGAAGGTACCTGTCACTACGCTGGGGTCCTGGCGCGCCTCGTTCGCTCCCATCACAAATGCTCGGCCTCGCGCCGGATTGGAAGTCGATGGCTGACCCGCGAGTTGTCTCCCGTTTCCTCCCTGATTCAGTTTCGGGCAGTTCCTTTTGAAGTGATCCGTGCTGCCGCATTCGTAGCAAGCACGGCTAGTGGTCACCATCTGGTTTCCTTGCGGGTTCTGCTGTCGGGCTGGTTGAGTTCTAAATGGTTGCGCCCGAATAGGTTGTGGTTGACGGTTCAGGTTGTTCAGATTTGTCTTACAATTTGGTGCGTAGTGTCCAACCCTGCCACACCGGTGGCACACCACCTCCTTGCACACGCCACTATGGTGGTAACCACATTTCCCGCATTTAGGAAACGTTCCCCTCTGCGGTTCTTGCCTTCCGCCCGAACTAGTCATGGCATAGCTCTGGGCAGCGGGCCTAGCTCGTTTGTTTTGCTGCTTCTCTCGGATCCTATTGTCATACGTACCTCGCTTTCCCCCAGCCGACTCTCCCGTCGCCTTTATCGATCCGCTCCTTAAGAAATCATATGTGACAATACCAGCCTGTGTCACTGCACCCTCATACGTCTGGTGCCCTCCCGCGTTAACTATGCTCCTCACTACTGGAGTAAGTCCCCAAATATAACGTTCCACCCTTTTTGACTCTGGGGTGACCAACCACGGCACTAATCGTGACAGTTCATTAAACCGGTTGGTATATCCCAAGTGGTCCGCCCCATGCATCTCTAGGTTCCACAACTCATGTTCCAGTTTCTGCAATTCATTCTTTGGGCAGAAATGTTTCAAAACAAGATCCTTAAGCTCTGCCCAGGTCATGCGGTTTGTCGCCGCCTGACCTCGAGTCTGTACTATGGTGTTCCACCATGTCAAGGCATGGTCTGTGAACGTACAGGTGGCGTACTTAACGACACAATCCTCAGGACAGTTGCTGATATTTACCACTGATTCTATTTTCTCTAACCATTTCACTAACCCATTCGGTCCTTCCGACCCGTTAAATTCTAAAGGCTTGCATAACATAAAATCCTTGATTGAACAACCCCTGGATGGTCCAGTGCGGTTGGTCTCTACAGCAGGGATTGGGCCATTACTGTCGGTAGCGACCACCGTAGGCGGTGCGTCAGTACTCGGCATAGTGTTGTCATTCCTTGGAGGATTAGCGTTATGTTCCCCATCATTATTTATGGGCGTTTGATTGCTCGGAGGGGTTGGATTGGTCGAGTTATTAATACTGGCGGCGATGCGCGATACTATATCCGGTATCGCCGCCTCCAACTGTTGAGCAATCAAACGGCTCACATCTACTTCCGATACTTTCGTTGATCGTTTCGGTGCCATTCTACACAATCATCAAAGAAATACATATAATCAATACCATCTCAAAATATAAAACACAATACATATTTCATTCATTAGTAAACATTGATACATATTACACAACACCAATTTACATACTTTCAGTCAACATTACATAACTAGGTTTTAATACAAAGGGCCTATGTTGGTATCATCCTCGACATAACCCGCAATGGGTCAGTGCTTGAATGATACCCAAAAGTATCGATAATGATGTGCCCTACAAGAGACCCCCTATGGGCCAGTGGTTGTATCATACTAAACAAGATTCACTCCATGTTAGCATCACCACTAACTGCTCACATGGAGTATCAAAAAGCGGTTCAAGATTCTACTATCAACACATCTACACATGGTGGTAAACCAACCCCACCATCACCGCCACCAGCGCCACCAACACCGCCACCATAACCCGCATTCGGGTTTCCATCCGCTCGATCAACCAGTGGGAGTATGAGCACTCCCTCTTTAACTGGTTGATAGCATACTGGTGGTCCAGTATGTTGTCCCCTAGGTACGCCCGCCGCTGAACCCCCACGACCAGGGCAGCAGAGTGCTCGTTCACCTGCTCGGTGAGAACACGTAGCCACCCCGTCAAGTCCCGTTCCTGCCTTGGGAGACCCCACACAGGTAGGGTTGCAGGCTCGGGCTGAGGGCGGGAAGACTCGCCCACATGGTAAGTGGATCGGGGTGGGGTAACAGTGGGCGGAATATATGGGGCACTGATCCGCGCCGTGAGGCGAGGACCGCGCCTAAGGGGAATCGGGCCAGTCTGTGGTGCGGGCGGGGTAGGAGACCTGGTAACCCTAACAGGGGAGGGTATACTAGCACTCCTAGCTGGGGTGGTCTGCCTAGAGGCACTAAGACTAGCCTCTGAAGGCTCGGAGCTGGGTACTTCACTTGGGCTTCCAGAGGCCCCGGAACTGACCTCTTCCGGGTCCTCTTCCGTCGACACACTAGGGTTTCTTTCCATTATTACCTGCACACAAGTTAACAAACATATAGTCTTTTCCATAGTGTAATTCATAATTAAATAAATCATGCACTACTTATACAATTTAGCCACATAATAATATTATTATACATTTACACATATGTTGCCAGTTTTACCTATTTAAGTCCCCCGTGACTTCCCCTGAATTCACTCGTGCAGACAAGTCTGTTATTATGTTCCGGACCATAATAACCCACTTGTCCATCCAAGTTCATCCCGATCTCGTCACAATATATTATTAGTTGATATTCAGATCCTATAATACTTGAGCTACTGGTTATATTTTAGGTATCTTTTTCAGACATCCTAATTCTTTATAACCAATGGCTCTGATACCAAGTTCTGTAACACCCCGTAACCGCAGCGGAAACGTACACGGGATGCAACAGACACATCTGATATCAACAGCATTGCTTATAAAGAAAATACCACTACATTAATTTATAACATATTACATTGTTGCGAGTTTCATTACTGTCTAGGTGTTACACACATATTTTACCGATAAGACATTAATAAATTCATTACAAAACAAAGAGCAGCAAGCTTCCAACAGGTAGCACAGATAGTTAAGCACACATCAATCAATCCAACTTGGGCATACCTAGAAAACATGTAAAGAAAACGGGTCAACTACGAATAGTTGGTGAGTTTCACTAATTTAAATAAACACTGACAAATCATTTTAATAATCATTTATTAACAATATAATCATGCTGGGAGCTATGTTACCCCAGAACATTTCCATTAACTTCCTGGGAACTATGTTACCCCAGAACAATAATAACCCCTGGGAACTATGTTACCCCAGAACAATAAATACCCCTGGGAACTATGTTACCCCAGAACAATCACAACCTCTGGGAACTATGTTACCCCAGAACAACAATAACCCCTGGGAACTATGTTACCCCAGAATAATAATAACCTCTGGGAACTATGTTACCCCAGAACAATAATAACCCCTGGGAACTATGTTACCCCAGAATAATAATAACCCCTGGGAACTATGTTACCCCAGAACAATAAATACCCCTGGGAACTATGTTACCCCAGAACAATAATAACCCCTGGGAACTATGTTACCCCAGAATAATAGTAACCCCTGGGAACTATGTTACCCCAGAACAACAATACATTATAAACATTTTATATATTCTATGCATCAGCCCATATATATATAAATGTACAAGTATTTCCATACGATCGGTATGTACTTAAATACTTTAAATAAGACATGTTTTCCGCCCCGGGAAAATATAATTAAAACAATTCATTAAAAGGGGCTCGTGAAAACTCACCTTGTCGTGAGTTGGTGAGTAATATAAGGAACAGCTACGTGCCTGGATCTGTAATATAATATCTAGTCGTTACTATATAATTCCCATAACTTAAATACATATCAATCGGTACATCTGGGAACATTGTTAACCCAGTACTGTACTCGATTCGGGGACAATGTTAACCCCGTGACACTTCTAAGGACTCAGATTGACATTGCTTAGAGCTTGACAGTCAATTTAGTTAAGGTGATGAAATTATAGCTCGGTTTGACACCCCGTTTGGCCGTGGGGCCCGTTTCCGGTATTTCGGTGCCGGAAACGGTACAATCGGGTAAAATTACCCAAATCATCCGGATTATTTTCGGATGATTTATTTTTACTTAATTTACTTAGATTTATGAAATAGTCTATTTTTAGAGTTTTTCGTGTACCAGTCAGCTCGCTTATGCGAACTTTGCCGGTTTACACGTTTTAAGCTTTAACTAATTGTTTTTATGTTCATTTTAGCACAAATAATTACCCGTTTAGTCTCGGGTCTTGAAATTTTGCTCAAAACTTATTTTGACAGAAAGAACATTTTATAAAATTTTCCAGATTTATTTTCCTATATTTGCATTTATTTACTTATTCTTAAATCTCATTAAAACACTAAAAATATAAAAAATACCAAAATACTTTAGGAAAATCCCAAGTTTTTCTGGAATGATCCTTGTCATTCTCATAACTCTCTGGAATTTTTCCAGATTTATTTTCGTAAATTTACATATATTTATCTATTTTCAAATCTTATTAAAATACTAAATATATCAAAAATACCAAAACACTTTAGAAAAATACCAAATTTTTCTGGGATGTTCCTTGTCATTCTCATAACTCTCTGGAATTTTTCCAGATTTATTTTCGTAAATTTACATATATTTATCTATTTTCAAATCTTATTAAAATACTAAATATATCAAAAATACCAAAACACTTTAGAAAAATCCCAAGTTTTTCTGGGATGATCTTTATCATCCTCATAACTTTCTGGAATTTTCCCAGATTTATTTTCCTACATTTACATTTATTTATCTATTTTTAAATCTTGTTAAAACACTAAATATATCAAAAATACCAAAACACTTTAGAAAAATCCCAAATTTTTCTGGGATGATCTTTATCATCCTCATAACTTTCTGGAATTTTTCCAGAATTTAAAACTTATTTTTCAAGCCATTTTCACCCAAAACCGAGCTAGAAAGCCCTAGAACTCGTATCACCGAAAAGCCTACTTAGACTTTTCCAACTGAGCTCAAATTTTGTGGGTGACTTTTATATGTTATAAAAAGCTTATCTTAAATTTTCCGGAATTTTTCATCATGTTTTGCTATTTTTCACTATTTTTGGCCAAAACCGAGCATTAAATTCACCAAATATTCATCTTTTATCCAAAAATTACCAAAAATTCACAGATCTCATATTTTCATGTGTAGATCATCTCTGTGAAATTTCGTGACCCAACTCTAAGCACACGGAAATCTGTCCATTTTTCATAAACACCCGAAAACCGAACTATCTTGTGTTTTCTAGCTTTAGATCGCAAGGATCTCGGTTTCTAGCCTTTGCTAGCCGCTAGATACAACACTTTCAAGCACAACAACACCACACCAAGCAAACTATACCAACAATCAAGCCATTTCTTTCCTAGAGTCGGTTAAAACATCAAAACAACGATTTCAACCGTAAAAATTCGTTCTAAACACTTTTAACTAATTACTTGGATCAAGATCCTTTGTATAACTTGTATACATCCTTTGATCACACAAGAACCGGTTCCATCTCGGGTTTTCACCCATATTTCATTTGGAACCTTTTTGTTCTTGCAAAAACAACTCAAACTAAGTAATTAACACCAAAGATCATGTATTATAACATGTTTATACCTTTGTTCTTGATTAGAAATGATGGAAATGGATGGAGGATCAAGGGTTTGTGATGGGTGATGAAAAACTTGAGAGATGGAGAGAGTTTTGAGAGAGTTTGTGTGTGTTTTTGTGTAAAAAAAAAGAAAATGAAAGATAATATGATAATGGGGGGGGTGGCCGGCCCTTTGTGGGTGTGTGTGGGGGCCCCACATCTCCAATATTGTCCACATATCTAGATTACGCAATCTGGATAATGTTGTGGATAATCTGGTTCAGTTCGTTTCTCGTTTAAACTCGTAATTCGGCTTAAAACGAGCCTAAAATGGTCGTTTTTCGGGTCAAAATAAAAATTTACATAAAACCGACTTAAAAACTTTAAAAACTTAAACCATGACATTAAAACATCATATTATTAATAATTACGCATCTTTTTCGGCTTGATTGATCGTCTCTTGCTTGGTTTGGTGTTAAAGGTTTCGTTTAGCGTACCGATATACCATTAAATCGAAATCCTTTTTCTGTGCTATAATTTACTTATCCCGAAGCATTAATACCTCGTAAATATCACTAAACATTATATACTTCGTCTATAATGTAATTCCCGATTCGTTCGGGTTTCAATAACCGATCAATGATTAATTGTAATCCCAATACGATTCACTATATAATTGAGTATGATTCATACTGTGAACCATATATATTCGTGTCAATGTGCTATAACTCATATAATCAATATTAAATAACACGTAAATAGTATATTCCGGCTAGGGTATACCTGGATTTGCCGGAATCGTTACAGAAGGTTTATGAAAACCTTCCATAGGAGGAAGCCTTCTTAGAGGGAGGTACTTGTATGCTTCTGGTGGTTATCCACATGTTGAGGTGTCCCACCAACTGTAAGTAGGCAGGTGAATATTGGTAATTTGGAGGTGTGGATAAGAGCACGTGTGTGATGGGACGTGGAGTTATCATTTACTTTCAACAAGAAGCATATTCGTTTGTGTTAGGCGCGTGGGCAAGAATCCTGGTGGCGCGCCCCGGTGTGTTGGCCCAACTGTAACACACCGGACGGTTTGTTCCTCATATGTGGCGCCATTCGATTGGGCCAACGATTTCTCTTTCCTTGGTGACCTCCCCATTATATTAATTGTGATCGGTATATATAAAGGGTATGAGTTTTCTTTTCCCACCATTCTTCCCAAATCCTTTCCAAATTTCTCTCCTTTCTTTCTACGCCAATCGATTTTCGGCGAATATTCTCCTGAAATTCTTTGCATTTTCTGGACTTTCTTACCTGCATACTTTTGTTATTCCATGTCTGATCCTTCTCATCAGGAGAAGGAAAAAGGGAATAAGAAGGCTGGGGAATCAATTATATTTTCCATGGTGAAACATCACCCGTGTTGGAGATTTTTAAGACCCGACCAGGTGTGCCGAGTTTTTGGAGCACTGCTTCCCACCTAGGGAATGAGATGCTCGCAATTTCCAGCCTCACCCAACCTATCTTCTAATGCAAGTTATAACGATACCTGAGGACTTTCCAGCATGGCATAATCATGGTTCCAAAAGTCACTAGGCACTCCCAGGGCAGTCGACTGGGGAGTTGCGAGTACTTGGTCGAGGGTGAGAGTACTCGGGGAGTACACAGACGTGGTAAATGATGAAGAAACTAATTTTTGAGAGCTTATATATATATATATGTGTGTGTGTGTGTGTGTGTGTTAAGTATCATAATTCTACTAGTATTAATAAAATTCTTATTTAAATACTAAAGTATCTAAACTTTGAAAATCGTTAAATTAAAAAAATGATAGTCATTCTTTAATATTATAGAACTATGAATTTTGTTAAATTTTTTAAACTCAAAAATCGGCTCGAGTTGACTTAGCAGATCCGATTGTGGAAGAGTTTGACCACTTTTGATCGATTCCGAGTTACTAGGCGGAGTTAAAGAAGGTCTCCTCGGCACCATTCCTTGTAGCAATTATTCGGCATGTACTCGGTGCCTAGTCTGTTTTTTTACAACCATGGGCATAGCTGATTCATGAGATTCGAGATATTCATGCTGAGAAGATTGAAGCTGACTCCACCAGGAAGGATATGGAACTTACCTTGAAGAATTTTGAAGATACCACCTAGAAGGCTGGTCGAGAAGTGTTAGAGAACCACCATGCTCTTGCTGCTAAGGAGAAGCAGATGAAAGTGCAGGCAGACTTCGCGGAGTCTGTCTGAGAGCGTGACAAGTGGTACAAAAAGTTCCAAGCTGCATGCAAGATGACCAATGAAGAACTTACAGAGGCACAAGGCCGAGCTCAGGTTGCGCAGGAGTTTGCCGCCAAAGACGTTCAAGAAAACGCCGATCTACGCAAGTGGATCGAGTAGATGGAGACCGATGCGGCGGCTCGAAAGGTAGATACGGGTAAGCTGGCTGATGCGATGGTTGCTCGAGAGAAAACAATGAGACTTTAACTGCTCCGAGCGCCATCCTTGCCAGCGCTCACAATTGGTTGTTGAAGCATTCCATATGCAAGGTTAGTATCTTTCCTTACTCTCTGTATTATTTGTGACTTTTCTGACTTGATTGTTCTTATTCTGGTTTCCCGCGCATCATTAACAATGACGCTATGACACAAAGTGTTGGGTGCCTTGTGACAATCGCGCAGAAGGTGGGACACATGGCGGCGTTCCAGGAGGCTCTTATGTATATTCAAAAACAAATTCCCATGGAACTCTATTCTCTCCACAACGTTGATAATGGATTGAATACCAGGCTATGGTGGCTGAATATGAGACCTTGTGGTTTTTGATTCAGTCTACCGTTGCCCAGCTAGCTAAAGAAGAGGATGGCGTGCAAAAGATGCGAGAGCTATTGGAGCCGTCAAGGGCAAGCTCATCTTCCATGGTGGCTGGTGATGATGATGGTGATGCCGAGATGAAGGTTATGGCGAAGGGAGAGCAAGAAGAAGCGGTCGTCGATTATGAAGCTTCCCATCGCCAAGATTAGAATTCTACATAAGTAGTATAGAGCTTTTGTAATTTTTATTTTTCTTAGTGGATGTTGATATCCACTTTTGTAAATATTTTTTTATTAATGAAATAAAATATTTCCATATCTTTCTTTGCTTTATTTTTTTATCAGATTGATATGATAAGTTAATAATGCCAATTTAGATTGCCAGTGCGAAGTGTCATTTTCATTAATAACATCATGGCCTTAGGCCTTCTTTACATAATATGAAATCGATTTACATGTGACACTTTTGCAGTTACGCCGCGTTCGAAGTCCGTGGAACAGGCGTGCCATCGAGTTTATTCAACGCATAAACGCCTTTGCCTAGGACCTTGTTGATTTGATAAGGTCCTTCCCAATTTGGCAATAACTTTCTAGGAGCTTGAGTGTTGGGTACTTCGTTGTTGCAGAGGGCGTAATCTCCCGCGCTGAACCACACATATCTTAACTTTGGCGTTGTTATACTTCTGGAGTTGGCGCTTGTAATTGTGTTCACAGCATGGCTTCCAACTCCCTCCATTCTTCATGGAGCATTAAATTAATGGGCCTTTGATCATTGTGGTTTTCCTCCTCAGATATGACACGCTGAGAGGGTAGGCCTATCTCGGTGGGGACCATTGCTTATGTGTCATAGTTTAGTATAAATGGTGTTTCAGTGTTGCTCCTGTTCCCTTTTAGTTCTGAGGGCCCAAAGGACGTGCAAGATTTGGTCAATCCAACCTACTCTGTAACGGTCTATCCTTCTTTTGATTCCATCAATGATGCTGTGGTTGGCACATTCTACTTCTCCATTGCCTCGCGGGTGTGCGATGGATGTGAAAGTGTGAGTCACTTGCAGTTTGGTAAGCCAGGCTTTTACGCGCTGGTCAGTGAACTGCGTTCCGTTATCGCTGAAAATATTCACGGGCAAGCCAAAACAACAAATGATGAACTCCCATATGAACTTCTTTATGCTAGCGGCGTTGATAGTGGCCATTGGCTTAGCTTCTATCCATTTGGTGAAAAAGTTAATTGCAACTATTAAATGTTTCACCCGCCCTAACACCCATTGGAAATGGCCCCGAGATGTATATGGCCGATCTTCTCCCATGGCCATACGAAGGTGCATGGTATCATGTTATTTTTTGGGTTGAGGGTATTTGGCACATAGAGATTACACGCGTCGCATTTGCGGATTTGCTTTGCCGCGTCTACATGCATGCCTGGCCAACAATACCCTACTTCATGATTTTTGTCATCACCATGCCGGACCTGCGTGTACCCCACAGATGCCTTTGTGGATTTCTTTTAATAGGTAGTTGGCATCTTGGGGGTATATACAGCGGAGGAGTGCGCCTAGGTAGGATCGCCGGTACAAGATATCATGTTTCATTTGGTAGTTCAACGCTTTATGGTGTACCTTCCTAGCCTCTACTTTGCTTCGTGGTAGGATACAAGTGGGCAAGAAGTTGACAATTGGCTTTTGAATTCGAGGCGAATAGCATATGGGAAATTATGACCTTCCGAATCTATGAGTCTTAGTCCAGCGCCTGAACCTTCATCATTTGAAGCATCGTCCGTATAAAGCGGACAATCTCAGCGCCTGAATCTATGAGTATTAGTCCTTGCACCGCGGGTGGTTCTAATTCCCCCGGCGACATTCTTCTTCCCGTGCTGCGGGTACTTTTGCAATGAAATTTACAAGCACTTGACCTCTGATTGCAGGTCGAGGCTTGTATTCTATTACATGTTCTCCCAATTCTATAGCCCATTTTGCAAGCCTTCCTGAGAGTTCTGGCACATCGTGTAGCTTTTAGTTGGTTAGAACGTTGACCAGGTCTCCTTGAAAGTACCTACGTAGACGTCAGGAAGCCTAGCCTAACGCGGGCACAAGTTTCTCATGAGTAGAGTATCTGGTCTCTGCGTCAATGAGTGTGTGACTGGCGTAGTGGATGAGAGTTTGAATCTTGTCCCTATCCACCATTAGTACATCGCCGACCGCCCTATCCGAAGTAGAGATACAAAGCTTAGTGGTTCCCTCAGAAGTGACGCAGTTATTATGGGGAGTTCGATCAATCGGGATTAATTTCTTGGAACGCATATTCCGCATCTAGTGTCCAGCGGAATTGTATCTTCTTGAGGCAATTGCGGAGGGTAGATACAAATGGGAACGGCTTATGAGCCTGATTTTCCAGGAACCTGTTCCATTCAACAAGGCTCCCGTTCAACGTTTGCACCTGTTTTGCGGTGGTGGGCGATGGCATCATGACAATGGCCCCCGCTTTTTCTAGATTAGCTTTGAAGCCATCATTGGTGACTAAAACGCCCAGGGAAGTTGCCTCCTCCATTCCAAATGAGCAGATACCTGGGTTGAGTTTCATGATTATCCTACATAGTTTATTGACCGTTTCTTTGAAGTCTTTCAACAATGAGGACTCTTTCAACAATTCGCGGTCCATTAACCGTTGATAAGTGAATATGGCGTTCTTTAACCCGAATGACATCATTTTGTAACAACACGTGCCAGTTTCGGTGTGAACCCGCGGTGTTATTTTGGTCGGTGATTGCAATATGGATCTTGTGGCACCCCTTATAGGCATCCAAGAAACATTTTTTGCGGAATGAGACCAAAGCTTCAACCTTCCAGTCTATCTCTGGAGTGGGTAACAGTATGTTAGGCACGCTTTGTTTAGAACTTTGAAATCTATGAACATGCGCCATTTACCATTAGACTTAGGTACCATGACTGGGTCTCCACCCATGTCTGGGTAAGGGTCGCACTGTACGATTCCTGCATCAACTAACTCCCGAACTTGTTCGTTGCACAACCATGTTTGATCCGGACCCCATCTTTCTTCTTTTTTATACAATAGGCGCAAATGATGGGTTGACTTTAAGCTAGTGCTCTCCTTGGATCTTGAGACTCCAGACATGCACACGGGGGTCAAGACGAATACGTCATCATTGTTGATGAGTAATCGTTTCAATGCCAGGTGGGTGGTGTCACACCCCGAAAATCTTAACTTATCACAGCGGAAGACTTAACTTAAGCATTCGGGTTATGACAGATGCCGATAGCCAATAACAATAGACAATTATTAATAAAAGCCTCATCTTTTATTAAAGAAAATATTTTACATTATCAGAGTTTATTACCCGTGCTACTGCACGGTTTACATTATTTCAACTTTGTCCAAACACCACACGCCCTCCTTTCCATGCCACCTCGAAATCTTCACTTACCTGAAAAGCATATTAAAATATCTATCAACACAATGTGTTGGTGAGGT